>NW_004524838.1:1829908-1846527 GCF_000260255.1 Octodon degus | reverse complement strand
TCGAACCGCGGTCCCTGTGCTTTGCTTAGCTTGTTCCAAGTAGGTGCTTTAGACCACTGAGCCATCTCACCAGCCCCGATACATTACTTTTATAATCACCAATGAAATTTAGTATTATCCTATGGAAGATTAGCTAAAATATTATTTATTTCTTAGGGTTGATGGACATATTAATTATTTTGATTGTGGTAATAGTACACATTTATACAGGTATCAAAAGCTACCAAATAGTGCAGTTTAAAGATGTTTATTTTCTTTTTTTATTTTGAGACAGGGTCTTGCTGTATAATTCAGGCTGACCTTGAATTTACTATGTAGCCAAAGCTAGCCTTAAACTCTCAGCAGTACTCCTTTTTTTTTTCCATTTTTCATTAGGGAAGGGTCTATGGGATGTCCAGGATCTCACTACTAGATTGGACTCATAGTGATCTACCTGTTTATAGCCTCCCAAGAGCTGGGATTACAGGTGTGTGTCACGACATCCAGTCTCAATTGCTGTCTCAGCGCCCTAGGGGCGGGGCCGGCACGGCAGGCCCTGGGATCGACCCCTGACCCCTGCTGGCAGGTGCTTTAATCCGCTGAGCTATTCAGCCGGGCCTAGTACTCCTTTTTGTGTGTGTGTGTGTGTACTGGAGTTTGAACTCAGGACCCTGTGCTTGCCAGGCAGGTGCTTATTCTATTGAGCTATCTCCCCGGCCCTTTTTATCTTTTTTTGTTTGTTTGTTTTTTGTGCAAGCAGTAATCCTGCCTCAGCCTCCTGAGTGCTGGTATTACAGGTGTGTGCCATCAAGACCAGCAAATAAATGTTTCTAAAACTAACTCAATCAAATACATAATAAATAATTTGCTTTTCCAATGTAGTGAATCATTATCATTTTTATGTTGATTGGTACATTCTCTATTTTTATAAGGAAAAAAGTATGTAGAATATGATTCCAAAGAAAACATGATTTAAAGCCACAGCGCTGCTTATCTTTTAAACAAGAAGACCTCTAGCTCACTTAGTTCATATTTGATTATTTCCAAAGCTGTACGGCTATACATGAGAAAAGCCATGTGAGCTTGTACGCTGAACCTCCTAGTTTGCACTGTATTACTGGCATTACAGCTTTCTAGTGTGACACTGAAAGCAAAACTGAATACATGCAGTTTCCACCCTAAGGCGGCATGTCTTACCCCTGTCCATCAGCACATCATCAGTCATCCCAAATATGTTGAGCAGGATCTCTTGAAATGTACTACGATCTAGCCCAGTGTTATCATTTTTTTCCATGAAGCTGTGAAAAAGTTTTATAAGACACTCTACTTCACATTTTTTGACTGTGAAATGAAAAGAAATACAGCAAATTTAAGCACTAATTCAACCCAATTAAATACTTTACTAAGCAGCTATTTTGTCCCTATGATGCTAGGTGGTCTGGTGATACCAAATATGTATAATATAGACATAGTAAGAGTTTGCAGTTAAGGCAGGCCTAACTCAAGTCTTATAAGGCAATATAGATTAGCAGTTACTGTATAAGTAGTGTTTTCACGGTGTCATTTTTGGACCACCTATGAGACTCGAGTCTCTCCAGTAACCCATACTTGTTAAATATATAGATTCCCAGGATCTCCCACAAGTCTAAATCAGAATTGCTAATAGTCCTTCCAGGAATTAGCTTTAAAACAAGAGCTCATGGGCCGGCCAGATAGCTCAGCAGATTAAATCAACTGCAAGCAGGCACAGGGGCTGGGGGTTTGATCCCCAGGCCTGCCCTGCTGGTCCCACCCCTGGGGCATGCTGTGATGGCAATTGAGATGAGCATGTGGCGTAAGCCAGTAATCCCAGCTCTTGGGAGGCTGTAAACAGGTGGATCACTGCGAGTCCAATCTAGTAGTGAGATCCTGAACACCCTGTAGACCCTTCCTAATAAATACAGAAGAAAAAAAAAAAAAAAAAGACCAAGAAAACAAGAGCTCATTTTAATCTTATGGGTTCAGAATCTGAAGCCATTAAAGATTTTAGAACTGGAGACCATGACAATAAGAATGGTTTAGGAAAACCTGTCCAGTAAAATAGTACTGGAGGAAGAAAGCTGGAAGCAAGGCAGGAAGTAATAGGGCTTTGGCTAAGAAGGTGGAGATAAGGATAGAAAAGCTGGCAGGGGGCCTGCAGTACTGCAGAAAATCAGCAGGCTTTGTACCTGCCAGATCAGCAGTTTACAGATGATTCTGGCGCAGTGTCAGAACTGAGAACACAGGGTTACACTTAGTAGGCTGCAAACATCTGGTCTCCATTTTTTATCTTTTTTTTCTTTCTATTCTTGTATTTGATACAGGTGAAGCATGCGGTACCGGGGATTGAACCTTGGTCCCTGTGCTTGTCTAATCAGGCACTTAGTCTGCTGAGCTATCTCACCAGCCCCTTTTTGTATCATCTTAAATTGCTTCATTATGCCTTAGGGTTCTGACTTACAGAAACTGGGTATTGTCCTGGCTGATCACTAAGATTCCTCATTCTCTAAAAGTATTTTGTGAATCAAAGGTTACTGAAACAAACTAGGACAGTTAGGCATGAAAGCTGGTTGCTATTTTTTTTTGGGTTTTGTTTTCTCTTTCTCTTCTTCCTTCCTTTCTCCTTTTTATAGTGGAGGTGAGGAGAAAGAATTACCTGTTTTTGAGGTGATGCTCCCCAAGTGAAATCAAAGACAAACATGTAGCAAATATTCAGTTTACAACATTGAGAGTTGTTATGTGGTCAGAGAGTGATTTGGTTTTTAAGATAATGATTAGAAACCTATACCTATTAAGATAGTGATTATTAATTGCTAAATAAGCTATTACAAAGGTACCTAATAGTACTATCTTATGAACCAAATTAGATTCTCTGGTTTCTTGCTTAGTAAAATTTCATATTGTAGCAACGAAGTCCTGCATTAGGCTGTGAAGATTATTATGTATCTGTCATGATTCTTGTCTTCATGGCTAATATTCACTGATTAAGAGATAAACAGTCTTGCAGGTATAATCTGAGAACTAAGCTTTGTTGTGCCAGATGGCCGAATTGTTTGACTTTTCTGATAATCAGAGAACTTACTAAAAGTTTGGCTGGCAAGTTGCCAGATTTGTGTTTGAAGAAAATCATTTTGAAAGTAAATTCTTGAAGGTATTTATGATGAATTCCAATGTGGTGGTTTGAGGGCCAGGGAGATGGCTCAGTAGAATAAGCGCTTTCCTAGCAAGCACAAGGGTCTGAGTTCAATCTCTGATTCTGCCAAAAAAAAGCACGCCAGTATATCCAATGTGGCGGTTTGTATTTTTCTAGATGATCATAACAACTTAATCTCATCAGGCACACTCTTCTTACAGTGTGGCTCTTTAGAGATGGGAGTGTAGACCTCTTTATAACTACTGAGATTTTTACAATCATTTCAGTCAACAATGTTTTCATGCAGTTTGTAATGTTCATGTGTTCATTACCTTTGTGTCACTGTGACAAAATACTTAGGAAAATCAGTTTAAAAGGAGTTAAGATTCAGTTTGGCTCAGTTTCAGGGGGGGTCAGTCCATGGTATCTTGGCCCAATCACTTTGGATTTGATGGAACATTATGGCGGAAGCAGATAGTAGAAGAGGCTGCTCACTTCATAGCAGCCAGAAAAGTGAGGGGACGGGGTAAGGCCTTAAAATCCCGAGGACATGTCCCTAATGATTCTTCCAGGGAGGCCTCACTTCCTGATGAACCCCTCCCCCCCACTGCACTTCCAGGTGGGGACCACGCCTTCAACATAAGCGCTTCTGCAGCTCTTATGGGTAGCATAAGACCCAACGTATAGTAAACATCTCACATAACTACGGTACATTTGCCAAAGCCAGAATACTGTGGTAATATTGGTGCATTACTCTTTACTGTAGACTTTATTTGGATTCCAGTAGTTTATGCACTGATGTCCTTTTTGGTTGCTATTTTAGGATTCAGTCCAGGATTATCTAGTTGTCATGTCTCCTCCAATCCTGTGATAGCTTTGTTTTCTTGCTTTTCATGACTTTGACCATTTTGAGTTGATTTTGTGAAATATGTATCAATTTACTTTTTCTCATAATTAGACCATGGTTATGTGTTTGGGAGGCCACAGGGGTGATGTTCTCATCACATATCAGGTGATACACAATACATGGTGTTGAAGTGAGGATCACTGTGGGTGCTAACCATGATTCCCTGGTCAATCTACAGTGGGCCACATGGCCTCAATGAAGCTACTGTTTTTCCCTTTCCACAACTGTTGTTTTTGTGGTACTGGGGACTATAAATATTTGTCACCCATTTATAATTTTATTTGTGTGTGGGGGGCAGCTCAGCTCACCAGGGGGCGGGGCTGGCTGGCATGTGGTGCTGGGGGATTGAACCGCGGTCCCTGTGCTTTGCTAAGCTTGTTCTAAGTAAGTGTTCTGGATCACTGAGCCATCTCACCAGCCCCTCACCCATTTATAAATTGGAGTACTTGTCTGATTGAGAGAATTGAAATTGGAGGTACTATGAAATACAGTAAAGTAGGGTCACTTCTATGTGCCAAAATGCTATATCAAATAATATGAAATTATTAGGAATATTTTAAATTTCTTCAATTTATTTTTAATTTTTTTTAGCAGCAGAATATTTATTGGGGGAAAGAAAGTTTCTGTCCAAGAGGACAGAAGGGGGACCCAAGCAGGTTGCCTGGGAAGCTGTCTTTTCCAGCGATTTTATAGAGCAAAAACCATATGGTAAGGCAGGTCCAAGGTGGAAAACATGGGAACTTGCTTAGATGGGCATGAGCTGGAATAAAATTATGATCAACCAATGAGATTATAAGCACCATTGCTCAAGTGAACAATTATGAGCAGTGAATGAGCAAGATATATCAGTATTTGAAGCATGAAAATTTGTTACCTAAACAAGCCCCAATCCAGAGTCTATGAAAGAAAAAGCAAACTCATACCTCCACCCAGTGATCTTGGTGGATGACCTCCAATCTCCAAATGATATAAGGGACTGAAACTCCTGACCTAAAAGGTACCTGTGACAAGTTTGTGTTCTCTAAGACAAGAATGAATTTCAGGAACAAATGGAAATTAAGGGCAGAATATTTATTGGGGGAAAGAAAGCTTCTGTCCAAAAAAAAGAAAAAAGAAAGCTTCTGTCCAACAGAAGGGGACCCAAGTGTGTTGCCCTTAAGTTTCTTCAATTTATAGTCCATTTTCAGTGAACATTCTGCGTGCTTGGCTGCATTTTCAGAGATGTGTAATACATCTGGGGTGGTATTATATTTTCTTTTTGGCGGAACAGGCCCTTGCACTTGCCAGGGAAGCACCTATTCTACTGAGCCATCTCCCCGGCCTGGTATTATATTTTCAACACAAATCTTTTGGTGATTCTGACAGTACTGATCATCTGATGGCACATCTTTTAGAGCTTTCAGTGATGCCACCCATTTGTGGCATGTGTGCCATGGGTTTGCCCCTGGTATAGACACTCTTATCATACTTCCAGTAAGAGATACACTGCATAGCCACTATTACCTACACAACATGCATGCTCAGTGGATCGCAAGTTTAAGGCCAATGGGGGAAACTTATGAAGACTGTCTCAAAACTTTTTTACATGTCACATTCTTATCTGTTTCACTTTCAAAACCAAGCTACAAAGTATTCTTTTTACAGCTGATTCACATGAATGTTCAGCTCATCCCAAAACAAACCTGACAGGGACACATGAACTGCATATAGAGCAGGCCTACTGGATCTTTTATGCAGTTCAATATAGGAGGTGATAGACCAAGTGAGATAAATGAAGGTCCAGTTTGCATGCCTCCATTCCTCAGCCCTGTATCCTGATCCAGCGGCTGCCAAAACCAGAAGGAATTGAGTAGGGTACTTGGTCATGGGGAAAGTGGCTGTGGTTGGCCTGACAGGTGGGGGAAGAGAAATATTTCACTTCTTCACAATCTGAATGACATCCTTGTCCTCCAATGTATGGTCCTTACCCACTTTCTGAGGATTGTGTTTCACAGAGAGGCCTCAGACCCAAGCGTATTTAAATTCTTTGATAAGATTTTTGTGAATCTTCATGCAGAAATTCTCCACTGTGGTCCTGGAGTAAGGCAGCACCCCAGGAGATGTGTAATCTGGTAACTGCCCTTTGGGTTTGATATAGATTCTCACTAGTTTCAGGTAGTCCCAGATCTTCTCCAGTAAGCCATCAAAATTCCAGTGGTGATGGGCAAAGATGGGCAGTGTGGCACCTTATAGATGATGTCCAATTCCTCAATGGAGATCTGGTCAATCTTGTTTAACACAGATATAAGGGGTATACGCTCTTTCCAAACAATGGCTTTTTAATGCAGTGGGGAAGGAGGCAAACTTCTCTGGGTGTGTTGGCTTCATGGATGTATCAGTGCAAGCTGTGCATTCTCCCTAAGGTCCATGCTTCATTTAGTGTTGTACTATCACTGATGGCTTTTCTTTTTCTTCTTTTCCTAGTACAGCAAGTCCCCAGCTTACAAAAGAGTTCTATTCTGGGAGAACATTTGCACATTGGAGTAGTTTATAATTTGACGAAGTCAGCCTTATACAGTGTACCCAGGAAAGTTCGCAACTTGAATATGTCAGGGCTTATTGTCATGACTGGACTCATGACTTTTTGCAACCTGTACTTTTTTTTTTTGAGTCTTGCTAAATTGCCTAGGCTGGGCTTAAACTTGTTTCCCCTGCCTCAGCAGCCAGGAGTGCTGGGTGTTCCAGGCCTGCACCGTCACACTCAGTCAGCTCTGAACTGATACTGTTCCTTCAATATCTAGTTATCTTATACATTTTTATGAATGTCTATTTGTCAGTAGTATGGTTTTTTTGGCTGGCTCAGTCTGCCCCAAGGACAGGGTTGGCATGGCATGTGGTGTGGGGGATCCAAGGGACTAAGCAGGCATTTTACACCGCTGAGCTATCTCGCTGACCCTGTCAGTATGAGTTCTGTGCCAAAAAACATGAGGGAACTGGCTAAAGTAAAACCTTTATTATTCAAACTTTATTATGTCTCAATAAGACTAATGTATCTATCCTTGGTTGGAAAGTTAACTCTAAATTTGTCAGGTAATATCTCGATTTACTCTTCTCACATCACTAGAAACATTTCAGGATTTCTGATGGTTAAATCTATTTTCTCTGTAAGTGAATGTAATTGTTCAATTGCTGACATATTTTTTATTTTTTACTTTTTTTTGGTAGAACCGGGGATTGAACTCAGGCCCTTGCGCTTGCCAGGAAAGCACTTATTCCACTGAGCCATCTCCCCAGCCCCTGCTGACCTATTTTTTAAAAGGCCAAAATATCAGACAGAAATGGAAAACTCTTATTTTAGGGTGACATTAAGGTCTAATTAGGTCTCTCAACATTCCCAGAGTGGCACTGTTGGAAGTCTGATCATACTTACAGCTCTTGACAGTTTTACTGACAGATTCCACCAGTTTTCTCAGAGCCCCCTGATCCATGTTGAATGTGCCCGTAGCACACCAAGGACTTCCTACAGTCTAGCTCCAAGTCTGGATGTTCTGAGCAGCTCTAATTCCAGAGTTCACTATTCCAACCCAATATAGAATGTGACTATGGTAACAAAACAGAAGGTTTTCAAATAGTTGGAAAAATATGTAACAGTGGGTGCTACCACTCATAGGTATGCAGGAACTTAAGGTTACTGTAAGCTGAAACAGCAATTCCAATGTTTCCTATTTTTATGATTTATATTTCTTCAGGAAAAAGTAAAAATATTTGAATACATAGCAACTAAATTTAAGCTTATATTCCAGTTCCTTTAAAAGTTACAACCTTCTCTTAACTAAGCCTCTCTCAGGAGATCCAAAGAGGCTCCAGATGGAAGCTTGAACTCACTTTTATACCTGAAAGTTAGACCTGAATGGCAAGAGAACATAGTGACTATGCTGAAGCGGATCAAAATGTCACCTGTTCTAACTCTTCTGTGAAAGCCAGAAGAGAACAAACACATCTTCCAGGCTGTGTGTGCTGGCTTTTACTGTGTAAGTCAAGAAATTAATTACAACGTTTAAAATTTGGAATGCACTATTTTCATTTTTATTCTTGTGCCAGGGCTTTACAAGACAAGTTTTCTCTATCACTGAGCTACCTTAGGATGTAATACTCTTAGGAAAAGATAGTGTTTTGGGGGTGTTGGAAGCTAAAGCCAGGCCTTATGTTCTGCCACTGAACTACATCCTCACTCATTTTAGTGTTTCATAAAATGTGTAAGTGCATTTATGCATAAAATTTTTAAAACAAGTCAAAGACAAGTGTATAAGTGTGGGAGTTTTCCCAAAAACCTTCCTTACAAAATTGTTTAATATAAAGAAAATTAAGGGGGCTGGAGAGATGGCTCAGTGGTCTAAAGCACCTACTTGGAACAAGCTTGGCAAAGCACAGGGACCATGGTTCAATCCCCCAGCACCACATGCCAACCAGTCCCGCCCCCAGGTGGGCTGAGCTGGCCCCCCCCCACTAAATGAATAAATACATAATTAAAAAAAATAAAGAAAATTAAGGGATAGGTTTTTAGTATACCTTGATTAGAGAACTGTATTCTGTGTAAAATAAAATTAGATTACTCTATGGTACTTAAAACACCTAAATATAGTAAAGTTAACCAAAGGAATTTCAAGTGACCAAAAATGGTAGACTGGTACAAACCCATTTTCCTATTGAAAAACTTCTGAATTATCCCAGCACCAGTCCATATAGCATGTATTGACTAAAATTAAGATGAAGTTACTCAGGAAAGAAAGAGGCTTGGTAGAGGGAGATGTATTTATCAGTTGCACACTGTAATAAATATGGGATACCCAAAAGCTACAACTCTTGTTGCATAGGTCTTGCTTTATCTTGGTCTTAACCATCCAGCAGAAAAGTATAAAAACGAAGTATAGGAAGTAAAGCCATGCTGTTATGTTGAGTTGTAGGGGACTCAGGTCAACAATTTCTGACATTGCCAGTCAAGCAGAAGACCCAATACTATTATGGGCTACTGGACTTTTAGAATATTTTGCTGAGTTAACACACCTATAATATTCAAGTAACAGAACAAAAAAAGGGGATACAGATGAATGTCCATTTTGTATCTGTGTATTCAAAGGGTTAGCATAAATATATAGTTATATTCTCTTAATGAACAGAGGGATTTGTTCTAATAGTGTTTGTAAATAGGATATCATGTCTGTATCTTGTACAGCAATTAACCACTAGGAAGAATGTATGCAAAGTGTTAATTACTGAAACTGCCCTATCAATTTGGTCTGAAACTGTCTCATTGCTATTTGTTTCTCAATAAAATTATGGGGAAAAAATTAAAAATAAAAATAAATATGGGATAAATATAATTGATAGTACCCTGTCAAATATGCTTTTTATACCTTATTGAAGACTAGAAAATCACCACCGGAGGAATCATGAATAAAGGTATTTCCCAACGGTCAAGAATCTGAAAAAAATAAAACCTATTTCCATATCAACTTCTTCCCCTTTCCCTAATATAAAGAGCAGTTTCTTTTAGCAGAAGGTAAATGTCGTATCTCCAATCATTCTGTAAATTTATACTTCTACATTCACAGAAAAACATTAATGACCTAATGAACTCAGCATTTTAGCATGTCCATGAATAACAATTTAGAGCAACTTTCTAATGGGATGTAAAATTTTCCATGTACTAAATAGCACACAGGAGGGCCGGAGGGATAGCTCAGCAGACTAAGTGCCTACTTGGGTAAGCACAGGGACCAGATGTACTTACCCAATTCCCAGCACCATATGCCATGCCAGCCTTGCCCCTGGGTGTGCTGAGCTGGCCACCAAGACCCAGCATGGTGACACACAACCTGTAATCCCAGCACTAGGAAGGCTGAAAATAGGAGGATCACTACGAGTCCAAGCTGCATAGTAAGACTCTGTACCAAATACATTTAAAAAAAAGGCACACAGGTTTCCTTTATTAGTAAATAGTAGACAGCATTAAGTATACTACTTAAAGAAATGTCTCAAGAAATGTACTGTTCTTGCAGCTAAAAACTTAAGGATATATCTATTATATGTACTACTAAAAGCAAATAGTATTTGTTTTTATAGCTTTGTTGTGGCCTAAAGGGACATACGAACACAGCTATTTTTAAGTAAAATAGCTATTTATTCAGCTTCTTGTCATGCCAAAATGTTTGGTGCATATACCACTATAATTAGCACACCCTCTAATTATAGTGGTAACAGGCAAAATTGTACATCAAATTATGTCATATTACCTGATTATATAAAAATGTAAAATGAAAATGATTTATTAATTCCTCTTAACATTTCTAGTAATTCAGTAAGAGATAAGAGGCACAAAATCTTAGTAAAATATGACACAAGAGCAGTAATATGATTTTCACTTAAATTTAACTTGTCATAATTTGTTATGAATATACAAAGACAACAAACTTTTAAAACATTGTATTTACTAAGATTCTGGCAACAGTTTTATATAACAAGATACAGCATACCAGGCCTGCCACTCAACGTGTTTTTAAGTCTCAGCTTCAATATGAAGCTGTTTAAAACAAAAACTCAAAACCTGCTTTTTACATGCTAAATATCTTGGCAAGGGTGCCACTAAACATAGTAATGAACTTGAGACAGTACAAATAAAGAGTTAACAAAAGCTAAACATTGCAGCCTGAACAACATTCATACAAAAAAATAAAGTATCATTGGTTACATAAAATTTTCCTGACTGGTTAAAACTTAACAGTATAAAACATGCATTTTAGAATCTTTAGCTATTAAGTTCAAAAAGTACCAGTGTCTATATGAAACAATTCCTCTCCAAAGCTGAAGTACAGTCAAAAATTAATTCAAATGACATAACACATTCTAAAGCTAAAAAACATTCAGTTTTTGTTGATGTGGAGGTATAAACTCAGAGCTTTGGGGCTTTCTCACGCTGCAAGGGCTATTTCTCTGGTTCACTCAAAGCAGCAGATGACAAAGTCCACAGATGCCATTAAGCTCAATAAAGGGTAAGAGGGCTCGTACCCAGCTCTGACCTCCCAGGAAGCATGGCTACTGTGTCCACCAACGTAGGAGGTGTGAGGACCAAAGGCACACTATTCTGCTAGCTAAAGAGATAGCAAACCACCCCTCCCTCCACCCTAAAAGCTCCTTCCCGAAGTAAATAAAAAATATACAAGGGGGAAAAAATTAAGATACATTTATCTACAGAGTAAGGATTTCAAAATATTAATGTAATCCTTACTTTAAAAAATTTAACTAGAGTCATCTGGCCATTTCTGATTACATCTTAAGATGTATCCAGATTCATTTCTATTGATCACTAGATACTTCTAGTCAAAAATATTAGCTTTCTTCCCAAATATTTTAACCACGAGTGTGACTGCAGTGTGTTATCTCCGAGCTTATCACGCAGTGGAGGAGAAAAAGTAGATCTTCAAGCAGCAAGCAACAATTATGGCCCTTTTACATAGCGGCATTGGAGTGCCTATTGAATAGTCCAGAAATAATTCTAAGAACAAGAAAATCCATGCATGTTAGTAAATATATCGTAATTTCACAGTTGAAATTTCTTTAGACATTGCACTTTCTTCATAGGGACGTCCTGGTTTTTGTTAATGTTATGGTGACTCAGGACTTGAACTAGCAGCCTTCTTTTTCTTCTTCTTACTGTGTTTCTTATGCTTCTTTTTCTTTTTTGTTTTTTCCTGTAACAATAATTCCTTGTTAGAGATCACTACATGATCAAAACACAAATTAAAAACATCTTTCCTGGGCCAGCTAGATAGCTCAGCAGATTACAGCGCCTGCTTGGGCAGATGTAGGGACTGGGCTTGATCCCCAGTGTGTCATGCCGTGCTGGCCCCGGGGTGTGCTGAGAGTGCGACTTAGACTGGGTGTGGTGGCACACACCTGTTATACCAGCTCTTGGGAGGCTGCAAACAGGAGGATCATTACAAGTCCTATCTGGTGTAGTGAGACCCTGTACTAAATACATTAAAAAAACCCAAAAAACCTTTCCTGTGGTACTTCTAAACTACTTCAAATCTATGTAACTAAAGGAAACTACTCAGACATTTCTTGAAACATCTCAACAACAGTATCATGTAAGGACTGAGTTCTTACCACTTTTTATTTCAATTTATTTTTGGCACCAGGGATTGAACTCAGGACCTTTTGCTTACCAGGCAGGTGCTGTGTTGAGCTACATCCCTGGCCTCTTGCTGCTTTTCAAAACAGGGAAAACTTAAGTCACTGACACCTTACCACAGCGTCTAACAAAATTTCCTGCAGAAAATAAACTCAACTGAATCATGCCATCAATTACTATAATTTATGCCATTTAATTTTTGTTGTTTTTGAGACAGGGCCTTACTGTGTAGTTGGACTGGTCTTGAATTCACTATGTTACCCAGGCTGGCCTCTAACTTGCAGTGGTCCTCTTGCCTCAGCCTCCTGAGTTCTGGGGTTACCACATAAGGCTTCATGTTGCATAATTTTTAAAAAAAATTTATATATTATTTTTTTGCAGAACTGGGGATTGAACTCAGGCCCTTGCACTAGCGAGGGAAGCACTTATTCCACTGAGCCATCTCCCCAAACCCTGCATGTTGCATAATTTTTAAAGATAACTTCAGCTACTACAGATTACATCAGTTATGGTTTGTTATCATACCACAGCAAAGTAAATTATTCTGGTAAAATGAGTTTTGCTATTGTAAAGTTAAGTAGAAACATGTTATTGAAAAGTGTTTTGGTTAGGAAAACAACGATTTCAACAGAGAAATGCTACTGATGCTTAGGAAAAATATAGTTAAATTCTGAGTGAATTAAAAGCGAGCTAGAGTTCTGTCACTCTCCTGTTTCTACTAGAGAAGTGAAAGCAGAATTTCTAGAAAGATACTTGGGAAGGTGGCCGCAAACACAAGACTACTGTTCTCATGCAAGGACAAGAAAACAAAAAGCAAGAAATGAGACAACAGCAGAGCTTCCCATCCACTTCCTTATCAACTGGCACCATAAGAAACCACCCTCTCTCACAAGACCTCTACAGCTCTGTAGTGTTAATGACTTTCACTATTCTTTCTCAGTATATGCTTAACTACACAGGGCATTTTACAGAGCCCCAAACCTTAGCATTTGGCCAGTCATTTATTTGTTTCAGTGCTACAGGACTGAACCAGAGCTTCTTTCATGACAGGTTAAGTGCTCTACCACTAAGCTAAATCACTACTCTTACTGGGCTTTGAAAACTATGTGATCGGGCTGGGGAGATAGCTCAGTAGAATAAGTGCTTGCCTGGCAAGTGCAAGGTCGTGAGTTCAATTCCTGGTACCATAAAAGGAAGAAAAAAAAAGATAACTATGTGATCACTTTTTTCTTTCTTTTGTTTCATATGGGGTTTCACTATACAGATAAGATTCATAGTGATAGTTCCGTCTCAGGTGTGTGCCACCATGCCTGTTTTTGGGGCCAGCATGGCATACCCAGGGTTCTGGGGATGGTACACCATGCGATACTGGGCACTGAACTTAGGACCCTGTGCTTGCCAGGCAGGGGCTTACTCCTCCAAGCTATCTCGCTGGCCCCAATTCTTTTCTTTTTTTTTTTTTTTAATTTTTTTTTTAACATTTATTTATTGTGTGTGTGTGTGTGTGTGTGTGTGTGTGTGTGTGGCCAGCTCAGCCCACCAGGGGGCGCGGCTGGCTGGCATGTGGTGCTGGGGGATCGAACCACCGTCCCTATGCTTTTCCAAGCTTGTTCCAAATAGGTGCTTTAGACCACTGAGCCATCTCTCCAGCCCCCAATTCTTCTCTTAAAATACACATTTTTCTTCTATACCACCTCACCTTGCTGGTTTCCTTTCCTTGACCTTTCTCGGACTCCCTTCCCTTCTTTTCCAATACTTTCAGCCACATGAATTATACTCCATATAAGAATCAAAGATGCTCACATCTGTACATCAGCTTATGCTTTGAACTCTGCATTTTAAATGCCTTAAGATATACCCTAAGTGTCTAGTAAGCATATCTAAAATCTCTGTAACAAGCTGAAATTTTGTCTCTAATTCCTTTCTTAGGCATTTTAGTACATAAGACTTTGTCTTTCTTTTTTTTTTTTTAGGAAAGGGTCTACAGGGTGTTCAGGATCTCACTACTAGACTGGACCTATAGTGATCCACCTGCTTACAGCCTCCCAAGAGCTGGGATTACAGGCATGCTGTCACCACACCCAGTCTCAACTGCTGTTGCAGCTAGCCCTGGGGGTGGGGCCGGCACAGAAGGCCTGGGGATCAAACCCCAGCCCTTGTGCTTGCCTTGCAGATGCTTTAATCCACTGAGCTATTTTGGCAGGCCCTGACTTTGCCATTTTGCTTAACTCAAAGAGTGTAAGTTATTTCTGTTTCTGTTTTTTTTTTTTTTAAAGCCTTTATTTATGTATGTGTGTATGGGGGGGCCAGCTCAGCCCACTAGGGGCAGGGCTGGCTGGCATGTGGTGCTGGGGGATTGAACGGTGGTCCCTGTGCTTTGCTAAGCTTGTTCTAAGTAGGTGCTTTAGACCACTGAGCCATCTCACCAGCCCCTCTGTTTGTTTTAAAAACAAAAACAAAAACAAAAAAAAAACCAAAACTGCACTCTCAACATCTAAAGTACCTAGCAAGCCTAATACCATCTAGGTATAAAAACATTTTACATTCAGCCATCCCGTACCAAGCACTATGATATCATTCCTCCTGACTCCACTCATCACCTCTGTGAAAGCATGTTAAAAATGGCAAGTATTTGGGTCCCCTTTGTTAAAAATCCTCAAAGTTCCTCATGACACCCTGATTAAAACCCAACCACAATACACCTGATACAGTCTGGGCTCCTTCCAAGACCTTAGCATACACTGTTCCTCCTCAGACATCAGGTACAACCTCTGTCTGCCTTTCAGTTTCTCAAACACATCAAGCATTTCTCAGGGCACATCCTCAGCTCCTGGTCTCCCAGCCAAGGCTATTCTTTCTTTTTTTTTTTTTTTTGGTGGAACCGGGGATTGAACTCAGGCCCTTGCGCTTGCCAGGGAAGTGCTT
Source organism: Octodon degus (assembly GCF_000260255.1). Lineage (NCBI taxonomy): Eukaryota > Metazoa > Chordata > Mammalia > Rodentia > Octodontidae > Octodon > Octodon degus. The sequence continues at coordinate 1,831,395 of NW_004524838.1, read as the reverse complement.
ATTCCACTGAGCCATCTCCCCGGCCCCAAGGCTATTCTTTCTTTAAGGCTTCATAATGCTTACAGATCAGGTTTTAGTTCAGTTTTACTTCCTTAGACAGCTCTGCTCTGCCTGCTCCACTGTGGTGCCTGGACAGAATTCGGGGCTGGTGTGTGCTGGGCAACACTGTGCCACTGAGCGCAGCTGGGACCCTCCAGAAGGATTCTCACAGACTCAGTCACTCTCCCACACACAGGCACAGTGGCATCCACCTTGTTCAGGAAGTACATGGAACTAACTACCCCAGTGCTGCTGGCTGGTGGGAGGTTCTGTTTACCTTATTCTGAATCACAGACCAGAGTATAGTAATCTCCACTCAAATTACTTCCCTCCTCAGAAAACCAATAAAAAACCAGTCAGTCTCCTGCCGCTTCGGTCTGCAGGCAGACACAGCACTATTCTGAGTCACAGGGTGAGTCCTCCTTCCCAACACAGGGTTTCCCCATCTGAGAACTTGGAAGAGCCCTCCTGATGTCGTCCTTGCCTCTCCCGGAGGACAAGTCTCCAAAGGCCACAGCCATCACACAACAGCCGGCCCTTACATTACCTGCTGGTGTGTAGGCATTGCTTTTTCAAAGCTTAATGACTTCTCTTTGTTGGCTTGCTTCTCACTTGAATATGGCTTCCATTTCTTAATTCTTTTGTTAATTATCAATTTGCATAATGGAGGAACTAGTTTTAAACACTATTAACAGAATACTTGGTATTCTTTCATTGCAGCCAGTGCTTTGAGAGTTTTTTCCTATTATTCTAGGTTTGCCTACCTGGGCTATATTTTATTACAGGTTAAAAACATCAACTAAAAGCTTGAGCTCTCATTTCTAACTGTAAGAACTTGGGATGGCCACAGCCACATCTGCTTCCAGAGTCGTCGTCTTTGCCCTGCACCAATCTGACTCTCCACTCAGTGAAGCTGTTTACCACAATGCTGTTCCCAACCGTTTATTTGGTCCCAGTGAGTTTAGCACAGCTCATTTTATAATAAACCGAAATGACTATGTCATCATGTAATAATGTAAGAGATACTTGCTGTTGCTTTTTCTCGTTCTTCACTGCTTTTCTTCTTTTTCGCTCGTACCTAAAAAGTGAAAATTTTTGTGAAGAAGATAAACATGTAATTTGTTTTTACTTTTATTGTCAGGTTTTTTTGCTGTACCAGGGATTGAACTTGGGATCTTGCACTTGCCGGGCAGGCGCTTATGCCACTGAGTTATATCCCCGGCTAAACATGTTATTTGTCTCAGCTAAACATGTAATTTGTACTCAATGAATTTTTTTGTGATTCTCTACAATTGTACCTTCTGTCTTCAAAAGTTACATGTACAATCATTTTTTTTTTTTTTTGTACAATCATTCGGACAACCAAATCACACACTATATATGAGATTTTGATGAAAAGGGCATAAAAAAAAGTAAAGACTCTTATAGCTTTAGTGGGCTTCTTATAG
>NW_004524838.1:1825398-1829205 GCF_000260255.1 Octodon degus | reverse complement strand
AAAAAAAAAAAAAAAAAAAAAAAAAAAGACCTTTACTAAATTTTGTTCACCATTCTGGAAAATGTCACTGGCAGCAATGCGGATGAGTAGTTTCCAAAGGACATAAATGTACTAGGCTACATCTTACATTCTGTCTTAAGATTTTGTTTTATATAACAAAATATATTTTATCAAATTATGTTATTTCCTTTTACTTTCTCTATATTTCTGTTAGAAGACTGCAATATACAACTTAGTGCAGCAGTTTATACTAATAATGAATTTCATCTCAGGAAGTGCTGAAAATTATTGCCCCCTCTGGGGGCAACAGGCCTGATAGGGTTAAGGGCCACTATTACAGAACACAGTCTGATAATACAGTCAGAAAGAAGACACACACAGCTGGAAATGCAGAGCTCAGGGAGTAGGTAGTGAGAGACTGGGCAGACACAGAGCTAGGCAGGACCCTGGCACCGAAAGGAGATGGGATCAGGAAAATCAGCTGGCACTAGGCTCCTCTGTTATAGAAGGCCAGATCCTCAACACTGTAGACTACCCTGTTGGGGATGGACCTGTTGCCCTCTACAAAAGCTGCAGCTTTAAAAACCAATGACTGTAGCGCAACCTCAGGTTAGAGTTTACTGCTCCACCAACTTTGGGGACTTTTTACTCTGTCCTGGGTATTACGGAAGGCCCTCTATGACTTATCTCATTTAGTCATTACAAGTAATATGCTAGGCTCCTTTTCAACAGATAAAGAGACCAAATCAAGAGAGAAACACTTCAAAGATGGTAACTTACTGACCTGAAATTAAGAATGGGTTTCACAGGGGAGATGGCTCAGAAGAATAAGCGCTTCCCTGGAAAGCGCAAGGGCCTGAGTTCAATCCCTGGTACAAGAATGGGTTTCACTTCTAACAGAGTACAAAACTTGACAGGGATTATAGAGGTAACTTTAATAGTCCTCCTGGTTTTTATAGGCAGAAAAACCCACGTCAGGCCAACATTTTTTGGTACCTTTCTATCCTCCAAAGTGTAACTCAAAGCAAAAACAAAAACAATTTGCACAATGTGTGCAATGTTTCATCTCTGGCCATGTAAGCAAATACAAGTTTCAATGTGCTCCCTAAATCATACAGACTCATTCATGTAATCAGAATGGTAGTAAGACAGAAAAACATTAGAAAAATAAAATACTTTATTACAAAAATAAGATACTATTCCCACAGTGTGGGGGAATAGTTAATTATCAAAACAACCAGTTATCTTCTAGAAAAATGCAACACTTACTCTGAGATGCAACAACTTTCACTTCTTTTACTCACCTCTTCAGTATGATCTGATTCTGACAAGGACTCAGATGAAGAAGGTTTATCTTCAGGATATATCTTTCTTTTCTTGCTAAGTCCTTTAATGTCCTGTGAAAAGTAAAATATACTTATCTTCATTCAAAAAGATGTAACACTATGCTACACACATTTTATACTTTTAAATTCTATTTTTTGGGCCAGCAAGTACTCAGTGGACTAAGTGCCTGCTTACGCAAGTACAGGACCTGGGATCTATCCTGCACCACAGGCCATACCGGCCTTGCCCCTGGGCATGCTGAGGGGACCACAGACTGGGTGTGGTGGCACATGTCTTCTCTATAATCCCAATGATGGGGAGGTTGAGACAGGAAAATCACTATGAGTCCAAGCTGCATAGTGAGACCCTGTACCAAATATGTAAAAAGAAAACAAACAACTATTTCTTCCAATCATCACATAATTATCCATTTTTCAATTTAAAAGTGTCTAACTTAAAATACTTACTAAGATTTACATCTTAAACTCCAAAAGAGCAATGCTCTTATTAAAATAATTTGAAAAGAACTACATGTCCATTCAGATGTAATAGCCCCCTTATTTTCTCAATTTACATGACAGAATTTTGTTTTTTTAAATTTTTTTTGCAGAACCGGGGATTGAACCCAGGCCCTTGCACTTGCCAGGCAAGCAATTATTCTACTGAGCTATCTCCCCAGCCCCCATATGACAGATTTTTAAAGTCACAAGAAAGGATGTGGATTGTTTAAGATTTGTGTCCTTTGTATTCTAATTCTTTTGTTTTTATCCAGGATTGGATAGATAAACTTAGTGTTGCAGGAAAAAAAATTAATGGATAATCATGAAACCTCTTTTTCAGCTGAGTACACATCAACATTTTCTCTTAGAACTGTCCACATGTGTATTTTGTCATTTTTTTTCCTGTATATTCCGTGGTATTTTTTTCTTTCTTTTAAATTTATGTATTTGGTACAGGGTCTCACTATGCAGCCTGGACTCATACTGAGCCTGTTTCAGCCTCCCCAGTGCTGGGATTACAGGTGTGTACATACGCCACCATGCCCAGACTCTTGTTGCTGGCTCAGCACACCCCAGAGCGGGGCTGGCATGGCATGTGGTGCCAGAATCAAACCCCAGTCCTTGTGCTTGCCTAAATAGGTGCTTAGTCCGCTGAGCTATCTTACCAGCCCTGGTATATTTTTCTTTTTTTTTTTTTTCCCCAGAACTGGGGATTGAACTCAGGTCCTTACATTTGCCAGGCCAGCACTTATTCCACTGAGCCATCTCCCCAGCCCCTATTTTTCTTAATTAGTGAGGATTATTAAGGTTTTACCTCAAATATTCCTATAGTTTTTCTAAGTCTGATAATTATATTTAGACTTTGCTTACAACTTAGTTTTTGTAATCTTTCTGCATTCAGAATTTGGTATGTATGAAGAATTTGAGTTCTGGGGTTTAGGCCCCCTTCTCATTGTCATAAAACTACATTCCTAGACAGGTGTAATCTCAACACACATCTATAATCCCAGCACTCCCAGTTCTAAGGCAGGAGGATCGCTGCTAGTTCCAGGCCAGACTGGGATAGTGATTTCAAAGCCAGTCTGAACTACATAGCAAGACCATGTCTGAAAACAAAACAAAACAAAAAACTCAAAAAACCAAAAAAACAAAAAACAACACAAAACCCTTCTCTCTTCCCATCCTTTTCTAGCTGCAATTTCATATATGACCCTTGTCCTGAAAATTATCTAGCCCCATCTGGTGTTTAACTTCATGTTTTCTAAATAATTAGTAATTCTGTTCCAAGAAACACCACTTTTACCACCATATACATATGTATCTCAGAAATGCCACCCTGCTCGTCATGGTGATGCACACCTGTAATCCCAGCATTCAGGAGGTTGAGGTTGGAAGACTGCTGTAAGTTACAGGCCAGCTAGGCTACACAGTGAGTTCAAGGCCAGTCTGAACTACACAGTGAGATCCTATCTCAGAACAAAACAAAGAAATGCCACCTTTATCATATATGTACATATTAAGTTACATAGCTTTCCTCAAATAAATCTTGTTCACGTCTTTAACATTTTCTTACTGATATTTGGTTACTATTATAAATGAGATTTTTCTTCCCATTAGAAATATTTGGGGGGCCGAGGAGATAGCTCAGTAGAATAAGCGCTTGACTGGGAAGCGCAAGGTCCTGCATTCAATCCCTCATACCGCAAAAACAAATAAATAAATAAAATAAAATAAAAATATTTGGTTATTATTATACAACAGACATTTTCCTAACTGCACATTATATTATGTAGTGTTTTCCTAAGAATTTTAAACAGAATAAAAACAATGATTGATGTGTGACTTAAATTGTTAATCATGTATACGAAAAGCTAATACTCTAAATATATTACTTTTGGGGGCCGGGGAGATGGCTCAGTGGAGTAAGTGCTTCCCTGGCAAGCGCAAGGACCTGAGTTCAATCCCCGGTTCCGCAAAAAAA
>NW_004524838.1:1815397-1825233 GCF_000260255.1 Octodon degus | reverse complement strand
GAGCTGAATGCAACTGAAGAGGTTCAACTCTTTGTATCCTCAGCTGGCAAAAATGAAGCCTCACAATGCTGAAAATATGTGAAACAAGAGGACCTTCATACACTATTAGCAGAAATACTAGTAATGAGCACCTTGGTGAGCAAAATATAGATCAGTTAAATGTATGTACCTCCTAGAATACAAAAATTATGGTCCCGGGTCCACTTTAGAAAAGTAACAGTAACTACATACATGTATTTTTTTTTTTTTAATTTTATTTATTTGTGTGTGTGTGTGTGTGTGGCCAGCTCAGCCCACCAGGGGGCCGGGCTGGCTGGCATGTGGTGCTGGGGGATTGAACCGCGGTCCGTATGCTTTGTTGCAGCTTGTTCTAAGTAGGTGCCTTAGACCACTGAGCCATCTCACCAGCCCTACATACATGTATTTTAATAGCATGTACCAGGTCCCAAGACAAAAACACATTACCACCAAAACAAAACAACTCCCAGCAAACAAACAAGCCCAAAAGTTTGAAGTGTATAGAACATTCATTCTAGCTGATATGTACATGGGTATTCATTACATATGAATGTCTGAAAATACTTCAGGAATCACCCTGAAAGGGCTGGTGAGGTAGTTCAGGGGACTAAGAGCCTGCTTAGGCAAGTGCAGGGACTGGGGTTCAATCCCTGGTACCACTTGCAGTGCTGGCCCTGCCCCTGAGGCATGCTGACCCAGTGATGGAGTCCGGGCATGGTGGCACATGCCTGTAATCCCAGCACTGGGGAGGCTGAAAACAGGAGGATCACTATTAGTCTGAACTGTGTAGTGAGACTCTGTATAAATAAAAAAATAAAAAATCACCTTGCAGTAGTCTTATAATTTTATTGAGAAAAAAACTGCAATGAGACAGTTTCAAAACAGGTTGGTAGGAGAGCTACAACAATTAATACATTGCGGGCTGGAGAAATGGCTCAGGGGAATAAGCGTTTCCCTGGCAAGCGCAAGGACCTGAGTTCAATCCCTGGTCCTGCCCTCCCCACCAAAAACCCAAAAAACCCCACCAAAACAATTACGTTGCATATTGCCTTTGTAGTAGTCATTCCTAGCACAAGATGCAGACATGAAGACATGATATCCTGTCCAAACACTATTAGTACAAATCTTTCTTATTGAATTAAGAAAAAGCGGCTATATATCTATCCTATTTTGTATATACAGATACAAAACTGTCCTTCATTTATATCTCCTTTTTTTGTTTAGTTTTGTCAGAGATGAGTATTCCACTGCCATCCAAATAATGTAGGTGCATGAATTCATCAAAATATTCCAATATAGGGGCTGGAGAGATGGCTCAGTGGAATAAGTGCTTCCCTGGCAAAATATTCCAATATAGTTCAGTAGTCCACAATAGTAGTGGGTTATCCACAGGACTGGCAATGTCTGAATCTATTGACTTCAGCCTTCCACAGCTCTGCATATTAATATGGCTTTACTTTTCATACCTCGTTTCTATACTTTTCTGCTGGATGGTTAAGACCAAGATAAAGCAAGACCTATATATCAAGAAATGTAACTTTTGTATCTGACAAGGTCAGTCAAGTCCCCTCAGGACTTATCTTGAAACCCGGTACCGTACTTTGTAGATCCTTTGTCAGTGTCAGCCATGTGGATGAGTCACGGCCATTGCCTGACCAATTTGCACTCTGTGAAAGCCTGAGAGAATGTTTTCTCTCCATGTGACTCTTTAGGCACATACTACATCATTGATCACATTCCTCTGTTGCCCCATAATCTCCTTTATCAGATAATTGGGACATAACTAAGTTAAATGATGTTATAGTATAGGTTCTCCTATGTCCTGAGTCCTCACTGACCTTGAAAGGAAGGGTCCTTGCAGTCCTTCTTTTTCTCTAATTTTTGGTCTGTAAACTTTGGTTGTTAACCCTCCAGAAGAGAAGCTTATTATTACCCTACAACATATGCAGTTGTGTTTAACGTCACTATCTGTCTGAATATCAAACATCTTAGGCATAAGATGGAGCATATATTTTCCACCAAGTATTGATGTGTTAAACTTTAAATCTCTACAGAGTATGGAAAAAGAATTAAAGAAATAATTTTTTTTTTTTTTGGTGGAACCAGGGATTGAACTCAGGCCCTTGTGCTTGCCAGGCAAATGCTTATTCTACTGAGCCATCTCCCTGGCCCCCCCAAAAATTTTAAAAAATAAATAAAGCTACATATTTTTACACAGAAATTTAGAAATCTAACCATATACATCATTGTAGCAGGTCAGTTTTGTGACATTTTTTTCTTTGTCTCTTTTTTTCATTTATTACCCTTTAAAAAAATAAACATTTACTTGAGACACAGTCTGGCCATAATTGGTATGTCACGACAAGCAGTACGTATTCAGAAGACCAGAATGACAGACATTCCAAGCATGACCTTACTATTATACATTGCTATCTTCAGTGCAGTCGCTCAGCTCACAGGTATCAGCATACCTGCAGTAGTTTTAGTGTTCTATGTGTATCACCAGATTTTAGTTTTACACTTATCTTTTTATAAAAATGTAGTTGGTACAAGGTCTCACTACATGGCTCGCAGCTTGGGCTTATAATGATCCTCCTGTTTCAGCCTCCCCAGTGCCAGGATTACAGGCATGTGCCACGCCCGGTCTCGGTCTGTGACTCAGTGTGCCTGAGGGCTGGCCTGTCCTGGCCTGCAGTATCAGGAGTTGAACTCTGGTCCTTGCACATGTTTAAGGAGGCACTTAGTCCACTGAGCTATCTTGCTGGCTCTAAACTTACCTTTTTTTAAACATGAGCGTACTCATTTATTTTATAATGGGAGTATCAGGAATTAATGCTAAATCACAGAACATCCTTTGGGCAATTCTTGAAATCAGTTTCCTTCCTTTTAGTATTAGTTATACATGAGTCATGCCAAATTCCCAAAGCCCAAAGCCCCAGCTACTCGGGAGGCCAATGTAGGAGGATATCCCTTAAGCACCGTTTAGCCTGGGTAACACAAGGAAACCCTGTCTCTTAAAAAATTAAAAAAGCTAAGTCATAAATGAGTCATCTACTTACTTTTTTCATAAAATTTATCTATGATATACTCAATATAAGCACATATCTGCCTGTAATCCCATTTTGTGGGAGGCTGTAAACAGGCGGATCACAAGGAGTCCGACCTAGTAGTGAGACCCTGAACACCCTGTAACCCTTCCCTAAAATACAAAAAACCCCAAGCCCCCCCCCATGTCCATGTTCTGTATGTATGCATAAATATATGTATGTGTAATCCAGCTACTTAGGAGCCTGAGACCACAAGCTCAAGGCCAGCCCAGGAAACCTGGCAGGACTGTCTCAAATTACATGTGCCAACTACACAAGATGAATACAATCATCTTGTACTCCAAGCATATGCTAACAAAAGTAAAAGTTTACAAAAAGGGGAGGTGCAACTTTATGCTGTAAGCCTTTTAATTACACTACTGAAGCTGCACATGTCACTTAAATGCCTCAAAGCACTGAAAAGAACTCATCCAATCTTTTGCCACATTTTCGATTGTTAACAGAAAATAACTTCATGCAAAATTTTTAATTTCTCATATTCAAAATTACATTACTTGTTCTAAAAAAGAAAAGCAAGAGGCAAGAGTGGAGTTGAATGGTAGAGCACAGACCTAGAATGCTTAAGGGTCTGGGCTTATTTTTTTTGGTGGTACCAGGGACCAAATTTAGGACCTTGTACTTACCAGGCAAGCACTTATTCCACTGAGCTAGCTTCTCGGCCCCTAGGGTCTGGGTTCAAAGCAAGACTGCAGTGGTGACCATTGAAAAAAATACTTTGTTTTATTTATTTATTTATTTTTGTGGAACCAGGGTTTGAACTCATGCCCTTGTGCTTGCCAGGAAGCACTTCTTCCACTGAGCCATCTCCCTGGCCCCCAAAAATACTTTGTTTTAAAAATCTGAGATAAGCTGGGGATATAGCTCAGTGGCTCAAGTGCCTTGTGCCACAAGCAGAAGGTCCCGAGTTTGAGCCCCAGAAACAAACAAACAAACAAAAAAAGGAGTTCGGATAAAAATCTGAGATAATTCACCAAACGGTAGACATTCAAACTTTCTACAGGTTTTTTTTTTTGGAGAACTAGGGACTGAACTCAGGCCCTCACGCTTGCCAGACAAGCACTTATTCTGTTGAGCCATCTCCCCAGCCCCTAAACTTTCTATAGGAATACTCTCCTGATTTTTACCTTTAAAAACAAAATCAAATTAAAAAAAAATTCTTAACAATTAACATGTAATTAAATGTACTACAGACTACAGTAAGGTAATTAAAAATAGTTACCTTTTCTTTCTCAGTTGTATCCTTTGACTTCTTTTTCTTTTTTAAACTATCCTAAACAAACAAATATACGTACATGTATCACTTTACAGAGATTACAGGCTTACACCACAATGCCCAGCTGGAGTACTAAATCAACTGTGCCCTGACATGCACTAGTCTGATCTGCCCACTCTTCTTATCAGGAAGGCAATAATTTCTCCTTTTAATGTCTTAATTCTAGGTACAACCTCCCCAATCCTTGGTTTATGTACACTGTAGATTAGTAATTTCTTCACAGGGTTGTTAAATTGAGTTAGCAGTCAACTGCTTAGACCAATGCTTAACACATAGTAGGCACTCAATGTTAGCTATCATTATTGTAAGACCACTGCTTAGGGTTAAAAGGCAAACAAAACAAATACTTATTACTTTTTAGGTGTTAGGTATTTTGCTAGAAGAAAGTTCACTGGGGCAAGCAGATAAATCTATAAAATCCAAACATTGTTTTAGTTGTCCAAAACCTTCCTATAGTGTTTGTCAAATTATAGTTCATGGACACCCCTGTATCAGAATCAGACAGGCCATCAGCTAATGATAGGTAATACTTGTGAGCCTAATGAGACTTTAAAAAATCAGCTCTGGAGATGAGGGTCTAGGAATCAACAATTTTTCCAGTGCAGATGATTGAACATAGGCCCTTGGAACATGCTGGTCACACACTCTACCAGAAGCTACACTTCTGGCCCATGAATCTACGTTTTTCTTGAACACTGTGTGCCTTTATAAAAATGATCTCTGAAGTCTGACTGACAATTCTGGGTATGCTGGTACAAAACAAATTTAGGGACTGCAGGGCATGAAGGGCACCAGACTAGATATTTGCAGATATTGATGCAATTTTCAATTTTAACACTAGTTGTATGAATTGGAACAAGATTTTCTTTTCTGAATGAAAACTTCTTTAAGAAAATGGGGAAAATACTGTCACACACGTGATATTTTTGGAAGCACTTGGGGGAGAATTCTTTTTTTCATGTATTTAGTTCAGTGTCTAGAGAGTCTTACTACTTAGATGAGACTCCTAGGGATTCTCCTGTTTTTAGTTTCTCAAGCGCTGGGATTACAGGCATGTGCCACCATGCCCAGTCTCCAATGCCATCTCAGCGCACCCTAGGGGCAAGGCCAGCACAGTAAACCAGGGATCGAACCCCGGTCGCTGCGCTCTGCCTAAGAAGGCGCTTTAGTCCACTGAACTATCTGGCCAGCCCAACAGGGAGAATTCTTAAATGCTACATGTAAGGTATTAAGTACATCAGTTCAATGGCATAGAAAATCAAAGTACAAAATCAAACAGCATATCTTCTGACATGAGAGCAACTTAACCACGTAACAGTTTACCACAAGCGCTATTTTGGGCAGTGTCTGTTGATGTACAATCTGGAGCATCGCGTGAGCAGGTGTCATTTCAACCAGCTAACTAGTGTACAGAATGAATGTAATAAAATTGTCATTTTGATATTTCCTGTTAAATTACTTTAATCATCCTGTATTTAAATAATTGGTAAGTGGTGAAACAAAAGGAAACATAAATGTCTTTGCTACCAACAAAATGTTAATAATTTAAGTAATTTTTTTTTACCTTACTGTCTGACTCAGTTTCTGACAGGGAGCTTTCAGAAGATTTATATGTACGGTTCTTCTTTTTCTTTCTCCTTTTTGCTTGCTTCTTTTCCTACATAAAAGATTTGTAGAAACAATCGCTTTTAGTTTCAGAAATAATTTATACAGTTCATTAATATTCAAACTTTATCAACAAACAAAATTTAATAAAAGAACCAGCTTTTAACTATTGTTTTTTGTGTACATGGTAGTAGCAATTTTGCACTGAGTTATGTCCTCAGCTCTTTTTATTTTGAGATAAAATCCTACTTTAGTTTGTAATTAGCCTGCCTCAGCCTTCCAAAGTGCTAGAATTACAGGTGTGGGCTAGGATACCTAGCTTTAATCACTGTACTTCATGCAACATACCATTTTTTAAAATAAATAAATAAATAAATATTTATTTATTTATTTATTTATTGGCAGAACCAGGAATTGAACTCAGACCCTTGCGCTTGCCAGGGAAGCGCTTATTCCACTGAGCCATCTCCCCGGCCCCTACCATTTTTTTTTTAAAGTGATTTGAATCATATCTAATCCTCAGCACCCAGTCCAAAATCATTTTAAAGTTTTTAAATCTTTATTTTTAGACAAGTTAAAAAACACTCAATATATATATATACACACCAATATTTAAGTATCTCATCATTTAATTTACTCATGCCAGTGCTCTGTTATGGAAAAATAATCAAAACCTGCAAGCAAACATTCCTATGAGATAATTCACAGCAGGTTTTCTCCTGACATTAGGTAGGCTAGTGACACTACTTCATGAAATACTTTAGCAAACCTTACCTCATCCTCAGAATCTGAAGAACTGCTGGAAGAATCAGAGCTCGATGAAGAAGAAGATGAATACTTGACCAAGCACAAAATAATTAAAGCTTGTGAGATGCGGAAATTGTTTTCTTTTACTAAGTCTCTCAAGTACTCAGTAAAATCAATCTAGTATCTGAGAAATAGATGCCATATTTGTCAGATTTTAAAATATTAAATCTAAAAGGTATACCACCTCCCCCCAAAAGGCTCAACCAAGTGACAACACAGGTTGCAAGGGAACTGGCATCGTTCTTTCCTGTCACTGAGAGAACCTCACCACCCATCACATCATCATTTGTACAGGCCAAGACAGCTTTGCGCACACAGGTCAAATCAACTATTCTTACTTCTTCTGTAGGTTCTTAATTGCATTCAAAAAATGGAAAACTTTTGCTCACCCTACCAGATTTCTTCTTTTCTTTCTTCTTTCTCTAAATGGAAACAAATACAAATCTAAATAAGTCAATGTGAATTTTGAAATCCATCTGTTAACAGCAGTATATACAGCATTATTGTGAAAACTGATGTATGACATTACAGTAAAAATAGTATTTACCTGTTTTTTTTTGGATGAGCTCTCATTTCCACTTAATAATTTTTCTCTGTGCTTTTCTAGTTCTTTCTTCCAATTCTATAAAAAGGATATAGACACCATTAGAGGTTATTAGTCCGTGTAATGGTTGTAGTATAGAAAAACAACCACTACAATACTTCCTTGCCTCCCCCTTTAATACTCTTATTCATCTCACCTTTGAAATATAGTCAAGAGGTAATCCGAGCTAGACATGGTAATCTATGCCTACAGTCCTAGTTATTCGGGAAGTTAAGGCAAAGCTTCTTTGAACCTAGCAGTTTCAGGGCAGCACAGACAACAAAGTAAGACTTCTTCTCAAATAACGATGTTCTTGGTACTAATCCTTGATGGTATCATCAAAGGAGCCTGTACTAGCTCTTAGCAGGTACTACGGGATGGGAATTCCCCAGTGTATCACTATACACTGTTTTTGAGACCTGTTTTCCTCTTAATAAAGACTGCAAGAATCTCTTCCTAGGCTGCAAAAGCTGAATCAATAATCTTCACTATGACTGACATAATACACACTTGTATACAAAACAAGCAAACTTCACCATGGAAATCTCACGGTAAAATGGAGAATACAGGGGGAAGAATACAACATTTAGACAATTTAGACTTAAATTATAAGACAATTATTCCTTTTTCTTTTTTTTTGCTAAAAGAAAACACATATTTAAATACAAACCTATGTTCAATATGGCAGACATCCTAAAAAAGAGTCCCCTTAACCTAAAGAGCTATGGCTTTTATAAGAAAAGATTAGTTTATTTCTAAGAGTACTATTTACAAACCTCATTCATTTTTTCTTCAAATTCAGCCAAAGCCTTAGAGCCTTTCTTTTTCTTTTCTAGTTGCTCTTTCACTTCTTCCCTTAAAAAATAGAAGGTACAAGTAATTTTCCAAGCACTTCAAATTTCATGGAAGCTTAAAAGCAAAGTAACAAAAATTTTGTAACCAAATTTTTACTAATAGGTCCCCATTCCAATGTTAATACATTTTAAATTTCTTCATCCATATGTAATAATAAAGTCTACCAGACAACAATCACTCCTTTTCTAAACATCGATTTTAAGAATGAACAAACCCAACATCTGAGCACTTAACATACAATACCTGACCCATTTACAGAGAAAAAGTTAACACAGCACCTCAGCTGATTATTCTTAGGGGATCAGGCAATTTGGATTTCAGAAGGTTCTTACTATCATTAAGAACTGCTTACTTTCTAAACTGTCTATACAAAGAACATAGCTCAGGCTGAGTATGCTATCTTTCTTGAAACCCGAGATTTTGCAATGTGACAGGCAATCTGACCAACACCAGTCAAATCCCTGGATACAGGGTCTCTAATGAGTCTCCCCGGTTGGTAACATCACAAGCCTGGTCCCTGCCTTAGCTGGGAATTGTGTCTTGTAGGGTTCCGTGAGAAGAGGACTCTCTTGGTCTTCACTCCAAGTACCTTTCCCCATTGCTGGCTGTGCCTGTCTTTCACTCTAACAAATCTTTCAGTGTGACCACTGGCTGATACTCTTGTGAGTCCTACGGTGAACTAACCCATGGGCTCTCTTAATGCTACACAAACATAATAAGCCTGTTTGGGCACTTACTCTATTAAGTTCACTACCTTTCCTTACTTTAATCGTAAAATATGCTTTGTTCTAGGGCCATTTATTTTCTGGTGTACTGCAATAGTTAACAATAGCAAACATAAAAAAATCCCTCAAACAACAGCACTCATATACTTAAAGAGGAAGACAAGGCTAACTTCCCATTTAACACAAAAGGAATATAACAGGCCCCCCCCCCCCCCCCGTATTGGGGATTAAACTCAGGACCTTGTGTTTGCCAGGCAGGTGCTTATTCTACTGAGCGATCTTCCCAGCCCTCTATTATAAATACATAAGCATACTTTTCTCTTTTAGCTCTTTTGTGACAGGGTCTTGCTACGTAGTCCAGGCTGACATTTACCTGATGGCAATCTTCCTGCCTCAGCCTATTGAGGTCACCGGTATATACCATCATGCCTGGCATAAGACACCCTTTAATCACTGCTGACCAGCATCCAGGCTAACTTAGAAGGATTGTGAAGCTAACTATTCTGAAGCCTGTCATTTATCAGAGTGTATGGTATACACTAAAAAAAAAAAAATAAGGCCTGTACTAGGATGCTTTATTTACAAATTACCAGAGGTATTTGATGAGTTTCTCCAATTTGCTGCTAAGCCAGCAGATAAATCTAAAATAAAAATAAACATCCTTTCTAACATCTGACTAAATATCTATGAAGTGTCCAATTATTCAAAGACAGCAAAGGCTCTGGTTAAGCTACATCCATTTAAAAAAAAAATTTTTTTTTTTTTTTTGAGACAGGGAGTTGCCAAATCATTGAGTAATCTAGGTAGGACTGAAGGTATAGGGCTGGGGAGATGGCTCAGTAGAATAAGTGCTTGCCTGGCAA
>NW_004524838.1:1808201-1814839 GCF_000260255.1 Octodon degus | reverse complement strand
TCAAAAATTATTTTTAAAATATTACTTAGCTAGCAAACAATAAAAGTTGTAAGAATAAAAGTTTTAAAAGTTTATAGAAAGCTTATAGATAGGCAAATTCTTTCACAAATACCAGGTAGGCCTGGGTCGATTCAGATAATCCTGGATGGTTGGCCCTGAAGACTGGATTGGACCTCTTGATCTGGCCATTGCTATTGGATTCATGTAGGCCTTGAAAGAAAGACACAAATTAGTTGCATTAAAAGAATTATTAAAAATGTAAAAGCTACTTTATATTAAGCAACTTTCTTATAAACTCATACTAAAACTGAGCATGATCTAACCAACCTTTTGTCATAAAAATAAATTTTAAAATTTAATCTTTTAAACCTTGAAAATTTGTGGTAAGTAATACTATTTTATGAAAATGAGGTGCTATTTTTACAGACTTGAAACAATGGCACGTCTTCCCTACAGATGGCTTTAGCTGTTTTTTCTTAAAGCCCAGTAACCTATGAGGCTCGTCACCCTGTACCTGCTCGTCACCCAGTACCAAGGCACTGAATTCCAAAGAAGCTAACAAGGAATTAAGTCTGAATTTATGGCATATTCTACTATCCCAAAGAATACTGTGTTATATTAATAGCAACTTTATTTACAAATTGCTAACATCAGCAATTACATTACATATAGGCAACAACCAAAAAAGAGGACCCAAAGAAAATTTCAAACTTTGTACACAAAAGACAGTGTCAAGTATCAAAAGAGTGAGAAGACAATTCAGACTGGGAGAAATATTTCAAATAATCTGAGAAGAAATTAATATTCAGAATACATGAAGAAATGCTTACAATGACAATATAAAAAGCCCCAAATAAACCAATTGAAAAATGGGTAAAGTATTTAAGTAGACATTTCTCTCCAGAGATGCATATTCAGTGGTCAATTAACACATGCAAATGTTAAAGCATCATTATTCATCAGAAAAAGTGAAAGAAAAGCACATATAAGTCATCTTGGATTCATTAAAATGGCTATTATCAATAAAACAGAAAATCACAAAGGGTTGACAAGAATGTGGAGAAATTAGAATCCTTGCCCACTGTTGCTAGGAAAATAAACTAGTTGCTGTGGAAAACAATGTGGTAATTTCTTTAAAAATTAAGACACAAAAGCTGGGTATGGTGGTACAAGCCTTTAATTTCAGCAGTGGCTGAGGCAGGATCCCAAGTTCCCGGCCTCAAAATTTAAAAACAGAAGGGCGATGGCACTGAACTAAGGATGCAGCTTAGTTCAACCCCCTATATCACAAAACCAAAACAAAACGAACAACTCCCCCCTAAGAAAGCAAAAGTCTTTTTCTTTTTTTTGGCAGAACCAGGGATTGAACTCAGGCCCTTGTGCTTGCCAGGCAAGAGCAAAAGGTTAATGGTGGTGTTTCTATCAGAGACACTGTTTTATTAAAATTCACTTTCCTGCTAACAAATCTGATCTTTAATTCAATCTTTTCACCTTTATATTTGATCTTCCTAATTTAACTCAACAAACACAAAACTCTACTTTTTAATAAAATATTTTATCAGAAAAATGATGAAAAATCATATTTGGTTGAAAATGACTACTATTAAGGTTAATACCTAATAACATATTTCTTCAATTTTATTTACCAAAATCTGTACAAATGACCATTTTCACCTTATAACAAGTGTTACATACTCCACCATTTCTCTGGTCGAGAACAGAAAACCCCACGAAAATTACTTCCATTCAAGTAACAGTCTAATAAAATCGCTTTTCAGCCTGTTGGCTAAGATCAAGTGCAAGTAACAATCTAATTACTTGGGAACAAAAACAGAACTTTGACAAAATTTTCCATCAGGAAGAATGCAGTGGATGTTTAAAGACATGGATAGCACAACAATGCTAAAGATAGGAATTTTAAAATATAAACCAATATACCCTAAAAATTTCATTCATCCACCTCTGAGTTGATGTGGAGGCTGAAATGGGGGCTCAGCCCAACACATGCCCATGAGAACCTCGTGAGAGGAAGTGGGCACCATACAACATTCAGCCTGAGTTCACCATTTGTAAGACTGGAGCATTATGTATGTCTGGCTTCTGATTTCTTTGGGATCATGTCATAATTTTAGTAGTGCCTAATCATAAAGTATTTTGAAATGTTTTAGGTAAAAAATGTAAACATATATTTTCAAAGACTGCAAATATATATACATATATATATATATTAATGTTCAACTAAATAATAATAGCAAACACTGAAAATTCCCATGCCACTATCAAATTAGGACTCATTAAATATATTAATGTATGCTCCTCAAATGAAATACTATATAATCAATAAAAGAATGAGGACAACTATAGACCTATATAGTTCCTCATACAGAAAAATGTCAAATGAAGACAAAAAGTGAGCTGTAAAAAAAAACACAAAAACATTTAACAAATAACTACAGGGCCGGGGCAGTCTAAGTGCCTGCCTGGCAACCACAAGGACTGGGTTTGATCCCCAGTACCATGGGGCTGGCCACTGAAACTGGGCATGGTGGCACAGGTCTGTAATCCCAGCGCTGGGGAGGCTGAGACAGGAGGATCACTATAAGTTTGAGCTGCGTAATAAGACCCCGTACCAAATAAATAAATCTAGAAACAAAAAAATTCCCCCAAATTCCCAAATAACTACGAATTTTAAAAAATCTGAATGCATATGCAAAATGTAAAGGAAGACACCCCCCTCACCATTCCATATACCAGAGGATACAAAATCTGAAGTAACTGTGCCTCCAGGAAGACATACTTCATATATACATAAGAACTATAAAGACAATAAAGTAACCTACCATAATACTGTCCACTCCAGAGAGCTGACCTGTGCTGTATAAAAACTTGAGTACAGTAACAATTTTTTATTTCTATTAGTTTGCAAATTTTTAACATATCCAAAAGTCTTAATGTCAACAGTCAAACTGCTTCCCCAAAGCTTACTTTCACTTGAGAGAAAAATAATAGCACTGTAATAGATTTACATGTTAGGTCTTTCAATCATAGGCAATTTAAGGTGTAATCATTTGAATTAGTGTTAAGGGTAATAAATCTTACTTTTAAGCTTTTGACCATAAACATTATCTTCATTCTGTTGATGTACATTCCAAATACTGTATTTCAATTATTTATTCCTATCACAATAGCAATTATTTATTAAATGTACTTTATATAGTAGGGTCCATGGAAACCACTATTTTGTGTTCTTAATCATTACACAACAATGTTTCTTTCTACTATGAACGTCAAAAAGTTTTATTTTTTAGTCTTTTTGAGACAGGGTCTCACTATGAAATTCAGGCTGTCTTTGAGCTCATTTTGTAGCTCAGGCTGGTCTCAAAACAATCCTCCTGCCTCAGCCTCCGGAGTGCTGGGATTACAGGCACCATGGTGGCATGTGCCACCATGCCTGGCTTCTATAAAGTTATTTATTTATTTATTTATTTATTGCAGTACCAGGGACTGAACTCAGGACCTTGTGCTTGCCAAGCAAGTGCTTATCTTACTGAGCTATCTCCTTGGTTCCCATAAAGTTTTTAAAATAAAAAAGTATTTTATAAAAGTAAGAGCCTTTTCATGGGTACATCAATGAGAAAAATGCTTCTAACATTAAGGCAGTGGGTGGTTAAATATTATTTAAAATATGGAAACTGTACTTCTTTAAACATGTCATTATGACTTCAAACACAGACACCCTGTAGATCAAACACTTGTGTTCTTGTGTGACTGGAATTATCCATGGCTCCTGACTGCTGTATGAGTTTAAATAACAGGAAATGAGTTATTACTGAAACTGGGGACAATAAATAGGGCTCAGGGGGTATACACATATGGGCAGGTAGGAAAACAGTGACGCACTACAACTGCTAAAAACACTGTGCAGAATTGTATTTGTTACTTTGATTACGTATTTTTATCTAGCAGGTACATATATTTCAGAGGGCACAAATGGAAAAGAACATAAAGGAGGGGCTGGGGACACAGCTCAGCAGAATAAGTGCTTCCCTGGCAAGTGCCAAGGGCCTGAGTTCAATCCCCGGTTCTGCAAAAAAAAAAAAGAACAGGCCCAAAGGGTAGCCATCATGAACTTAACCCTTTAATGATCCTGAGAATTAAAATGTTCAATTAAAAAAACTGTTCAAGAATAAACACCAAGAGAGCAGAGCATGGCGGTACAAGCCTAGAATCCCAGCATTTGGGAGGCAGAGGCAGGAGGATGGCTTTGCTGGGAGTTCATCAGGAGGGAACCCTAATGTAAACAGTGGACTCTGGGTGATCATAATGTGTTCTTACAGGTCCATCAACTGTAATAAACATCACACTGCTGCCAGATACTGACAATGGGGGAGGCTGTCTGTGTGGGAGGACTGTATTGCTCAACTGCTTTCAAGACAGTCTGAAAGAAACACTAATAGTTTTGGACACATTTATTTTGTTATTCAAAATCAAGACTTACTAAAAATAAAAAAAGTGACGAGAAAACTGTAGTTGATAAACAGATCAATTGTTACCAAGAGCTGGGAATAAGCAGGCACAGCAGAAAGAATTTTAAGTGAAAACTACTCTGTATAAAATAATGATGTATGAAAACCTATGGAAGGTACCCTACCAGGAGTGACCTGTAACATAAAGCAGCAACTTAGGGGAAAATGAAATGCTAGCATAGGTCCATCAAGTATGACAAACGTGCCACTCTCTCAGCATAGGCGATGAGGGGGAGACTACGTACGTGCAGCAGCAGGTCTGTGAAGTAGCTGTGCACCTTTCTCAATTTTGCTGTAAACATAAAATAATGTAAAAGAAATACTCAAAAAAAGTCAACAGTTGGGGCCGAGAGTGTGGCTCTGTGGTAGAGCTCTTGCCTTGCATGCCCAAGGCCCTGGGTTCAATTCCCAGCACCACAGAAAATTTTTAAAAACTTTAAAAATCAAGAGTTATGATGTCAGAAGAGACAAGTTTTGTTTTCTTGTCCTCCATCAGTGATGCCTGAACTGGACCATCTACATTAAGTGTCTTCTACTCTTAATTTCAAACTTTCATTCTCATAGCTCGAAGTCCAGCATAAACGTTACCGTCTATGCAAGACAGCACATCAAAAAAGTACACGGAGTTGTTATCCAAGTGTTTCAGTAAATGTAGCTAATTTTCTAGACCTTAAAATTCTGTAGGGGGCATGTAAACTAAATAAACCTTTCTTCCCTGTAAAATGAAACATGTTAGGTGCCTGTAGCAAACTGTACCCAAAGTTAATTTCTAAATGCTACACCTCAAACCTTGGGGTTACCCAGCACAAGGCCATTTCAGATGGTCATCAGCATAGCACAGCAGGGCCTCATCCACAACCAGGAGAAAAGAACATTTCTCAGTTTTGTAATCAAGGCTCACTGAAACAGTGCTCCTAGGCATTTTCAATTAGTCCACAGAAAACGAAAACAATTGTTCTTAAGATGAGAAACAGGGGCTGGGGATCTTTTTATAAAGCAAGACGTTATTATCAATTCACCTTGTGAAATAGGACTACGAAAAAACAGTATGCCCAAATGAATGCTTGGCATAAAAAAGTTGTCTACAAAAAGATCTATGGCTCAGTAGAATAAGTGCCTGCCTGGCAAGCGCAAGGGCCTGAGTTCAATCCCCAGTTCCGCAAAACAAAAACAAAACAAAAAAACAGAAAAAGAAATAGCCATTATTTCATAAAAAGAGGGCTCTTCTAGCACATACACATGCACCTGTAAATAAGCGTTAAAAAAGACTAGTTCACTGACTGTAGGATGTTACCTTTAAATTCATTTTTCTCCTTTTACTGTTTTTTTTTTTAAACTTTATTTATGTGTGTGTGTGTGTGTGTGTGTGTGTGCGCGCGCGCGCGTGTGGCCAGCTCAGCCCACCAGGGGGCGGGGCCGGCTGGCATGTGGTGCTGGGGGATTGAACCGCGGTCCCTGTGCTTTGCTAAGCCTGCTCTAAGTAGGTGCTTTAGACCACTGAGCCATCTCACCAGCCCCTCTCCTTTTACTGTTACAGGTTAAAATTTTGTCACAGGCAAACCCAGGAATTGTCAGGCCACAACCTAATACTCGCGACTGTTTACTTTCTGCTACAAATTACTTGCGGATCTTTTTTACACTAAATAATTTTTATGCCAAGCATTCATTTGGGCATACTGTTTTTCGTAGTCCTATTTCACAAGGTGATTGATAATAACGTCTCGCTTTATAAAAAACAAACAAACAACCCTTAGGCTCAGAGAAAAACTAACTTGTCTTCTGGACAGAGGGAGCAGAGCTGACATTCCACTCTGCGCAGGACTCCAAAACCAATTTCTATCATGCCGTTCATCCCTCTGCAGGGTGCACTAGGGCTAAACAGTGCCGTAGCGCTGGAGACACGAAATCAAAAGCTGACCCCGGTTCTCAGACGCGGGGCGACCGCGCCTTCAAGAGGGCGCTCTCCGGGCCTCCGCGCCCCCATCCCATCCCGGGACGCGAGGAGGGAAGGACCTCCCTCAAGCTACACTCAGGCTGGGAGCGACCCCCGCCCAGCCCGAGCCCGCGAGGCGCGACGAACCGGGCGCTGCCAGCCCTGGCGCGGAGGGAAGG
>NW_004524838.1:1806181-1807841 GCF_000260255.1 Octodon degus | reverse complement strand
GCCCCGCCCCGCCCGAGAGCGGCGCCGTGCGCCCCCGACGCCCGCGCCTGGCCACAGCGCCCCCTGCCGCCTTGGAGGAGCGGCCGGCGCAGCCGTGGTCCGCGCTCCCGGGGACCGGCTGGGGTTTCGGGTCCTACGGTCCACCCGGGGGTGAGCCACACTGTGCTTTGTCCAGGGAACTCACCAGTTCAGCTCCCCTCTGTTCGGCCTTTGCTTGTTTCGCTTCCCTGTATTCGTCATGCACTGAGGTACTCACTGCAAGGAGTACTAAGTTGAGTGCCACACTTATGGTGCGGTTGTCGTGGTGCAAGCACTTGGGCAAAGGAAGGGCCAGATACGGTTCCCTCGCAGACTCCATCACGGTGAGGGAGAGGAACAGCGCTGCTCTGTTGCTAGTGAAACCCCGGTGCAACCTTGTTAGCACAATTTGCCTGTGAGTTCAAACCCATGAATTTATGCATTTTTTTCAGGTGTCTTTTTGGTTGTTTGTTTTTGTATCTTCCGACAGGGTCTACAGGATCTACAGGGTCTTACAGCGTAGATCAGACTCTTAGTGATCCTCCTGTTTGCAGCCTCCCACGTGCGGGGATTACAGGCGCGCACCACCTCCAGTCTCAATTGCTGTCCCAGCACGCCCAAGGGCGGGGCCGGCAGGCAGGCCGGGGGTGAACTCCAGGCCCGGGCATCTGCCTGAGCAGGTGCTTTAATCCGCTGAGCTATTTGGCCGGCCCCAGATGTCAGTTTTTGATCATCTACTTCGTACAGCTTTTGCTACCCGGAAGACTTAAGTTGGAGCTGGCCCCGAACTCAAGCGGGTTAAGATACACCCTGCACCTTCGAGTGGCCTATTTTTCCCACAGATTTGCGGTGTAGAGCCGTAGCACAAGTTCTAGGCCCCAAAAGACGCAGCAAACTTCGTCGAAAGGGGCTCCTGGGGGCTCTGTGTCAACGGAGGGGCAGTAGAAAGTTTCGGAAATCAATTAGCATCGTTTTTGGATTCATTGAAAATAGAAAAATGGGTCTTGGTTGTATTCAAGAAAAGTCTTTAAAATCATCTTTTCCAGGCTCTTCCCCTCTTCTTCCCCACTGCTCCACACTCTCGCTACTCTCTTTCTCGTGACTTTCCCAACTCTCAGGTTCCCTCATTGCCTCTCCTGCTGCTGCTCTGCATTGATTTCTCCTCAGTAACCCACTTCGCTTTCCACTGTGGATCAGGTCTGCAGTCTTTTTTTTTTTTTTTTAATCTTTATTTACATACTTATTTATTTTGTATATGGTCTCATTACGCAGCTCAGACTCAGAGTGATCCTCCTGTCTCAGCCTCCTGTGCTGGGATTACAGGCATGCATGACCATGCCCAGTTTTGTTGGCTGACTGAGCAAAGTGCTATCCAAGGTATGTGGTACCAGGGATCGGGTTCTTGCGCTCACCAGGCAGGTGCTTGGACCACCGAGCTTCTCCCCGGCCCAGGTCTGCAGTCTACTTTTTCCTTCTACTCCCTCATTCCTGTGCCAAACTGAAGTCTTTAATCAAAAACAGGCTTCCTTTTCTGAAAAGGGGACCAGGAGAATGTGCCATCTTTCTTTCTTTCTTTTTCTCTTCTTCTTGATGACTCAGTTGTAATGTTTAAATATATTTTTAAAAATCTTTTTTTTTTTTT
>NW_004524838.1:1803856-1805086 GCF_000260255.1 Octodon degus | reverse complement strand
ATTAAAACAAAAAATTACAAGTGACACAGAATTTCACTTAAAGTAATATTAATTTCACTGTATTAGTTGTAATACATAGTGTTATCTTCCAACCAGTTATTCATATTATTAGATATATGCATGTAAAATTAGAACAAGAAACATGAAAGAAATGTATAAGAAGTTAAGAAGAGAAAAACTACAAAGAATTGAAAAAAGGAGACAAAACAAATTAAGTATTATCTGCTCCTTTCCATCTTTGGCTGTTTTTATGGAGTATAGAGATTAAAAAAAACCAGTAGTGCTGTAAGTCAACAAAAAGTTTAGGTTATCCTTAGATGTCTCTGCCTCTGGCAAGGTACCCAGCCTTTCCTGGATGGAGCATCAATCCCAGGGGTGGACAGAGAAACAGGAAAATGACCAAAGGGCTTGTGGAGATAACAAAGAAGCCCCAGCAATCCCACAAGACAAGATCAGCCCAAGCTTTTTCCAGTTAGAACCCATAGCAACTCAGTGGGAAAACTAAAATCTTTACACATTCTTTACACGTTATATGTGATCTGGTGGTGAACATATTCCAATCCCTTCTCTTCCGATGGTCCAGGCATAACCAAGGGGCTATTTCAGGGGAGAGAGATCGAGGCCAAGAAAAGCAAAGAAGTGTGCTCCAGGTCCCACAGGAGAAAGCAGAGGAGCCTGGACTGAAAGGCAGGTGTGTGAGAAAGACCTGGGAACATGTCTTTGCCCTCCCACAACTCCACACTGCCTTCACAAGGGAGTGGCCAGCGAGAGAGACTTGAGCAGTGGCAGTGCAGGTGGGCTGAGACCTGGGCAGACTTCCAAGAGGAGCTGAGCAGAAAGGCATTCCAAACAGAGAGACTACCTGAGTAAAAGAAAGAAGAAGGGACACAGGCAAACGCGTGGGAGGGGGCAAGTAAGGCTGCAAAGCTACAGAACCTGAGGGGAAGGACCTTGGATACCAAGGGAAGGTGTCAGTTTTTTAATTTTCAGGAAAAGCTTTTTATTTATTTATTTAAATTAATTATTTACATTTGTATGTATTTGGTATAGGGTCTCACTACATAGCTCGGATGCATAGTGATCATCCTGTTTTCAGCCTCCCCAATGCTGGGATCACAGGTGTGTGGCACCACACCTGGTTTTGGTGGCCAGCTCGGGGCGCCCAGGAGGGAGGCTGGTGCAACATGTGGGGCCGGAGATTAAACCCAGGTCCCTGTGCTTGCCTAAGCA
>NW_004524838.1:1801425-1803191 GCF_000260255.1 Octodon degus | reverse complement strand
CTATTTGCTCATTGACAAAGAGCCAAAAACATACACTGGAGGAAAGACAGCATTTTTATTACATGGTTTTAGGAAAACTGGCTATCAGCACGCAGAAATTGAATCTAGACTTAAGTCTTTCACCATGTCCTAAACTAAAATCAAAATGGATCAAAGATAAATGTTCAAACAGAAACAATTTTCTGGAAGATGAAATAGGCAAAACTCTTGAAGACATAGGCACATAGAAGGATCTTTTATTTTATTATTTATTTATTTATTTTTGTGGTACCAGGGATTGAACTCAGGACCCTGTCCTGGCCAGGCAAATGCTTATTTTACTGAGTTATCTCCCCAGTCCCTGCAAGAATCTTTTAAACAGAACCCAATTGCATAAGAAATATCAAGAATAAAAATCTTGGATTATATCAATGAAAATGTCCCACACAGAGCCAGGGATATAGCTCAGTGGCATAAGTACCTGCCTGGCAAATGCAAGGTTCCACGTTTGATCCCTAGTACCACACCCACACCCACACCCACACACACACACACACACTTCACACAGTAGAAAAAGTAACCAACAAAGTGAAAAGACAACATACAGAATGGGAAAAAAGTCAGTTATTCCACTATCTAGAGTATATGAAGAATTTTAAGAAGTTAGGCCCTGTCCCCAACTAAAAGACCCAAGGAAAAAAATGAGCAAGCGGAAT
Organism: Octodon degus; assembly: GCF_000260255.1. Classification (NCBI taxonomy): domain Eukaryota; kingdom Metazoa; phylum Chordata; class Mammalia; order Rodentia; family Octodontidae; genus Octodon; species Octodon degus. Next base: position 1,802,496 of record NW_004524838.1, on the reverse strand, counting down.
GAATAGTCACGTCACGGAAGCAGCACAAATGGCTAGTAAATGCATGGAACAATGTTCAACATCGCTGGACATTAGAAAAGTGCAAATTGAAACAATACTGAGATGCCATCTCACCTCAGAAAGAATGACCATCATTAAGAAATCAAATGATAGTAGGTGCTGGTGAGGCTGTGTGTGTGTGGGAAACATTTTTATAATGTTGCTGGAAATATAAACTAGTGCAACCCTATGGAACTCGGAAAGTCCACAAAAAATTAAAAGTAGAAATTCCATTCAACTTAGAGATTCTCCTTTTAGGTATCTTCCTGAAAGAGTTAAAGGCATCATGTGACAGTGACACATGCATACTCATGTTTACAGCAGCACAATTTATAATAGCTAAATCTTGGAACGCACCTGTAAATCCATCGGCAGATAAATGGATGAAGAATATGTGACGTTTAGATCCAATGAAGTACTGCTTTGCTATGAAGAGAAATAAACCCGAGGCATGTGTAGGAAAGTGGATGCAACTTGTTGGCCACAATGTTAAGTGAAATAAATCAGACACACGGGAGAAAATATTGCAAGGTTTCTCTTATACAAGAAACCCAACTTGCAAATAAAGAGCAAAATAAAAGATAGATAATAGCAGTAGAGAGATAGATCTTTCTCAGATGGGAAGGGGACCAAGAAAGGGAGGGAGTGAAGGCAAAGGGGATGAAGCAAAGAATGAAGGTGTGCTGCATGCATGCACCACCCCCGCACAAGGCTGTAATTATTTTGCACTGCAAATGTGTACTACTAATAAAAAAGCAATCCCGTCTGCAAACCCAAGTGTCTGCTGTTTGGGTGAGTATAAGTAGACTAGAAACAAAAGCACAGAACTTTCTTGTTTGACAACAGCCACCGTAACTAAATAGCAAAGAGAAACAGTCAGGAAACAAGTTCTATATCACAAAGGAATTGGTGAGAGCACAGAACATTGATACAACCACAAAGGGTGAAGGTACACGTTTTAAAAAGTGATATGGGGCTGGTGAGATGGCTCAGTGGTCTAAAGCACCTACTTAGAACAAGCTCAGCAAAGCA
>NW_004524838.1:1794935-1799415 GCF_000260255.1 Octodon degus | reverse complement strand
AAGTTTGATAATGTGCCTTTTATCAATAATTTTATGGGCCAGGGATCTAGCTCAGTAGCATAAGCACCTGCCCCCCCAATCCCCCAATGTTTTTTTGGTTCCAGTTTAGGAAATCCTTGCTTAAAGCAAAATCAGAGAGATTTTTTTCCTGTTTTCTTCTCCAACTCTTACACTTTTAGCCTTGTTTAGGTGACTGATCTGGAGTATAGCAGAGCTCCTATGGGGAGATGTGGTGGAAATATTCCTTGATTCATTTAGTCAATATTGATGGAACACTGCTGGGCACTGGGACAGGACAGGAAATGAAAGAGTTTCTTGCCTTCATGGACCTTATTCTTTCTCTGTCTCTGTCTCTGTCTCTGTCTCTGTCTCCGTTGGTCTCTGTCTCTCCTGTCCCCCCCTCCTCTCTCTCACAGGTTTCACTATGTATCTCAGGCTGCCCTGAGCTGAGATCCTCTTGCCTCAGCCTCTTCAGCACTGACATCACAAGCATGTTCTCTGCCACCTGGCAATGAAGCTTATTCTCGTCTGAGGGGTAACAACCCATTATAATACATTCTTTTCTCTTTTATTTTGAATACATTTGCTGCTCTGAGAAGGTACACACTGGTTATAGCTTTTTTCTTTGTCAGGTTTCAGGGAACTTCACTGTAAAAAGTGCACTCTTAACCATTTTGGTTTTTATCCATTTAAATAACATTGTTCTTCCAAATTAGATTTTCAATAGCTTCAATTACAATCCAGCATAGGGACCCCAAGCTGCAGTACCGATCAGATGCGGTATAAGGATTTTTTTTTCTGCAACCAGTAGACATTTATTTAAGCCACATTAATTAAAAGAAAAAAATGCTGAAGGCTATTTATCATAAGGATATGCTATTCAGACCCCAGGAAACAGGCACTAGGTTATCTGGACTTTGTCTTTGCCTCTTTCCCTTCCCATCTCCAGATGGACTCTCCCCACGAGGCTCTGTGTACATGAAGAGAGTAAGGCCACTCACAGCTGAGCGTAGGTAGCAGATCTAGAGCGCTTGAGACAGCCTCAGTCTACAGTTGATGACATAATCTGCCCAGCTTGGTAGGACAGATGTGGCCTCCTGTGACCCATCTCTGCCATCAGCTCTTCCCTAGAGCAGCAAAGTGGAAATCAGATAGATCCTCAAGGAGCAGAAGGCGCAGCAAGGAGCAGGCTCTTAATGGAATGTAGTTCTGCGTGAATAGAACAGACATACTTAGAGGTTCTTTTATACACAGCTGTGAAGGCAATGGTCCAGGCAAACCTGGTTATCGATGCAAATGCTTTGTGCAAACAGTTATGATTAACCTCTCAAGAAGCTATACAATTTCAATTTCTTAATAAAGAGCAATGATCAATGTTGCATCATCCCTCACAAATATATTTTTTTTAGATTTTGAAAGCCTAAATGTTAAGTCCTAAAAAATATTAAGGCGAGGCTTAATGGGAGCTTACAGGGAATTCTAGAGGTCTAATTTAAATATATTTAATATTACATGCAAAGAGAAGGAACATAGGTATCAGCAACTACTCTCCTTCTTTTGGTTTACTGTGTATCTCAGGAGCTGCTATGTCTTTTTCTCTTTTATTGGTGGAACTGGAGATTGAACTCAGACCCTTGCACTTGCCAGGGAAGCGCTTATTCTACTGAGCCATCTCCCCGGCCCTGCTGCTGTCTTTTAATCACTCTGCTTCTAGTACATAAATGGTGAAGCAAAAACAGGCAAACAATAGCAGCAATTGTCTTCCTCTAAAATCCTTCAGTGGTTTCAAAATCCTTTATATGGCATTCATGAGCTCCCAGCTGTCCTCTACACGCTCACTACCCAGACCCATTTTTTAAGCTGTAAGTCATGCCCTATTAGTGGTTTGCACAATTAATTTTAGCTGCTAATATCTTCAGAGCAGAGAATTATGAAATAGAACATGTAGAACACATAGCATCATTATGTGAAATACTTTGTGGAACAAACCACCTGGGACCCTGCCCCACCGTGGCTCTCTCCCAGAGAACAGGTAAGTGGAAACAGGGCTGAACATCAAAGGGTAAAGCCAGTGACAAATGGCTACCAGGTACTTAAAGGAAAATGATTCCGAGCATAGCAGAGAAGTGTTTGTCTGGATATAGCTTACAAGAAAATGATCCAGAATACATGCCTGTGAGCACGCGTGTATTTATCATTGTTAGATTATATCCTGCCTACAAATTGGGATCCAAGTATTTGGAAGCCACTCCCTGGCACAGCCTCACCAATCTTCTTGCCCCTCTGCCTTCTTTCGTAACTGCAGGACTTTGTGTGTGCCAAGTACTTTTCCAAGTGTGACCGCCCAATGCTGACCCTTGCTTTTCAGCCCTCTTAATCCTTATTTCTGATGGGAAATCTTTGCTCATCTCCGGGTCAGCTACTGATGACAGCCCCATCTTCTCATCCAGCTGAGAAGAAAATGATCCAGAATACACGCCTGTGAGCACACATGTATTGTATCATTGTTAGATTACATCCTGCCCACAAATTGGGATCCAAGTATTTGGAAGCCACTGGAAGAGATTGTCCGCATTGTATTCATTTTTGTGTGTTTGGTGCTTAGTACTGTTAGCTCATAAAAGCTTGATAAATACTTGGTAGATGAATTCTAAGCTCAGTGAGATGTTATTTACTTTGTTATTGACATTGGAAGCCTACAAAGGAGTCTCAAAAGCTTAGAACCCATTTTGCTAACATATTCTTGTAATTTAATAATACATCACCTACTACAGTTATACTCATTTTACATTAAAGTAAAAAAAAAAGTTAGAAGAATAACTCCCAGAAAGCAGTTTAAAACTGTGGTTTTTATTGGCTACCAATATTTTTATTGTAAGAAATACAAAAGGTATGACAAATGTACAAATTGTTTTCTTTTTGTTTCAATCAACTGAGCTTGAGCACAGGTGAACAAAATGGACAGTAACATTCCAACACTAGTTTTGAAAAAAAAAAAAAAACAATGAATCCCACTATTTGACAATAAATACCTAAATTTCCATTCTAGCACCCAGTAAGACATCCAGTTTCCAAAGGATTATAGGTCTGTAACCCTCTGAATTTTCTGACCTGTCCCCTTTGCCACTGCAACAGAATCACCACTGCAGTCCTAGTTCTCCACACAGATCTTAGATTGAGACACACACTGGATTGGCTGCGTCTGACCTCAGAAGCCCTGGGTCAGAAAGTATCGCTCATGAGATACTTTTAAAAATAGATTCCTAGTGATGGGGCATTTACTAGAAGTTGTGGTGCTCCTTGAATGACATACTTTATATGAAACACCTACTTGTCTAGTCTCCTTTTCAGGTGGAAAGGGTTTAGATAAAAGGTCTAATATTTTCATGTTTCAAAGGGATTGAGTGCATTGAGCTGAGGGTAACCTGAGATAAGACTTCTTTCCTTCCTTTTTTTGGCCTCAGAAAGGTTTCTGGTGTGGAGCAGGGGAGAAGGCTACGGGATGGCCCACCTGGCCCTTCCCATCTGTTATCTTTACCCGAGGTCATTTTTCTTTGAGAGCTAATAATCTGGATAGGGAAGATTTCAGCTTCGGAGGCTGTGCTACACCCACTGGAGATGGGAGCACATGGCAAGTATGTTCTGAGGCAAGATACTTGCATGACCTGACTGGCCAGTGTGGCAGCTCTTAATCTTGTTTTCAGGGAAAAGAGCAGAAGCAACAGCTGACACCAAGCCATCTGCCAGCATTCTTGTAAGACTGTGTTCCAGGAAGAGATTTTCCACACTGCTTCTTTGACCTGCTGAACCGAGAGCACCAAAACAGAGCATTCTGTGGCAACATGAGCAAACGAACCCAGAGTTACTATGCACCTGGAGGGAACACGCACCCTGATGTCTGTACCCTGATATTAAAATAGCAGAATGAGCTTCAAGTATGAAGAAAATACAGTAAAAGTATATAGTCTGTAGAGGGACAGAAAACAGCAGCTTGGAATGTGGTTTGCATTCTTGGTTAGTTTTTCTCTTGGTACCACAGCCAGAACTGAATGCTCTGTAAAAATGACTTGGTTTAAACATCAAGATGCATACAAAGATGCTAGAAGGCACACAGGACTGACGTCACCAGCACATTCTGTGCCCGGCATCAGGAGCCAAAGGCCAAGTGGGGATGGTGGCCAGACCTATGTAGGTGAACCGTGATACCTAAGGTATCTCTCATCAAGTCCCTGATGCCCCCCAATCAACAGAGGAGGACAGTGGCAGGGAGCACCTTAGTGGGAAGGAGGAAGAGATGCTGGGGTGGAATGTAGGATGTGGGAATACTGGTCATTCTGGGCTGGTTCTCCACACAGCCTGGATTAGCATCTGATGTACATAATCTCTGTATTTCTGTGACTTCAAACAAGAAACCAAGGAGACAAATGTTCAGATTGAGTTTAACTTTAAAAACATTTTCTATTATAAATCACAAAAAAAA
>NW_004524838.1:1792518-1794835 GCF_000260255.1 Octodon degus | reverse complement strand
AAAAAAAAAAAAAAAAAAAAGCTTACTGTGTATGACAGCTCTGGCAAAACCTGGAAGGTTTTAAAACTATGGGAATGCAGAAGCACTAATGCATATTATAGTGAAAATATACTTTTACACATCTCAGAAATGATAATTCTCTAAAACGCTCTAGCTTTAATTTGCACTGTGTGGGAACTGCGATATTGTGCTTTTCTTAACACATACTGCTCTTCTACACCCAAACACTTGCCTTTTAGCCTTCAGATCAAACCTAAAACGCAACAAGCTTTTGAGGCTTTGGGACTTGCTGGTCTTTAAAATCTCTTTGTGTCTTACTGCAATCCTCGAGTTTTATTAACAGGTTGGATTGCTTCTGTACACAGTGAAGTTGCCCAAAGGATGCGATCTTGGACTGTTCCATTGGACACAATCTGGAAGCCTCAAGGATACGTTGCCAGTTCTGTTCCTACAAAGCCGCTTTGGGGCTGCTTCCTTTTCAACAGTACTACCTGTCCCACTGCTGCATGGAACACCCACAACAGCACTAGACCGTGGGGGAAACTTCTTCCCAAGGTCAGCTAAGAGGCACCCCCATGCACCTGTCTGTCCTGGGCGTCTACTTAGCTGGCCGCCTGGCCTCATTCCTAAATTCAGCAGTCTCTAAAATGCTTTTCTATCTCTAGCTCTTACTTTTGCTGTAGTTTCACGCTAAACTAAATGCACACTGAACAAAAACAACAACTACAAAGTCCTTTGCTTTAATTCCCTTACATGGTGATAAAACACCTAGACACCAAAAGTACTACATTCATACACTTAAATCTACTAATCATGTAGAAACACATGCAGCTTATTTGGGGACTTAGTCTAAGTCTTATTTCTTTTAATCAAGGCCACAATGAATGCTAAACACAAATCTTAAAACCTTCAGTTGCACTTTCACAGGACTAGTGTGATTCAGAAATAAATAATATACACGAATAATAGAAATAATTTATGCGAATGTCCAACAACTTGAATGAATCAGACACCTGTTAAGTGCTGTTCCCAGGATGCTATGCAGTCCATGTACTAATACAATTCTTACCTATCACAGGAAAACAAGTGAATATCAAGTAGGGAACTGTAACACATGCATGTGTTGTGGCAGAGGACCAAGAGTGAAGCATACATGATGTACTTAGGTGTTGAAGAGATGTGTGACTGCTGGAATCTAATTTTTCAGACCCTTAAAAGACAAGGGATAGGGACTGGGGTTCGATCCCTGGCTTGCTGTGCTGGCCCTGCCCCTGGGGGTGCGCTGAGCTAGCAACTGAGACTGGAGGGGTGGTGCACGCCTGTAATCCCAGTGGTTGGGAGGCTGAAAACAAGAGGATCACTACAAGTCCGAGCTGTGTAGTGACACCCTGTAGACCCTGCGCTAAAATAATTTAAAAAAAGCAAAAAAACAAAAAACAAAAAACAACAAAACAAACCAAAAAACCAAAAAAATAAAAACAAAAAATCCCAGCCAAACCCTGCACCTCTGGTGGCCACATAAATAAAAGTTATTTCACTTCAAGAAGCTTAAGATCGAATGCTGAACGGTACAAAGCATATCTACAGAATTTTAACCTAAGCATACCAACAGGGTTTGGCTAGAAGCCACAGAGTCCAAAATTAAACAGCCCCGTGGCTCTCTGCTGGGTGGCACCACCCAGGATGTGGCCGTCAACATGCAGCTACGCGCACCTTTAAGAAAACCTGCACCTGCCAACCCCAACTCATAAAGTAGAGGAAGGCTCGATTTTCTGTGTAAGCAGTCACACAGAAGGTCCTCTGCACAAGGAAAGCCCATTACATGGCATCATTTTCTTATATACCTTGAATTGCTTGGCAAATAAAAAAGAACTGGAAGCTAACTAGGTATCTCCAGCCAACTGAAGAAGGTGAAATAGAAAATGAACAAAGTTTCAAAAAATTTCCAGATATGTCTTTTGCCATCAGGCATAGAGGGATGACAAAACGACAAAACAAAACAAGCAAACAAACAACGCTTTAATTATATACCTCCTCTTTAAAAAACAAAGAAGCTGAGCTTAGCACTTGAGATGCCTGGTAGAGTGCTCTGCACTGAGCCATCTACAGCATCTCTCCATACCCGAGGTCGGGAGGATTGTGTTGTACTTCAGGTACAAAGACACCCGTTGCTCCAGGGCTGCTTTACTTCCTAAGACTGCACAAGAGAGGCCTCTGAACCAGCAGCAGGGAGCCGGGCCCTGGGCCCAGGCAGCTCTAGGCTTCAGACTGACCTGCACCACAAACCTGAAAAGCCCAGTTTTTTTTTTTTTTTTTT
>NW_004524838.1:1783373-1791708 GCF_000260255.1 Octodon degus | reverse complement strand
TGAGTTCAATCCCGGGTTCCACCAAAAAAAAAAAAAAAAAGTTACCACTGTTAATGCATGTGAAAGCAGTAGATAGCTTTGATGAGTTTTTTTTTTTTTTTTTTTTTTTTCAGTAAGTCTGCCTAAACTAGAAAAGAGGTAATTAGGAACCTCAAAAAATGTTGAATAAATGCAGGACAGGGCTTTATTTAAATGATCAAAACCCATGCATAAGCCATCCTAAACCTTACTTTATTTGTAAAGAGTTGTTCAGAACTAGCTAACAAAGTAAGTTACAGAACATTATGAAGACTGTTAATAAGTGCTCGGCAACAGTTAAAAATGTGCAGAAAAATGAAATTAGAATGGTGTCTTTAGATGTACCTCGCTAGCCTTGGTCAGATTTTAATTTTTCTCTTAAAGTGCTACCTTGTGGGATACACTAGAATAAAACAAGAAAGTCCAGCTCCCGGGACAGAGTGAATTTTAAAATAGACTTCTGTGAGAACTATCTTCCGTTCTTACCATATTAACTTTAAAGCACTGTAACAGTATCTCAACAGATGCTTGATAGAACAGCCTGTATATCCCGGTGGCTCCTGTTCTCTCGAAGGCCAGAGTGCCAGGCGCAAGGAATCACAAAGATGATGCTCATTTATCAACCTACATTAACTCCGTGAGAATGCTAAATAACTGAAAGAAAAAAAAAATCAGACATCTTCTGTTTCTACAGTTCTGCTGTTTATAAAGGTCAGACAATATAAACCCCAAAGAAACAGTCTTGGCTTATTTTCTAAAGAAGTCAGAAACGATTGAGATACAACTGTGTATGAAAATTGGACAGACAAGTATATTGACACCAAAGGAAGAAAGGAAGACATTTGCCTCTTTCATGCCTTTGAAGAAACTCCATTAACTTTCTCGGTACTTACATACTGCCTGTCAGATTTTAGTGGCCTCAGATTGTTTTCCCACTGTGAATGAGGGACATGTGTCTTTCTAATTATGTATCTGTATGTATTTAATGAACGGAAGAAGGGATTTTGGTAAAGTCTGCAATTTCTCAGAAGTCCTACTGGCATGGGAGACACACGCCTTCCAACACGTTACTTACTTTTACAGTGAATGTACTCTTAGCCATGTGTAACAATGGCTGCTTCTGTCTACAAAGAGAGGAAGGAGTTTGGGTAATTTAGTTTACTCAGCTCAATCTTTGAAGAGAAAATTTGTGCTTGGCATAGCTTTTCTATAAAATTGGTTTTTGAACATATCAAGTCCATGCTTGCTGGGTGACTTTAACATAATTTTTATATTTGATGATTAAAGTGTATCTTTCAAAATATGTTATTTAAAACCTACTGCCTGAAATAAAATTTTCTCCAACAAATTTTTCATTGTTTTATAAATAAGTTTTAAAGATTTAGAAATAATGCAATATCTTTGTTAGAATGTCAAACATGCTGGGCTGGGGAGATGGCTCAGTGGAATAAGCGCTTCCCTGGCAAGTGCAAGAGCCTGAGTTCAATCCCCGGTTCTGACCAAAAAAAAAAAAAAAAAAAAGAAAAAAGTTTAGAATGTCAAACATGCATTTTTGACTTCTACCAATATACACAACAAGGAATTATTGTGGCATATTAACTTTTAACATTATTGTTTCCTAAGCTCAACTATGCAACAAAAGCATGCTTCTGGATGGAAAATAAGATATGAAATATTCTCACTTGCTTATCATAAAAATAGTCAAGTTTTCACTTAAAAGTTCTTTGGATAGAAGAATTTTAATATGTCTATATTAGGAAGTGTACAGGATTTAATATCCAACACGGAATGAGAACTGCCATTAGTGAATAGGCACCTTTTAAAAGATAAGCAGCTACAGTTACTTAAAAACCTATCTAAATACTCAGACATAATTTAAAGTTCAAAATGGTACTGTCATCAAAGATAGATAGTAGCACATTCTGGAGTCAAAGTGTACATTTTTCTATTAAAGGAACATGAGAAGATACCAATATCCTGTACTTTCTGATGTTTTCATTTTTCCTTAAAGCTAACACGTGGAGATTGTATTCTTAGGTGAGTAACTTTGAGCTTTTTTTAGTAAGTCACCTGGGGCTAAATGAAAATTCTACCATTCACAGTGTGCTTCCTGAGAGAAAAATCATGAGAATTGCAGGGGCTGAAATGGCCCCAAGTGTTATTTCAAGCAGATTCTCTGTTCCCTGAGCTCCCATACTCTTCAAAGAGGGACAGAGTAGGAGGCTCCCACTCACTGGGTTTTTACAAGCTCCCAGGAATTGTTTTCAAGGTCAGTATCAGCCTTTGCCGTGCAATAGCTTATAATAAACTAAAAGAACAAAACAGATTTTTCTTTTTATATCAAGGTTGCTACCACTCCACCTTACACAATAGTTGTCGTAATTCCTAGGCCACCAGACCAAATGCAAATAGAAGCTATCAGGCACATTCTTGCACTAGTCCTAGAATGACCCAAACGAGCTCTCAAATCTGTCCTGATACTCTGCTTGCAATAAGTTGCTTTGACAGAGCCCCAGGGGACGATAGTCCTTACAGTTAAACACTACCTAGCTTTTGGCAAAGATTTCTGAAGGACTATGTCACAGAATAGGCTGGAATCACAAAGTCTGTATTTTGCTGTGTACTTCCAAGTGCCCTAAAGGTAAGACTGCTTTGGTGGGATCTAGACTTCAAAACTGGGAAGCTCAGGTATTGAAGACACGTGCACAGAAAGTAAGCCCTCAAGGGCAACACCCCTGGGGCGAACAAGGGCAGGACCAAGTTCAGAGGTGAGATGCCCTTCCATTCTGTGTCATCAGATGGTAGGTACTGTGCCAAGCAGCTAATGCCAGAATGTTTGTGCTTTAATTCTTTACAAATGCTAACTAGAAATAAGTCCAAAGCAGATGCTAGAAACAAGTTGAACTCAATTCTAAGGATGCTACAGAATTCCAGTTTAGAACGGCTGCACTTCTCTTGAGCGAATTTATGAAAAGACTTTACAGAAGCACAAACTCAAGTTATGTTCACTTTAACGCATGGCTACTAGCCAAACAGGCTAGCCATGATCAATCAGTGCACTGAGCTTTCAAATTCGGTTTCCAGGCCACGTCACGGGTGTCCTTGCATTCTCAGCCTCAGTCAACAAGGCAGAACTTGTTTCCCAGGTGAAACTTCGAGTGTATCTTTTCTCACACTCAGGGCTATTCTTAGTCATTTATAGTGGTGACAACACGTCATCGATGCAGCCACATGAAGTATAAAATAACCTACACTCCCTCTTTGTACTTTTTTTCTTTTCCTTGCAGTGTTGGAGGACTGAACCCAAGGCCTTCATATTGAGCTACATTTCCATTGCTTTTAAACATTTATTGATTTATTTTTAATTTTTGAGGCAAAGTCTTGCTAGGTCACTAAGTCGCCTAGGACAGACTTGAACTTCTGATCCTCTTGTTTTGTAATTTCACAGTACTGGGATTAGAAGTGCGATCGACCCTCAGCCTCTTGTGGCTCTCCTTTTCATCTTGTGTTTCTGAAGCTACTGAACTGGAACAACGTCAAGCAATGTATGTATTAAAAAAAGAATGGTTCCTTTCAGATTTGGTGGCATTTACCAATAATCCCAACTACTTCGGGGACTGAGACAGGAGAACCACAAGTTTGAGATCACAAATGAAGAGTGTCTAAAAATGAAATAAATAAAAAAGGAGGTGGAGGCAGGAGTGGTGAGGGGAGGGCTTGGGATGTAGCTTGGCATTCCCTGGGTTCAAGCCTGAGTATTTTAAAAAGAAAAAAGATCCTGCCCCAAAGGAGAAACATCTACTTTATTCCTTTCTTCAAATTCTTCTTCTTCTTCATTAAAAAAAGATCACCATATTAAGCTGTGATGAATTCAGTGAGTACTGGTAATACACAGGCATCACCCCAAAACACTTTCTGTTGAGTGAAGTAACAGCTATTCTTTGAAAATCCTCTCTAAACACTATCTAGCTGTTTGCTGCATGCATTCAAAACTTGAGTCAGAAATCATAGGCACTTAAATTTCCCCAAAAGGTATTTTCTGTGTCTTTCCGGTTCCCAGAGCCAACTCAGTACTAACTCATGAATAAGGAAGAGGTGGCATGGAATATAAAGGACCGAAGAGAAGATAGCAAGAGAAAAAGTAAAGCTGTTTACAGGGCCCAGGTCAGGCTGACACTGCAGAGGACAGGAGCATGCACAGGGCATTCGAAACAACCTCAAAGCAGAGAAAAACCACTTCAGAAAGCAAACAGGTAATCAAGAGTTAGACAACCCCTCAGATACTACACTGACAATATATTCTATTAAAACAGAAAACTACAAAACAGTTTATAGTGATCATGTGCCAGTGGTAGAGAAGAACAAGTATCCTGCACGTCGCCCAGGCAGCATTAGTAAACACAAACTGAGAGGACTGCATTACTGGAGAACAAATGGGCCGCTGCTAGGACTGCGGAACTGAGACCGTAAACCATAACCTGAAGCTCAGTACTGGAGAAAGCTTCACAGGAAGAAAGTGAGCAGGTGGTGTGTGCAACAGCTTCAACAGTCTGCTGTTAGCTATGTAACGGTAGCAGTGTTTATCAGAGGAGCCAGCAGACAGACAAGATAGGCACTTCGCAAACAAGGCAGTGCGTGGTGAAAAGTACAGTGTAATAGTAAAGACAATTCAAATGTACAGTGTAATAGTAAAGACAATTCAAATGCCTTTCCTGTCTTTAGCCAGAGGGAACTGCTCTCCAAACCAAGACAGGAAACAGTTTCTGAAAAATGCTTAACATAAACAAAATAGTAACAACCAGCAAGGAAATAATGACATTTCAAACCAGAAAATAAAAGCTATCTCTATTTTTTTTTTTTTAAAACCTACTTGAGGTACACTCCCTAAATCTATGGCAAGTCATAAAAAGCTTATAGGTATTTTCCAAAAGAAAGAAAGAATGGTACTACACAGAAGGTTCAAATAGGCTTAAAACAAGTAAATTCGGCTTTCTGAAGAGTAAATAGAATGCATGCTTTAAAAAAGAGGTCTCTTAAAAGATACTAATTTTTTTTTTCCTTTTTGTTGTGTCTGGAACTTCATTTTTTTATTGCTAGCAAATTTACTGTTTTTGACCAGAAAAGAAATGCTGAGGACGCAGGCTCAACTTTCAAATTTGAACAGACCACATTAGTGAACAAGTGCCTGTTATTTACGGTCACCTTGGGTCTTTAAAATTCAATTCTTCTTGTTATGTACAAAAAGTAACACTTTAAGAGATCAGAGAATCTCCCTTTCAAAACACACACACACACACACACACACACACACACACACACACTCAAAAGTACCAAATCAGGCCCGGCAGCTGCAGGGAGATTACATCATAACTCAGCTGTGCCTGGATTACCCACTTTACACTGGCAGCATTCAAGGTTAGAAAAATGAAATGGCAGCACAATTGGTCAGCAGCTTCTCTTCTTCTGGAATTTTTCCAGGTTTTTGAAACAGACAAACAAACAAACAAGAGAACATAAAGCTGCAATCACTCTTGCATTGATTTCAAAACAGTAAACGAGGTGGTTTCCTTGGAGAAGCAGGGCCCATACAAAGATGGCAGCTGGAGGCCTCAGGCCAGTGAGGCACGGCAGCTCTGCTGGGCCTGCACAGGGGCCCCCGCAGCTGCCCAAGGGCTCAGACGACCAGCTCAGGGCAGCTTGGAGACCTCAGGCTGTGTTCAGCTCTGAGGCGTTCTGGCTGGGTGGCAGGTGGGAATCCAGGTTCTCCTTGCATCGCTCCAGGTCTTGGAAGTATGGGTGAGACAGGGCACTGTAGGCAGATATCCTCTTGGCTGGATTAAATGTCAAGCATTTCTGTAATAAAAAAGGAATTGACTGATATAAAACATGTCAATTTAAATACTGTGCTTGCATAGTTATCCTTCTATTCACTGCTGTGTATTGTCTGTCTATAGTAAGAATATTTATGTAGAGTGACACTAAATAATACACAAACAATACTCGTATATTTCCCTAACACATAAGTGGGCCCTCAGGAAAAGGCGACAGCCTAGGTCATTTAAAACGGGTAGATTCAAGAGTGTAACTCGGTGCTACAGTATCTGTGTAGCATAAGTGAGGCTCTGGGTTTGATCTCTAGCACTTCCAAACCAAACCAAACCAAACCAAACCAAACCAAACCAAACCAAACCAAACCAAACCAAACCAAAAAACCCTCAACCACCCACATGCACACAAGTTAGTATTTTATTTACAGTATGTGTATCACTGTATTTGGATGGGATTCTTCTAGTATAGTATTTGCAAACTTAGTGTGACAGTGAGAGACTTCACCCTAACACAGTGCTTTGCCATAAGGTTTGTCAATGAGCAGGGGACAAAAGGTGCCCTGTTCGGGTGTAAAGGGTAACGACTGCTGTATGGTACCTGAAAGAGGGAGTCAAGAAGAGCTAAACCTAGGCCCCTTCAGCCTGACGCAGCAGCAAGCCTTGCACCTTGCCCCAGTGGCTGCAGCCCCAGAGGCAGGAACACTGCAGAAGCTGCATGGGCTCGCAGCAGCCCTCGAGAGTCCAGTGGATTAAATTGAAGCCACCAAGGTCTGGCAACTCAAGCACAGGGATATGAAGGCAAGTGAGCTGGTCGCTGCACTTATAGAGTGCCTGGTCCTGGTTGAGAGGTCTGTTGACTTTGACTGGGCTACTGAGGCAGAAGGCAAAAGGAGGCACAGGTGAACCCCCACAGCAACAGCACACCCTGCCCCCAAACTGTCAACTAACTGCGTCTGTAATCTCAGTCCCACTTTTACTCCAACCCCAGAAATCTTCAACTCTCTCTCCTCTTCTTCCACTGGTACTTCCTGAAGGGCACTTGGTGGTGACAAGCACTCATTACGAGTACCACACCACGTCCCAGGAGCTTACAGGCTGCAAACATGCGACTGGGTCACACTTGAGGCACCCAGCCTATAACATTCACTGCTGGAGCTGGGTCTCCAGAAAGCCTATGAATTCCAGTCCTCCAGAGATGTAACACAGCTCTGGTATGCAGCCCTCTCCTCAATCTGGGCTCTGGCTCACAGTCATCACTGTGTTCTGATGGGAGCAGGGGCCCCGCTAAAACAGTGTTCACAACTTCTGGCCTAAGGAGGCAACACAAATAGAAAGGTGAATTCTTGGATTTCCTGAAATCTTATTTATCTGAGCTCTCTACCAGCCCACAGGGATGGGATGTCAGTCTCCCTTTTGGGTGTTCTAAAAAATCAAAGAGCTCAAGAGCACGCAGAAGAGGGAGCTTGTTTGTAGAATGGTTCCTCTGTGTCTAACAGTAATAAACAACTTTAGAAGAGTTTTGCAAATTTAAATTTAGCAAAGGCAAAGAACAGGAAAGTAGAGGAAAAAAAAAGCAAAGAATAGGAAAGGAGTGGCAAAAATTCTACAGACTGAGTCTTTCTTTTCACTGTCCATGGGGAAAATAAGGCAGGACTAGTAGAAAAGGAAGCAGCCAGTTTAATCCCTAGGACACAGGTAAGAAAAGCATTGTGGGAATATGTTCAAGACAGAAAGACATGTCCCTAGAGGATTATCTGGGCGAAAGCCTTTCCACTGCAGCTACATGGATGATGCAAGAGCTGGGAGAGGGTGGAGAGGAGAGGAGGGCTCCTTAGCCAAATGTGGGGATGTGTGAAGTTCAAGGGGAAGTGTTTATTGCATTTTTTCCTACAGATAGTTAGAAAAGGTGGCTAAGTCCTACTATTGCTCTACTTTTAGGTATAAAGTGGGTGACAAAAACCTTGTGACAACATTGCTTCTGCCCAAAATGCTGACTTACAAAATGAGTTTTTAGAATAACTTAGTTAAGACTTGAACATTGTGGTGCAGACTTGCTTTTTTTTTTTTTTTTTAAAAGCAGATACTCCTTTCCCTCTCCTCCTCTCTTCCAGGAGCAGCAGTCTTTCCTCAGATGAAGTTGGCCTTGGCCAGTGAAATGGGGCAAGAAGTGGCAAGGCACTTCTCTAACCCAGGCCTCAGGGCTGTTCTGTGTCTCTGCCTGCCTGTGTGGGAGCAGCGACGACGTGCTGCACAAGGAAAGCCTGCCTGAGGGAGCTGCTGCCTCGCTGGCGCAGGTGCAGAATGAGACACGTGGAGAAGACCTGGACTGGATCACAGGCTGCAGAAGACAGCCAAGGCTCTTGTTTCAAGAAGTAAAGGGCACACTCATTACTGGGGACCAGCTCCGAGAGACCCAAAAGGTGCCCTGCTCTGTCCAGGGCACTCAGGTATAAGGTCAAGTAGTAAGATTTTGAATCTCAGAGCACAGA
>NW_004524838.1:1774497-1782638 GCF_000260255.1 Octodon degus | reverse complement strand
GCGGGGCCAGCATGGCACGTAGGGATTAAACCTAGGCCCCTGCGTCTGCCTAAGCAAGTGCTTTAGTCCGCTGAGCTAACTGGCTGGCCAGAAAGGTATTTTTAATGAAACCCATGCAAAGACTGCAGCCAATGCCGAACTGATACTCAGTGTCCAGCACACTGGATAGGATGAGCCCAGGGGAGATGAGTTGGGTACTGCATGAACTTACCAGAAGTAGGTCTTTGCCTAGCTCGTCGATATCTGTTACAAACTTCTCAATGGGTTGGGCAGGTTTGGAATGAAAAGCCTGCCTGGGAAGGGCCACATCTCTCGGCCAGTCCTCTTCTCCTGGGAGTCCAATTACACTACAAAAGAACCACGTGTGAATGTAAGCATTCCCTCCTGTGGGCTGGGTTTTGCTCAACACAGTCTAGAAAAAGCAAAACCTATGGAGCAGGCAAGCAGAGAGAGAACTTGACTTTTATGGTTTGAAGACTGTCTCATTTGTCTCTGCTCTATGACTAAGGGGCCTACATGGGGCCAAGGCTCATCTCATAGGCTAACAGTAGCATTCATTGGGGGGAGACAGATTACTCTGGCAGCAGACAATAAATTTAACTACTAATGTAGAAATGGAGCATATATTCAGTGAAACCCCTAATGTGCTGATGACACAGGACCCACTTGATTCAAATGAGACCCACATAGGTATATACCCTCACGGTCAAGAGTGCTTTTTTGCTGTTGTTGTTGTTCTGATGGAATACCTCCAAAAGGACACGTTTTCATGGCATTCATCCAACGTGAGCTATTAATATATGTTTGGTTGCATTACTGGTTAGAGCAATTCCCTAAACAACAACTACGTATATTAGACATACTACATACAGTAGACAGCAGACAAAAGAAAAGCAGGGCCAGAAGGTCCTGCCTTACGCAAATGTTGTTTTATAAAAGACATCTCTGGTATTCCAAAGCAAGTAAATAATAAAAGAATATTATTTATGTTTCTTCTGAAAGCCATTTTGGGATCATAAATGTAGAGAAAATAGCCAGTGACAAAAATGAGAACAATGTCTGCATCGTGTACAATGAATAACCACTAAGACAACAATATGCAATGTATTTATTATTGAAACTGTCCTACTAATCGGTTTCAAAACTGTCTCATTACTACTTGTTTCTCAATAAAATTATCTAAAAAAATGAGAACAGGTTTTGGAAACAAGTAGGTTTGGGTTCAAATTCAGCACCTGCTGCTTACCGGCAGCAAGGATGAATTACTTAATGTTTGTGACTCTTGTCTACAATGATGATAATAATTTATGGTTGTAATGATGATTAGTGATGATATATATGAAGCATATGAATGTTTCAAACATTGCACACAGAGTCAATATTATTACTCATTATCGTAAGAAAATAATGTTATGGGGAACATATTGCCACTACAGTAAAAATATGAACAGCTTGATCTCTATGTGTAACTTAAGGTACTTTAGACATATTAATGTCAGTTGACCTACAAATTACAAAAAGAAAATTATTTATAGTGTAAGTATAGGTGGTAACTAGGTTTGAACAAGGGAACTAAGAGGCTGGAAGAACTTATGTCTTATAAAGACCAAGTAACTCTGAACAGTTTAGTGGACAGAATATATTGCTATTCAAATATAGAACCAAATTATTTTAACTCCAAGTAGAAATGATGCTGACCCACATTATAGTCTTTTCCTAGGTCTGTACTCTTTCAATGAGACTAAGGCCTGGGAAGAGATGACCTGATGAGTGTAACTTCCTGGTGGTCAATGTCATAGGATCTGCAGGGCTTTGTTCCTCTTTCCCTTACCTAAACAGAGACCAGAGTCCAGTAAGAGCAGATTCCCTGGCTGTCAGCGCACCTGGCACTGGCTCTCATGAGACATTAATCCTACCTTTGTTGGGCATCTAGAGTGAGCCACATCACGGAGGCAAAGTGCCTCAAGGACAAATTTACTGAAAGCAGTCAACAGAAACAACTTGAGCAGTACGTGCATGTGTTTACTGACAAGCTCTGCAGTGAGAGGAAGGAGAGGAGAGTGAGCTGGGCACGTAGGTCAATGGTAGATCACGCGCTCGGCACAGGCATGGCCCTGGGTTTAACCCCCAGGATCTCCTCAGCCTAAAAGAAATAAAAGAGAAGAAAACAGAACTACCACTATTAATTATGAAAGGAAATGCATGAGTATGTGCTTGGGTAGAACTAGGGGGCAGGGCAGAGGGTAAAAGCAGTAAGGATGATTAAAGAGCTTTCAAAATGTTCTTTCATTCCTATAGTGTCCTTTTGCCATTTGTATCTGTAGTTTTGCATATCATCACCATTCATCTATATATTGATTATAATGACTGTTTTGTTTCTAAGTTTGAATTTACACTTTGCGATACAATCTTGCAAGGATGGTGAACCTGAAAGCCAAAATCCTTCCCAGAAAGAGCACATCTCTGTGTGGCAGATGATTACATAATGTAGTATATATTTAAAACTACGGATTATATAAAGATATATATCTGTAAATCTTTCTCCTCTTCTAACTCATGCAAAGATGCCCTGATGGATGCTGGCCAAGGCATTACTTCCATTTTTAGCTGGGGAAACAGAGAATGAAGAATGAATTGAGAGAGAACCCAGGTCTCCATATTTGAAATCCAGTATTATATTTCCACTGACTGACAGTACTCTTTAAAAACGCTCTAAAGGGGTCGGGGAGATGGCTCAGTGGAGTAAGCGCTTCCCTGGCAAGCGCAAGGGCCTGAGTTCAATCCCCGGCTCTGCCAAAAAACCCCCAATCAAACAAACAATAACAAAAAAATCGCTCTAAAATGTCATAGGCCAAAAGCATTGTTTCACTTTCAAAGTACTTGTGTTTTTTTAAAGTACAAATCTTCTTCAACGTTGAAATACTTGTCTCTCTGAGATTATGTGAATACAGCTTTCTTTTAAAAAAATCCAGCTTCATATCCAACATGGACTTTTATGACCCCTATATGAGTGTTGTAAAATTCTGATAGGTACATTGGAAAGTGCTTGCATCATATTCCACTATTTGGACAGCTGGATGTAAGCCCTAGAAGTTGACATTTATACTGGAAAGACTGACAGCACAAAAACCATAAAAGGCTGTGGTGGTGGGGACAGAAGTCATTTTTCAAGTATTTAGCAGTGACACTAGGGAGCAGTATTGTCCCTCTTCTCTGGCAAGGTAGTACATTCTGAGGAAACAGAACATCCTTTTGATGAAACTCTGCCAGAAATCAAGAAATGAAATCAGCAGGCACAAAATGTATAGAGCTTCACAGCTTCTTTTCTGCTGGAAATCCAGGCTTGGCAGGGCCCTCGCTCTCCCTTGGAAGCCAGGCAAACTTGCTGGTCAAATGTTCCTTCCAGTCCACTGTGCCTTTATGGACAAGTGGGGACAGTAACAATTAACAAGACTGCACACTATCAAGGGCAGGACAACAAAGCCCAGGCAGTACACAGAAGGGGAAGCAGGGATGGCCTCTAATGCTCGGCCAGTGGATTCTGGTGCACATGTTTTCTCTGTTCAACACAGGGATGCCAGAATCTCTGACTTTCTCAGTTTGCTCTTCAAGGTCACGACGTGCACGCAAAATATACCCAATGGTCATGGGGAAAACCAGATGTGAGCTCATCACTGAATGGTCAAGGAATGTGACATCCAGCAACGGGGTTAACTGGAGGGTTTTGTGCCAGAATTTATCCATATTAGGGGTGGTCAACAGTAGCACTAGTGGCAGCTGTCCTATACTTGGGAAGTCCCCAGACAAAAAACAAAATCAAAATATAAAAACCAAAATTAGCAAAGGTTCTTTAGGCTTTCAAGCCACTGGGTTCTGATTCACTGGCACATGGGTGCTCCCATAAGTCTACTGGAGTTGCTCCTAGTCACCACACAGTAGTCAGGCTCCAGTGGGGCTCCAGCTGTTTTAAGCAGGCGTGCTCGAATAGACAGTGCTAACAGAGACCTGTGTTCTGTAGGGCAACGCTTTCTCTGCCTTTCAGACCTAAGACTTCATACAAAGCACTGGGATTCCTATTAAATATTTCAGACCAATGATCACAGCTATTTTTAGCCAGAACTCCCACTTGCTGTTCCAGTCCAACTCTGATGGGGCTTGGCAAATCACAAATTCAAAAGATGCCATACTGACTGCATGCTTTATGAGAAACAAAAGTCCCAGTTACATTCTCGAAACACGGAGGCCTACATATGCTCACATGCACAAACATGTAGACATGAATGTTGCTACAGGAATGGAGCTATGTAACAAACAGATGGAACCACAGAATTTGAGCCCAAGAAAGAATGGTACAGGTAAAATGAAGCCAGAATTCCATTTTTTAGACAAAGAACATTAAGAAAGAAAATAATACATCATTAACGATGAATTATAATCACAATAATCGCTACCATTTTTAAAACCACTTACTATACACCAGGGACTGCAAAGTTTTTACAGGGGGCTTTAAATGATTTTCTCAAGGTTATTTAGCCACAGTCCAGGAGGAGAAGACAGGATTTTCATTTCCTAGTTCGTGCTCAAAAAAAAAAAATAAAAAAATAAAAAAAATAAAAAAAAATAAAAAAATAGGATTATGTAGCATCTTGTCCTTGGCTCAGGAAAACAAAACAAAACAAACAAACAAACCAAACCAAACCAAATCAAACCTGGATGACCCAAAATATAACTGATGGGGACAGGAAGCTTACTGGACAAGGATGGGTAACTAGGCCACCAAGTGCCTCACCTCTGATGAGGGGTGCATTTGAAAGACCTTAAGTAGACAACACATCTGCACACCAAAGAGCTGGAGCTCAGCCAAGCAAAGAAAGAGGAACAGCAAAAACAGGTTCACACAAGCAACACACAGCTCCCAGAGCAGCAGTCAGGCCACACTTCAATGATGGGCACTGTCTCCACTCACCACACAAACAGTAACACTGTCTGCAGCAGCAGCTTGGGGTAAGAAAGACAAGAGATAAACATTATATGAATATCGGAGGAAAGTCACCGGAAATGTTTCCAATGTTTTGGATACTGATTTAGTTGTTACTTACTCCAAGATTTTTCCTAGTTGATCCACATCTGAACTTCCACGAAAGAGAGGCCTAGAAGAATAAAGATACATCTTATACAAGGAATCTTCTCAGGTTACATGTTAATCATATTTGTTATTATCACGGCTTAACAGGAATAAAATATTCTCCATGGCTGGGGGAGAAATAAAGAACTGTGACATCTTTCCTCTGTTCAGTGAAGACTGCTCTTGCACATCCCCTAAGGTAAAGATCTCTCATGAGTACCTGGTGGTATCTGACTCATGCTTCCCAATCAAAGGTGTCGCAGTAGTCTTCGCAATAGTAGTACACCATTACTTACGGGTGCAGAATTCAACTCACTCGAGGGCAGAACACCCTATGGTACTAATCTCACACCACGGGAAGGTGGGACTCTGAAGCTCTTCTTGGGGAGACCCTGCTCCGAGCACCTTTTGTGCCACTGTTACTAAAGCGCCTCTCCCTGGGCCTGTCTCTTCCCACTGGTCCTGGACTTTGTAGTGAGCCACCTTAATTTTTATTTACACCTTCTTCCTTTCTCCCAATAATGTGACTGTCAACCATTAAAAATCCAAAATCTCAACTGTGAGCTCCAGAGGCAATCATGTCCTCTGAACAGAGGCCGCATCCCTTGTCTACACTGAGCATTTACCAGCAATTAAATAAATTCACTGCGACATTTCTGGTATTTTCCCAAGTAGATAAAGCAGCTCTCTGAGGCTGCTCAGGGCTTTCTCTAGGTTTCCTCATGACCTTTGCTCTAATGCTTTACCTCAACACATACAAATGATTAAATATTTGATTATATCTGTCCATGTCAATGGAATACAAGTAAATCTCCCTGACTTCTTGCTCAATAAATGACTCAAGCAGGTATTTTTCAATGATTACATATGTATACATCTTCCAGTACTGGGGATTGAACCCAAGGCACTACATTCACCATGAACTGTACATTTCTAGCCTTTAAGTACTTTCTTTAGATGGAGTCTCCTGAAATGGCCCACGTTGGGCTTCAATTTATGATTCTCTTGCAACAGGCTATAAAAATGCTAGGGTTATAGGTGTATGCCATCACACCTGACACACTAATGAATTTTAAAGATATGTATAGCTTATTATCAAACACCGTATTGCTTATTAGAAATTGATATGTTAGATATCAATTTATAGACATATACTTGACTTATTTCCTGTGGAAAATAAATGCTATATGGGTCGCATACGGAGGATCCTGAAGAACCACAGCCTCACAGTTATTAGAAGAGCGCTAAAAAGCCCTCAATCATACTTTCTATTCACGTCATCATTCCTGTAAATAATGGTTTCCAAGTATTGTGACAACAACATGGGCTCAATTGTGTCCTTCTGAAATCCGTATGTTGAAATTAAATTCCAGTATCTCAGAATTTGATTATATTGGAAGACAGGGCATTTAAAAAGGCAACTAAAAAAAAGATTTTAAAAAGGCAAGTAAGTTGAATTAAGACTGTTAGGGCAGGCTCTGATTCAGTCTCAGTGGTGGCTTTAGAAGGTGAGAGGTGGATGTACGTGACCGCGTGCTGGGGCAGTGGTGAGGCCCCAGGAGAGGCTACTCCTGCCAACACCTTACTCCTGGCGCTCTCACCCCCAGCGGTTTAGAAGTCTGTGGAAGTGCTGTGTTTCACAGCCCTGGCAAACCCATAGACGTAACTTGTATGTCACTAACGTAGTCACATTTGTAACAAATCACGGAGTTGGATCCTAAAAGAATCCAGACAGGTTTTTGTTTTTTTAAATTAGGGATGGAATATAAGGTCTTTGGTTTGGCAGCCAAGTGTTTTACCACTGACCTACACCCCCCAGTCCCTAGACAAGTTTTACAGAATAGCAAGGTGAGAATGCACGCTTTCCTATAATTTAAAAAAAAAAAAAAAATGGAATCTTAGCACCCATCTTTTATTGAGTGTGAATGTTTTATCTGGCATAGTACCAAGTGTTCCCCACAAGTGATCTCAGTTTAATTCTTGCAAAAATTCCTGGAGAAATATATTTTTATCATTTCTGTTTTCAAATGAAGAAACAGCACTGAAGATTTAACAGGACAAACAGAAAAAAACTGCAGAGCTCGCTTCAGCAGCACTTCCACTGTAACACTGGACCGGTACAGAGAAGATCAGCGCAGGCCTTGCTCGAGGATGACACACAAACTCACGAAGCAGTCCATATTTTTGTATTACTTGATTATAATAACAAAATAAACTCAAGGCTTTTAAAGGTAAGTGGATGCAACTAGAGACCATACTCGTAGGTAAAACAAATGAGACCCACGTGGATAATGATCCGACTGTTTCCCTAGTGAAGAACCTGAAAGAATAAAATCTGAAAGGTACAATAGATGCTGTGAAAGGGAAAGAAACTGTCCCAAGGGAAGGAACAACTTGGACGCAGGAAAGGAGAAAAGAAAGGAGGAAGGGAAAAAGAAATAGGTATGTATATACACAGGGTAGGTTGGGTAACTGTACTGCTACTTCTGCTGGTCTGTTGAGAGGAGCAGTGAATGCTTAAATTTTTTTTTTCTCTCTCCTATTAAATTTATTTTGTAAGGTTTTTTTTGACTAATTTTGCATGCTTATACCTGGTAACCTGAACAACTAATTTAAAGGTAACAATATGTAATATAACAACCATTGTTGAATTCCTAGTATTTTGTTTAGTCAAATTCTGTAACGTTTCTAATGTTTTTTATTTTTTACTTTTTATTCTTTTTTTAAAAAATGCAGACTTAAGAATTCTAATCAGGCCTGCCCCAAAAGCCTGCATGCTTCTCTTTTGCCACAGTACTTTTATCTTGATTACTTGTATTTTTTTGCTCAGTCATGACAATTAAGCATCTGCAGAGGAACAATATCGAGAATCCGTGAAAGGTGCTACAGAGATCTGGTGCTTCACAAACTAGTACCTATGAGATTCTGTATTCAGATTACTTTGTGTCTTTAGATCCTTGCTTTACTTTAAAAAGGAATGAAGCTATGTATTAGATTAACTGATTTTTTTTTTTTT
>NW_004524838.1:1747451-1774037 GCF_000260255.1 Octodon degus | reverse complement strand
GCAGAAAACCCTGGGAGGCACTGAATCTTGTACATTTCTTTCCAGAATTGTAAGCAGTAAATTTTTACTGTTTATAAAATACTATCCAGTTTAAAGTAGCTTGGTATCACCGCCAGACTAAGACAATAGCCCTTCTTTAATTAATTAATTAATTAATTTTTATTTATTTGTAGTGCTGGGAATTGGATATGTTGGCCTTGTGTGCTAAGCAAGTATCCTAACACTGAGCTGTATCTTGGAGTTAGAACGATCCACTCGTTTGGCCTTTTTCAGTACGGAGTGCACCAATCAGAGTGACTGGATCAAAACTACTATTCCGTGAACACTCAGAATACTGGAATCTGTGAGGCAGCAATTTGGTGAACAGGTCAGAATGACTTTCACCTCCTTAGGGAGACCCAGTCTGTGACTCTGAGCTCCATTAACTTGGCTTTGGAGCAGATGTGGCCTGGCTCGAATTACACCGTGCCACGCAGCCCTAATTGCATGCAATCCTATTAAAATGGATCTTTGGATGCAGATACTGTACATAGTCACATGACAATAGAAATGGGTCATGCGAAGGAGGGAGCAGGCCAAAAGGTTGATCATGAATGCGAGCAAACTTTTTTTTTTCACATCAGACGGGTAATGTGCCCACATCATAACAAGGTTTGAGGGAGGCACATCTCATGCGTAAGGCATGAACACCCAATTGTCACACTCATGAACTGAAGGATCACGAGCAAACTTTTAATACAAGTTGTTTGATTTTTTAATAGCTGGTTTTATGAGAGGATGCTGTGTACATTGGGAGAATGGAGAGGCACACTGGACCTTGAAGAGGAATGAAATCCTTGATCATGGAGAAGCCTTGCAATGCTACAGCTGAATACTGTGATATAAATAAGACAGCTACAAAGGCCTTACATAACTTGTCTTTAAATAAAGCTCTGTGGTAAAACATTCTTGGGGCTATCAGTTCTGTGTGTTCTCAGGAGACACACAGGGCTGTATTTTCACTGAGTTCACTATGAGTGACTATTTCTTGCTCAGGGTAGCTGATGTAAATACCCATAAATTCATATAATCTATGCATATTTTATACACATAAAACATGAAAATAAATCTTTATTATATTCTTTGGTTTAGTGGTAAGAGTGGTTTAATTCAAAGACCTTAGATGATTTTGTAACTGTAGGACCGGTTCAGCTAACATACACACTCTGACTGGATGGAATTGGCTGCTGCTTTCTTATCATTACATACAGCTGAGCTGAAAGGAAGCAGAGGACTGAAGGAACAAATAAAAGCAACAGAAAGACAGAGATAGTGATGCACTATAGACACCATCTGAAGAGGCTCAATATAACTTTGAACTCTGTTTCATTCCATGCCCGGAAATCTATCCCTCCAAGGAAACCTAGGGAATATTTCTGCTCTGTATTGAAGACTGAAGATGGAAAAGAAATACACAGTGAGACAGAGGCTCCTGAAAATCTGTACCATCCTGCAAGGAAGGAATTCACTAAGCAAAAGCATCTTGTCTGCTTTTAGACACAAGCCTCTAGGTGACATACTTACTGATTCTTCTACAGTAAGACTCTGCCTTACAAATGGGTTCTGTCTTGGGAGAACATCTAAGTTGGATTCCTTCATATCCCACAAAGTAAGTCTTATACAGTACACCTGTGAAAGTTCTCAACTGGAATGTTAATGAATTGTGGATTTACTGTATCTTAAATTCTCTTTTAATTTCTGTGGTCCTGAGGATTGAATGTAAGGCTTTTACAGTAACTAAGACAGGAACTTGGTAAACTGCCCAGGGAGGATTGTAACCTGTAATTCCCCTGCCTCAACTATTCAAAGTGCTGATTATACCTGTACACCACTGAGCCCAGCTTCAACTACATTTTTTTAAAAAAATGCATTTGGTACAGAGTATCACTATGCAGCTCGGACTCATAGTGATCCTTCTGTTTTCAGCTTCCCCAGTGCTGGGATTACAGGCGTGAGACACCACGACCGCACGCAGTGGCTGGCTCAGTGTGCCCAGGGGTGAGGCTGGCCTGGCAATGTGGTGCTGGGGATGGAACCGCAGTCCTTGCACTTGTCTAATCAGGTGCTTTGTTGGCTGAGCTATTGCACCAGCTCTACCAATTCTTTTTTGTTTTATTTTAAGACAGGGTCTACAGGGTCTCACTGCGTAGATTGGACTCTTAGTGATCCTCCAATTTACAGCCTCCCAAGTGCTGGGATTACAGGCTTGCGCCACCATGCCCAGTCTCAATTGTGGTCTCAGTGCGCCCTCGGGGCAGGGTCTGCATGGCAAGCCCAGGGATCGAAATCTTGGCCCCTGTGTCTGCCTAAGCAGGTGCTTTAAAACACTGAACTATTCAGCTGGTCCTTTCTACCAATTCTTTTAAAATGAATTATTTAAAGGTAAAATCAGGAATAGAGATATTTTAGAATAGCAAAATCTAAAAAATATGTTTTACTTTAAAAAAAAACCTTCTTTCTTTTACAACAATTTTGGAGGATGGATAAATAACGAAAGGATTATGACTGGGAAAATAGCGCAGCAGCATAAGCAGCTGCCTGGCAAGCACAACAACCTGAGTTTGATCTCTGGTACTGTATTCCATGCCAGCCATTTAATCCCAGTGCTAGGGAAGCTGAGGCAGGAGGGTCACTATGGGTTTGAACTGCATAGTAAGACTCTGTATCAAATAAATAAAACAAAATGAAAAGATTACACCTACCTCAAACATCTCACGATAAGGACTGTATTGTTGATTTCTTACATTAATATATAAAGAAAGTTTTTCTATTATATAAGACATTACCAAAGGTTGTAAATTTAATATATTTTACTACCCCAAAACCTATGATTACTTACTTTAACTGACTTTCCAGTCATTTAGCCTAGCACTTACAATAATACACACAAGTAACATGCTCAACATATGCTTCACCACTAAGCTATAATCGTGGAGGTACTACTTTCAATTCTCCCCAGCCCCACTACTTTCAATTCTTATGAAAGAGAATTTTGAACTATTTCCAAGTGTTCCATTCAAATGTCCACATTCACCTTTATGCTTTATGAGTCAATGCTAAGGTAAAGCTCTTTGTGAAAGTAATATACATGTTGATTTATTTATGTAAACAGTTTTTTCATAATAGAAGACTGTCACAAAATGCAATGACAAACTGCATTCTTTGCAAACCACAACGTCTATCCTCAAAGTCACCTGAGGCATTATCATGCCCAACAAGTATGGATCTTGGTGTTTTATGGCAAAGATTTTCCTCAAGGTTCTCTTCAGTCTGTAAGAGGTTAAGTCCCAGTAATTTATCTTAAGTTTTTTCTTTGTACTTAATACGCTGTTTTTTTCAGAGACTTTTGTTGACTAGGAAGTTGGCATAGACTCTAGTGATGGAAGCAAATCCCTACCAACAAACCCCATAACCCCAAATGACATTAGGAAAAGTCTCTTAACCTTTTTGTAATTTTTTTTTTTTTTTTTTTGTACTGGGCATTGCACTCAGGACCTCATGCTTCTCAGGGAGGTGCTGCGCTGCTGGGCTGTACCACCGGCCCTCTTAACCTCTTTGAACCTTAGCTGCCTCACTTGTCAAGTGGAGATAATAATGCCTCAAAGAATCAACTACGTGAGATTATGATGCGTAAGAGCTACTGGAACGCCCTGCTTCCAACAGTTCTGTACTAAGTGGAGACTGAAACACCCCACACGGTGGGACGTCTCCCTTGTTCCTGATCAATATCACACAGAGAGGATAGTAATATACTTCACATCGTGAACAAGGAGGAAGAAAGGGGCCATTTGTTACCACCTAATGACCTTTGAAGTCATTTTTGAGCCCAACAGGCTTTGCCTGAATCACTATATATTCCATCGATTGTTATAGCTCTAACAATTTTATCAAGGAAAGAAAACGGTGAATGCCAAATTCTCTGATGAGGATTAATTCTGAATTGGCAGTATTGCTTCCTCTCCTGTATGCAGTTTTGCAAAAAGCCTCAATAAGGTACTGATGTCTGTTATCAGTGAGGGGAATTTTTCTTGGGTCAAATTATAAAGGAGACCAAATTTCAGATTATATATTTTTTAATAAGCAGCTAAAAGAAGATATAAATATTACTTCTAATCTCGATGAACAATGGAAAACAATATTGAGAGGTGTGGTATGTTTCCCAGTAGATTAGAAATATATACTGGTATGTCTGTTACAGAAAGGAAATGATTCACGCATAATGGAAGATGAAAGACTTTACTTATAATGCTCTCATTGTACTAAAAAGACAAGGAAGTCTTGGGTTACCCTATAGAGCACCTTGGTAACCTGCATTTGACCCATGGCTATATTTTAGCTGCTATCTTTCTTGATTAGTAGAGGAATTTTCCGTGTTCATAAAGTGACCTTTTTCAAAAATATCGCCCTTTTATTTTATACTCACTTTTCCTGTGTTCCATGCTATAGTTATCTGTAAAGTTAAAAAGTTAACTCGTCACACTACACTATAATTGCCACCTATTCAAATAACCAAATTAAGCAGAAAGCCAATTAAGTGGTTTACTTAGTAAATACTAATTGAGGGATTATCCACTAGGCACACAGAATTGCAAGTGGAGATGGAAGATACCAAAATATAAATTGTACAGCATTACATGTAGTCTTTTTAACATACAGAACACACATTATAGGTACTGAATTTTATATTTATATTTATGTAATCTATCAATATATAAATCTGTATTTATAAATTTAAATACATCTACATCTACAACCATAATGACCCTTGCTTCTTAAGGAGACAAGATAAGCAAATCAGCATCATTAAGTAGAGATTTGGAGGGGGTTTGATTGCCCTCTTACAGGAGCAACTTAACTGAGGAGACACAGCTGCGCAGGTGGCTAGGCTGGTCTGTTTAACTTCAATGACCAGCAGAACAGAAACAGTGCTCAGAAAGAGTAATCTGGCAGGGGTTTGCTGAGTCAATCAGATGGGATGGAGACTGAGCCCAAAGCACCTGGGAGGTAAGGGCGTGAGAAAAACACTAAAGGCCGAACCTGGGAATGGGGTTGAGGACGAGGAGGTAGGAAGAGAGGAAAAGCCACGTGAAGGAAGGTAAGAAGAGGGTGTGTGTGTGTGTTAGTCTTCTCAGAGAGAGCTAGAGGGCTCCCTAGCCATCTTTTCCACGTGAGGACACAATGAAAACAGTGCTACTTAGGAACAAACATGTGGCCCCCACAAGACACAGACTCTGGGTGCCTCGATTCGGGGCTTCCCCACCGCCTGAGCTGTGAGAAATGAACTAACTTCTAGGGTTTATAAGTTCTGGGTGCAGCACCTTCAGAACAGAATGCGACGGGGTTTCTTTTTGGGATGCTGAAAGTTCTAAAATTTAGTGTGATGACTGGGGCACAATTCTGGACACATAAAGCTAAAAACTATAGAACTTTATATAACTGAACTGCATGGTATACGAATTACACTCAATCGGCTATTAAAAAAAGTAGCAAAGGGGCCGGGGAGATGGCTCAGTAGAATAAGAGCTTGCCTGGCAAGCGCAAGGCCCTGAGTTCAATCCCCGGTTCCGCCAAAAACAAACAAACAAACAAACAAACAAACAAACGAAGCAAAGAAATTATACTGCCAAGCAAACATAGATTCAAAGCAGTAAAGAACTGCTAAGAAAACTGCTTTAGGGCTAAACATAGGAAAGGCTTAAGTAGATGGTACTAAAGCACAGGGACCAACATGCATTTCAAGCACTTATCTGAAGACATGTGCTCTGAATAACCTAATGACATGGTCTGAATTTCTCCTAACACTTGATTTACCAGATTAGGGTAAAATACCATACTAACTCCCTCTGATCAAAAAGGGGACACTTCTGGAACTACTACCTTATGCTTTACTCAGAGATGGTTAGGGATTTTTTTTGGGTGTTTTTTCTGTACTCATTCTATAAGCACTGATTGCTTTTAAAATCAGAAGTAAAAAGGCTACCAACCTTGTTCCTTGCACGTTTGCTGTGTCTGTGAGCCATCTGTCTCACTTCTTTGCCCCATGCCTATACAAACCTCCTTCTGTTACTTATTGACTTGCTGGTTTCTACACAACTGGAAGCTGAATGAGAACAAGGTCAACCCTTACTTGTCTCTGTCACCCAAGCACATAATTTATTGCCCAGTTTGTCCATAACTGGCATTCAATTAACATACTGAATGGTCACTGCTCCTCCCTGCAAGAAGGTTTTCTCTTCTTTACATCAACTTCAGTTTTCCATCTGAAAATTCCCTTTCTTGATTCATCTCTGGATAATTCAAGGGCAAGCCTGTGCATGTACGTGAACAGATTAGACACACTGAGGGCCAAACTGGGTTTGATTGAAATCACTGTTGTATGTGTGTACGTAGGCATGTGGTACAGGGTCTCACTATGCAGGTTGGACTCACAGTGATCCTCCTGTTTCCAGCCTCCCCAGCGTGGGGATTACAGGCGCACACCACCACACCTGAACTCAGTGGCCGGCTCAGCGCACCTGGGGGCAGGGCTGGTGTGGCATGTGGTGCCCGGTCCATCCCTGTGCTTGCCTAAGCAGGCACTTATTAGTCTGCTGAGCTATCTTGCTGGCCTTGGGTTGATGCTTTAACTAGCCTGCACCAGGCCCAAGACACTATGTGCTTGCACATAATGAGTCTTTAAAAACTGAGACTGGTCGGCAGTCTCCTAAATCTTGCCAAAACCCTCACAGAAGCAGCAGGGAGCATGTCAGATGGAAACTCTGCCCCCAGGTGCTTATTTACTGGTTATGCAAGCTGGGGTTGAGTTCTTGAGAAGAAAAGAGTGAGAAAATGTGTAGCAAAGGCATAAAGGATGGAAGAGAGCGTGGAAGGAGAAGAATGAGTGTGGAAGAAAAAAGAAAGAAGTGAAGCCAGGCTGAAAGTCCTCTTTCAGGAGTGTCTGTAGGAGGAATGTCACTGTGCCATCTAATGGAAAGGGAGGCTCATAAAAAGCCTATGTGTCCTTACCTACCTTATTTACCAGGTCTGGTACCATGGGACTGCTGGTTGTGCCTCAAAGTAAAAATGACCAGGGAAATAAACACTGTAAATCAGTTCAGGACACTGAGGCATCTCCGTCCATGCTACTAAACATACACATGAAAGACGACTTCCATTCTGGAATGCCTTAGAAAGTGGCACGATGACAGGCTAAATGTGTTGAAGTAAGGGGGAGTGTTCGGAGGGGAATTCATGCAAATGTCTTCTGCTGTAATAAGTTACACATTAAACATTTACAGTATTTGTTCATCACACTTCATATTTCTCACAGCTCTGGAGGGTTAGTCTGACATCAGGCCAGCACGATAGCTCAACAATTCAGGGTTCCTACACTCCTTCTGTCTTGTTTGCACGGCTGGAGTGACAGCAAGCTCTCTGGCATCTTTTTTTTTTTGGGGGGGGGTCGGGAAGCAAGGGTAAAGGATCTTGCGACGTGGATCAGGCTGGTTTTGACTTCATTATGTAGCCCAGGCTGGGCTCAAACTTTTGGCGATCCTCTTGTCTCAACCTCCTGAATGCTGGGATTAGGAGTGTGCCACCACACCTGGATCTCTGGTGTTTTATAAGAGCACTAATCCCATCACGGAAGCGGTACTCTCATGACCTCATTTACACTCAATTACTTCCCAGAGGTCCTATCTCCCAATTCCTTTCTCATATTACTAAATATACTATACCTTCCATCCTTTTAACAACAGAAAATGGGGCTGGCAAGTTCCTGTCCAAATGCATTAACAAATGTCATTGGTTTATTCTGTGTCTAGGAACCAGGTATTCATTTTACGTACTTCCTGATCATTTTTTCTTACCAAATAACTAGTTTGCTATCTTCTCTGAATCCCCTTGTCTCTTGTTCTCCAATCACAATGCTCAAGAGAACTACTATTATTATTTTTAATGTATTTAGTACAAAGTCTCGTTCGTTATGCAGTTTGGACTCATAGTGATCCTCCTGTTTTCAGCATCCCCAGTGCTGCGGTTACAGGTGTGTGCCACCTCGCCTGGACACGCTGACCAGCTCAGTGTGTCCGGGGATTGGGCCAGTGTGGCATGTGGTACCAGGGATCGAACCCCAGTCGCTGTGTTTGCCTAGGCAGGTGCTTAGACCACAGAGCGATCTCTGCAGCCCAGGAACTTTTAAAGACATGGAAAGGAATGATCATGCCACTGGGATAAATGCCTTTATTTTTTTAAAAATTTATTTATTTATTTGTGTGTGTGTGGCCAGCTCAGCCCACCAGGGGGCGGGGCTGGCTGGCATGTGGTACTGGGGGAATTGAACCGCGGTCCCTGTGCTTTGCTAAGCTTGTTCTAAGTAGGTGCTTTAGACCACTGAGCCATCTCACCAGCCCCTAAAATTAATTTTATTGAGAAATAGCAATGAGACAGTTTCAAAACCGATTAGTTGGACAGTTTCAATAATTAATACACTGCATATTCTCATTGAATTAAGAGAAAGTAGCTGTATATCTATCCTAACTATATTTGACTGATCTTGTCAAATACAAAAGTTACATTTCTTGTTAGATATGTCTTGCTTTATCTTGGTCTTAACCATCCAGCAGAAAAGTATAAAAACGAGGTATAAAAAGTAAAGCCATATTAATATGCTGAACTGTAAAAGGCTCAAATCAACAACTTTTGACGTAGCCAGTCCTACAGATAACCCACTACTATTATGGACTACTGGACTCTGTTGGATTATTTTGCTGAATTCACACACCTACAATATTAAAATGGCAATGGAATATTCATCTCTGCCAAAACTAAACAAAAAAAAGGGGATATAAATGAACGTTTTGTTTTTTTAGATATTCACGTATCTAAAAGATGTGGTATTTCTTTGTATCTAAGATATTTCATGTAACATCTTCCCTCCAGTACCACCTGTTTTGCTGCAAATTATGGCACATTATTCATTCTTTTTATGGCTGACATTTCCTTTATCCATTCCTCCACTGGAGACATCTAGGTTGGATCCATATCTTCTTTGCAACTGTGACAATCTGTCTGGTCTAATCTGACTGATTACAGTCATAGACTATGAGCCGGGTTGAGAGCGACTGTGAAGTGCTATCAAGGTGTGATAGGAGGGAAGGTTAGCCAGCAGTATAGGTTACTGAGAACAGACTAGCCAAACAAATCAAGTTTTCTCTTGCCGATGGCTGACTTCAAAGCAATATACAAGGAATAAAGATTAGGAAATGCAACAGTAAGTTCATTTAGTTGGAGCATATTTCAATGCCACAAATGACATACACTATGGTAGTCAAAATGAGGCTTTCAAAACCACTTCTTCCTTTCAACCCCTGAATCTAGCGGTCCTGTCTCTGGGCACCTTATGTTTTGCCAATGGATGTCCTAAGACCTCTGCTGTGAGTGCAATCACATCTTTGCTACACACATTTTCTTTCGCAAAAATTCTAATTTGACATCAGCTAGCTGTCAATGAAATGACATCTTTCCAAGACTGACAGCTTTAATGTGCATTTTTGGAGGAAATAATCACTAGAAATTTTCTAAAGTGGAAATGTCTGTTGGCTGGAGTCGTTTATTTTTAAAAAAGTTTTGTTCAGAAGGGAACCAAGAGTATCACTCATAGAGTATTACAAATGATCTAAAAATCGCTTCAAGTTGGATTCAATTACTGGTTATAAATACTCCAAGACTGATGTTCTCCTTTTTTCCTTAAAAATTATAATCTGCTTAGCATATGAATGTGAGTTCTGGCCCCTAGCTCTCCATGATGTTTCCTCCATGTTTCTAGTATTGAAAGGTTAGTGTGGTGACCAACTGACAAAGCAGGCTTTTATTTTATCAGGATGCAACTGGGCCAAGAACCATAATGATTTTTCAAAAGATTTACTCTTTCTCTCCATATATATGTTTATCTTGCTTTAAAAGGGGATGATAGTTTAAGATATATGTGTTGCAGAAAACTTGGGATAAAGAAAAATATATTAAGAGGTATCACATAAAATTACTTTTGTTCTTTTTTTTAAATATTTATTTATTTTTATTTATTACATTTATTTATTGTGTGTGTGTGTGGCCAGCTCAGCCCACCAGGGGGAGGGTCTGGCTGGCATGTGGTGCTGGGGATCAAACCGTGGTCCCTGTGCTTTGCCAAGCTTGTTTCAAGTAGGTGCTTTAGACCACTGAGCCATCTCTCCAGCCCCTACTTTTGTTCTTTTATCTTTTCATATACAAATGAATGAGACAGCATCTCTAAGGATCTTTTTTTTTTTCCTCAAAGATAACACCACACCCTGATCAGGCTCAGAATCCTGGCTGTGTAGTCTCTGGTTTGAAATGTACAGAGACATGAAAATGGTTAGGTGTCACAACAAAACTCTGAATCTGACTTAAATTTCTTCTTTTTCTTTTTTTGTTTTGTGTTACCAGGGATTGAACTCAGGACCTTGCACTTGCCAGGTAAGTGCTTATTCTACTGAACTATCTCCCCGGCCCTTCTGATTTAAACTTCTTCTTCTTCTTTTTAAAATTAATTTTATTGAGAAACAAATAGCAATGAGACAATTTCAAAACCTGTTAGGACAGTTTCAATAATTAGTACATTACATATTGTTGTCTTCATAGTGGTTATTCATAGTACAGGATAAAGACATGATATTTTGTCCAAACACTGTTAAGTACAAATCTTTCTTCTCATTGAATTAAGAGAAAGTAGCTGTATAAAAAATATGGGACGCTTCACGAATTTGCATGTTATCCTTGTGCAGGGGCCATGCTAATCTTCTCTGTATCATTTCAATTTTAGTATATGTGCTACTGAAGCGAGCATTCGGCATCAAATTTTCATTCCAAATAAATTAAAGATGTGGTATGTTGCAACAGATTCAAAATCCAAAAGTGAGCTACACTTAGAAGACATTTCTGCAAAGTAGTCATGTGCTAAGTTCTCAATACTAGAAATAAAGTTACCTACTGTAAGCAACTTGTAAGCAAGAGCACAGAAATTAAACTTTAAAAAGTATAAAAAATGAGAATATACAGAAGTAAGATGTATCCCCTGACTTCCAGGTCACCCAAGGAAAACCCAAAAGGTAGTGAAATGCAACAAGTTGAAAGCCACCACCCAATTCTCTGAAATGATAACAGTGGAAATAACACTGCAAATGAAGGAAGCTCTAGAAAAAAAAATTCAAATTATAATTTCTCATATAACTATACATATGATGACCAAAATGAAAGATGCAAGTAGTCAATCTAGAGTAGATACAGATAAAAAACAAGAGTGAGAGAAGCTTAGGAAAATGATGTAAATCATGAATTCCTAACATAGGAAAGAAATGGAATCCATGAAACATTAAAACAGATATTCTGGAGATTAACAATTCCATTGAAAGGGTATGCAGCAGAATAAGCCAAATGCAACTTGAGGACAGAATATCAGATCTAGAAGACAAAACTGTGGTAAGTGGTCATGAAAAGGAAGCTTTCTTAAAAATAGTAAGGAAGCCTGCATGGTGGGTGGCGTATGCCCATAATCCCAGCACTCTGGAGGCTGAGGCAGGAGGATCATTGTGAGTTTAAGACCAACCTGGGCTACAAAGTGAGCCCAAGGCCAGCCTGCCTTGCGTAGTGGGACCCTGTCTTAAAAAGAAGTACACACAAAAAATATGACATGATAAATTAATGGGACATGATAAATTAATGGAACAGCTGCTGGATGATGTAAAGAATAACAAAAGATTCATTAGAATCAAGGAAAAAGCAGGAGATAGAGTAAATGACATAAAAACCATGTTCACATAAGTCATGGCAGAAAATTTCACTGGCAGAGAAAAAGGAAGTGACAGATAAGTGAGGTGCATAGAACTCCAATTAAGTCATGATAAAACTACATCAAAGGGGCTGGTGAGATGGCTCAGTGGTCTAAAGCACCTACTTTAGAATCAAGCTTAGCAAAGCACAGGGACCGCGGTTCAATCCCCCAGCACCACATGCCAGCCAGCCCGCCCCCTGGTGGGCTGAGCTGGCCACACACACACACACACACACACACATAAATAAATAAATAAAAATTAAAAAAAAAACTACATCAAAGCATACTAGGCAAGATCTCAGAAAATCAACATGTGAACAAAATATTATAAGCTGTTAGAAAAAAAAAAACCTATAAAAGAAAGTACATCAGAACCACAGCAGACTTCTCAATACAAACTCCCAAGTCAAGAAGAGCTTGGAGTGCAGTATTTCAAGCCCTAAAAGAAAACCTCCAACACAGATTGATACTTACTGCAAAACTATCTTTCAAAATTGATGGAGATATAAGATGCTTTCATGACAAAGAACACCTGAGGAAATTCATGATGGCCAAATCAGCACTCTTAAAATATTCTGAAAGACATTCGAAAACATTCTAACAAGGACTGTGGTTCTGTAAACCCCACCAGAATGAACTTCCCAGGGGAGGCAGGCAATTAAACAACGGGGGAATGAAAGAGAACAAAAATAAGGAAATTATATGACAAGGATAGGTTAATACATCTCAGTTATAACCATCAATCAAATGGTCTCAATTCACCAATGAAAATGGTTGGCAGAATGGATCAAGAAACCACATGCTATATACAAGAAACATGTCTAATTCAAAAAGAAATTCATAGGATGAAATTCAAAGGGTGGAAAACAACACTTCATGTGCCAGGAACCTGGAACAAAGCAGGGTTAGCTATTCTATTTATAGACAAAGTGGTATTAAGCCAAGCCTGATCGACAGAAACAAAGAAGGACATTAGGTACTTGTTAAAGGAAGACTTCAAGAAGGGATAACAATCATAAATACACATGCACCAAATGCCGGTGTGCCAACTATATAAAACAACTATTAACAGACATGAAAAATCAAATCAGCATCAATACAGTTTTAATGGGAGACCTCAATACCACACTGTCAGAAACACACAGATCAACTAGACAAGGTCAGCAAAATATTAGCATAGCAACAAACTTTTGAACAAATGGACTTGATAGATATCTACTCAGTGCTCTACCCCGCAACACCAGAATGCACATTCTTCTCAGTTGCACATAGGACATGCTCCAAAACAGACCACATCCTAGCCCACAGAACATGCTTCAGTAAGTGCAAAGGAGTTGAAATTATCCCGTGTATATTATAAGACCATTGTACAATGGAATTGGAAATCAATAGCAAAAACCCACAAGAACTTCATAAACATACAGAAATTAAATAACACCCTCCTGAACAATGATGGGTCACAGATGAAATGAAGAAAGAAATTAGACAGTTTGTACAAGTGAAACTGAATGATAATGTCAACACAACAACACAGTGGGACTCATGGGACACAGTGAAAGCAGTCCTAAAAGGGGAATGTATAGTGGTGAGCACATACATTAGGAAAGCAGAGCAAAGTCACGTAAACAACCTAATGTTGAACCTTAAGCTCCTAGAAAAGGAAGAGCAAGTTAAGCCTAAAGCTTGTAGGAGGGAGTATATTACAAAGATCAGAATGGAAATTAATCCAATGGAAACTAAGAAAACAATACAAAGAATCAACGAATGAGAGAATTAGTGCTTTGGAAGACTAAGTAAAATTCATAGATCCTTAGCTAACATTATAAAAAAAAAAGAAAGAAAAGACTTTTAAATCCATGTAATTAGGAATGAAAAGGAAGAAATCACAACTGATCCTATAGAAATCCAGAGGATCATAAATACCTACTTTGAGAACCTGTTTTCTAGTAAGATGGTGGGAGGCTTGTGGGTTAGCTCAGTTGTCTAACATGCTGGTTTGGGAAACTCTGACTTAAACTTCTTAAAAATCAAAAGACACATTGAAAAAAATTACCTACACACATTTCTTCTACATATTTAGAATTTTTATCTTAAGAGTAGAAGCATAAGGTATTTTCTTTTCCCATTACAAATGGTAAAAACAACTAGTCTCCCTGGATGAATATAGTATTTATATTCTGCACGTTTTGGGTAGAATCCAATAATGTGTGATAATTCAACAATTTAGTACAGGAAACAAAGACCACAACGCTCCTCAGACATTTCAGAGTCTCTTAATGGAGCAGAACTGTTGGAGTGGCATTTTTTTCAGCAATCTTTACAGAATACAATTCTTCATGGTGAACAAACTGGGTTTGTGACAGATGTTCATTCAGATTAATATCTCACTAGGCTTCTTCAGGCCTTACTTTTTGCATGGGCCAAATGCAGGAAAGTTGGTGTTTGACAACTGAAAATGACTCATCAGAGGAAGTTCTTATCATATGGATGTGCTTGTTGAAATAGAGCTGGTGAACAAAGTCTTTTTTTCTCCCTGTGGGTTGGTGAGTGTTTCATTTTAGGAAATGGAAGTGTCAAATGTGGACAAACTGCCCTGAAGCATTTATAGCATAATATGTAGCTTCCTTTAACTGCCTTTCAACAAACAATATGTGAATGCAAAATAAGATCTGAATTTCCTTTACTCTCTTGTGTCATCTGAACTGTACTCATTTAGTAAAACCCATGTAGCCCTGTGATACATAATATGGACAATGGCTGTGATGGTAGTTTTCCAATTAATTGTAAGAGCACTTTTTTTATTAAGGATACTGCACTTTTGCCGCATTCATAGCAAACATTTCTATATGATGACCACACGCTTTTCAACATTGCAGTGCTGTTTGTTTTTGAGATAGGACCTAGCTATGCAGTTCAGGCTGGTCCTTCATGGCAATCCTCCTGCCTCAGCCTCTCGAATGCTGAGATTATAGGCACTGCCATCAAGCATGGCACTGTGCTATTTTTTGATGAATAAATGTTTTCAATTTTTGCATAGTGAAATGTATCAATGTATTTGTTGGTGATTCTATAATGCTCTGAAAGTCTATCTCCCTTCTAGTATCCCAGGTATTTCTTATAGCTGCTTTATTCTCTTCTGAGTCCACTTTAGTATTTAATTCTTTAAGTCATCTATCATCTGTCCCATGGTAAGAAATGCTGAGAATTGAATAGATTAGATTCCTGCTCCTGACAAGTTCAGTTTATTTATTTATTTATTTGTTTATTTATTTATTTTTCCCATCAAAATGGAAAGATATATTTCTTCTAAGTAAAATACAAGGAAAGAACAGAATCTCACAATTGAAATAAAAAGTATAATAAACAAAGAATATGAGTAGGAGTGTGTAGGAGGGGGCTCGTTCCTGAGAATAACAAATGCTACTCTTTAATTTGTTGGTTCAAGTAATACAGTGACATAGAAAACAGCTCCATTTCACTTCAACTCTTTCCCCTGAAATCCAGGGACAGGGCAGGACCAGGCCCTGCCTTAACTCTGAAGTCACGGACACAGGAAGGTGGCATATACATGCCCTCACAAAGACTTCCAGAAGCCCAATGTACAGCCAAGGGAATGATTGCATCAGTGCTGCCTTAAGTGCAGAGACCAGCTAAAAACACCCCAATGAGAAAGGGAGAAACACAGAAGGCCAGGGAGCCTCTCTTAGATTAGGTTGAGCACATTTGGTGAGGGTGGGGGGGTAAGGAAATGGCATCTTCCTTCTACCTCAAACTGTTTTCAATTAATGGACAGAGAAAGACAGAAGCTTGCCTAACAGTGCACCCGACCTCCTCCCAAGCGAGGCTTCTTCGGACACACAGCGGAGCGATGGAACCTGCACAAAGTGCACGGCTGTTGTGCCCCTTCTGCCACCTCCACCTCTGCACTGAAGGCTGTTTCTTCTGACCCACAGTGACAATGTGCCATTTAATTGGAAACCAGGAGATCATCTTCATACAAGGCCAGCAGACGTCATTTTCTTTGATGCATGAATAGTTCATCATTTTGCTACTAGATGACAAGGTGATCACAGGGTGACTTTATAATGAAAGTTCACTGTTTGGTATTTTGAGTTCTCAAAACGAAAAAAATATTTATCAAATATAAATATCTTTTAAAAGTCACAAAAGTGCTACATATGTGATCAAGGAAAAAAAATTCCATTAGTTACTGCTGCTTAAAGTAGATTCAACTTTACAAACATTACCACATCCATTATCAGTATGACTTCCAATTATGAAATAAATTGCCTGTAGCAATATAGCTTTTCACACCTCTACAAGGACAGAGTAAAGAGAACAAAGCAGTCACATCCTGCTGTATCTCACACACCCACCACCGAAGTGGCAAATGTCCCCTGCTTTTTTCTGCTATTTAGGCAAGTGTCTGCATCTGTGATAGTCAAGTCAGCAAAATCCCCCAAGTTCTCTAACGACTCAGACCGAGGGGGCTTCTGCTAATGGATACAAAGACTGTTCTTGTACTCATTTTTGACCTTAGCTCCATCCTTGAAAGACATTTTTGGTAGC
This sequence comes from Octodon degus, assembly GCF_000260255.1. NCBI lineage: Eukaryota > Metazoa > Chordata > Mammalia > Rodentia > Octodontidae > Octodon > Octodon degus. Next base: position 1,757,602 of record NW_004524838.1, on the reverse strand, counting down.
AAGGACAGGGGACACCAGGATAACCTCCAAAACTTTTCCAGGCAGGCACTGATAACTGTGCCACGGAATGTACAGTGGTTCTGAGGACTGGACTTAGCATCCATTAGACATTCAGCTCATACTTTTTTCCAATGCTCTGGGTTTGTTTTTTAATTTTTTTTTGTCTTTTTGTTTTGAATCATGGTCCCAAAGGCAGAAGGCAGTATTTTATCTACTAGGTCACACAGCTTGTGAGAGGAAGGGATGTCTGTGTCAACCAAATCTGAGCTTGAGTTTCCATGGACATTCTTAATTCTTAGCCCAGCACCCAAAGAAGTATAATCTAGCCACAGTGTGACTATATGAGGCACGGCTTATTGCAGCTGAAATCAGTGATTCTCATGCTGAGGTGGGCTCTAGTGTCCCTCTCGCTTTGGATGCTCCCCAGGTGGTGTCTGCAATCCTGTGCCTCTGCCTCAGCTTGCATCCTATCAGTATGGGGAAGGAAAAGGGGTACGCACTAGTGTTACATGTATCGAAAGGTACCCAAGATTTTACACACAGCCTAACAGACAAGTTGAGTTTATGTCATCTGCTGAACAGGTCATTCTGTCCTCCTAGGTTGGTGATTTATAATAAATTATATTTCCTCTTAGACTAGGGTCTCTATTCTGGTCCTCTGTTGCACTTCATTAGTATGTGTCACTTTTTTGCTTGGTATCACATTGTTTTTATTACTATAGTTACATGATATATTTTTGTACTTGGTAATAGAAATTTCCTTTCATAATTTTTTTTTGAGGGGGAGGGAAATTCTTGGCTATTCTCACCAATTAAACCCTCCAACTGTGTCTAAAAATATCCCATTAGGATTTTGACTAGAGTTGCAAAAACCTATAAAATGAATTGAAGACTTTATACTTTTGCAAGAGTCAATTTTCTCATTCATGAAAATGGGTTTTAAAAAAATTCAAATATTCTCTATACCTCTGTAATCATATCTGTATATCTCTCATCAAAAGTGTGATAATTTTCTAGATATAGTCATTTTAAATTTTTATCCTCTGAATGAGTTGTTAACAACCCTACACAAACTTCACTGTGGATCTTCTAGGCCATAATCCTGACTATTCTCCTGAATCATGGATTATCTTAGGTTTAAGAAGAGGAGGAAAAAGGAAAAGGGGCATGGGAGATGAAGAAAAGTCCTATTTTGTATTCATAGTTACAAACTGTGAATCTTTCAGGGGAGCTATGATTAAAAAAACATGCAACAAAAAGCACCGAGGCTTAGTAAAATAGAGAAATCATGAACTCATAAGTGCTCAGAGAGATGACTCACTGCGTTGGATCATCCTTGGGAAATCACCTACTAAGCAGAATATAGCAGATGAGGTGCTATTTTTGGAACATGATTTATTGCTACTTCCCTTTGGAAAAAAATAAAAATTAATCCTAGTTCCCTAAAACACATGAGATTGGTCATCCTGTGGATGAGCCTGTCAGGTAATTGCTATTTCTACAACAGGACAGGGCTGTGTCTGCTGTAGAGACTTCTTTGGAATAAGACAGAAACACTTAATCATTCATAATGGAAAGGAGCATTGACCAGGAGACAGAAGACCCAGTTCTTAACACTAGATCTGTAACTGATTAACAAATTACCCATGGCAGGCCACTTACTCTCTGCTCATCCTTAAAAATCAGCTATCTCAGCTTCTGTCCTGTGTTGTATCACAGATGAAAATAATAACTAATAAACCATGTGAATGAAACAGTTAGTACCTCTGAGGAGTAAAACGGGCCTGCTCAATAAAAGCAACACTACCAACCAAGTAGCAGGTATAATGAATGCTTGTTCACTCATTTTTGTTGAATGCTGTGTTGCTTTCTTCTTCTCTATCTGTTGTTTATTTTCCTTGATCCATTAGGACTAAAAATGCAAGGGCAATTCAGTGCTGTTGTTTTGGTCCTACTGTGAATGAAATACCTAGATTTAATTTACCCATGACACACTATTGGGCTATTTATAAAGATCACCAGAAAAGTTTAAAGATGATACAGTTAGGAAAATGACAAAGATAAGGGACAACATATTTCCAAATTCCTCACCCATGGCAGTAAAGCTCATCAGATCTAGCATTCCCCTTTCTTTCTTCAATTGTGTTCCTGAATGTGGTCTCTCCTATAATTAAGGAACTAAGGTCTTGAGAGTTTATACTTTCAGATGCTTTGGCTTACCCAAATGGGACAGAAACTATGGGTGATACTTGTTTATCTAATCCTTACAAACATCCCTGAAAGGCAGATAGCTTGGTAGTCTAAATGCCTACCTGGAAAGCACAAGGACCTGGGTTTGATCCCTGATATCACATACAACACCAGCACCTGACCCCCAAGCATGTGTGCCAGGCACCAAAACTGTGTGTGGTGATGCATGCCTGTAATACCAGCAATGAGGAGGCTGAGACAGGATCATTACAAGTCCAAGCTGTGTAGTGAGACCCTGTACCAAGTGAATGAATGAATCAATGATTAAAAAAAAAATCCCTGAAAAACAGGCATTATTATCCTCAGGTAAGAAGCCTAATGTTCATGAAAGTTTGTAACACAAACAGTTCTTCATATAGTTAGGCACTGGAATCAATGCTGTATATTATGATTTATTATTGATTTTACTTTTTAATCAAATATTTAACTTCAACTCAACACATTTAAAAATGTGGTATAAGTCAAATTTTCATTTTGGCTAAAAGTTTGAAAGACTGGATATACCTAATGAATACATTTACATAATATAAAATTTAATGTATCAATATATATAAAGGACTGGAAAAAGATATAATGGAAATATTAAAATACATATTATTTTTCTGTGTATTTAAGGTAATTTTAATCTGTTTGATTCTCTGTGTTTTTCCAAATCAAAATTTTCAAAGCTTTGCTAATACTTTTTAATATGAAAAATATAATAAAAAGTCATTAAAAATTAAAATGCAGTTATGTGATGCTATCATTAAACTTACAGTTTTAGGCAGATATTAAGATATAAATAGCTTAATATTGAGAAGTAACCATGTGGCCAGAGGGGGCTACCACGTTGCATGAGGTTTCAGAGACCTCTAATAAAATTGAAGATTTAAATAGCAACTGAATATTTTAGTCAAAAACTCCCTGTGGATCTAGCAAACAATCTGATGAGATTTTAGATAGGAAGCAATGAATGTGTACTTCCAGTACCGAGTTTACTAACTTCTTGAACATCCTCGGATGTCTCAGAATTGTGACTGAGCATCACATTTTTCCTTGGGAAACAAACTGAGATTCTTTCAAATTATAGAGAACTTCCGATGATTTTCTTTTCTGGGCAGTGCTGGGAATCCAGTCCAGAGCCTCAGACATCCTAATAAGAGCTACCACTGAGCCATAACCAAGCCCCCTCGGACCACTGTTGGCTAGATCTAGATCAAAATCCTGAAAGAAATTTTAAAGAAGTGTAGAAGAATTGTTAATCTTTAATAAGTCATTATTTAAAAAAAAGCTATATAGGTAAAAACCAGTGCAACCTAAACAAGTATTAAGTAAGTAAGTAGGTAACTTTTTTTCAATATCAATATCTAAAACTAATAAGTACAATGTACCAAGTACTTATTATTTTTGTCTTTTTGAGACAGGGTCTCACTATGCAGCACAGGTTGGCCTTGAGCTCACTTTGTAGCCCAAGCTGGTCTTGAACTCATAACGATCCTGCCTGAGCTTTCCAAGTGCTGGAATTACAGGTTTGTGCTGTCACAGCCAGGAAGGATGAATTTTTTAGAGGTGAGTGAGTGCTCAAACTACAACCTGTTAGTTATTTATCACTTAACACTGCAAATGAACCTGAATACTTAAGTTTTTGTTTAGGAAAAAACTTATACCCTAACATCTTTTGTCTTAAAAGAAAAAAAAAAAAAAAACACATGTGCCACAGATTTGCCACCACTGGTACAGGGACTGCTCTACTGTTATACACATAGAACCTCAAATAATTGTAACAATACTTTGTGAAGTAATTACTGTTTCCAATTGAGAGAGGAGGAATTGAGGTTTAGAGAGGTTACCTGAAGATCAAACACTAAACATTCAAGAAAGCATTCAATGGTGTTCACACAGGTGATTATGTATTTCTTGGGAAAGAAAAAGCCTTGGGGCAAATTAAAATGGGAAGTTTGAACTGTTCATCCCAATTAATTAGAACTCTTTAAAACTTAGAGAGCATTTTGGGTGAAGATACATAGTATATTATAAATAGTATGTGGTATAATTTGTTAATAAACATTGTATGCATTCCTTATAAAATGCACTTTTAGGTTGCCTACTTTTAATTGCTTTGATTTTAAAATGTCTAAAATTTTAATTTTCTTTATATAGCAATGAAACTATCAATTTTCCAAAATACATTAAAAACAGACTTTTAGTGTACTTTGGGCCATATTTTATTAGCATCAGTGCTGTTCTTAATGACTTACTGCAGGAGACGAGCCTAGCACCTGCGGGATGTAGGCTGGTCTTGCGGAGGGAAAAGGATGCACGCAGGCCAAGCAGCTGAGTGGCAGCAGCTCACCCACCCCACGTCCTGCCCCTGAACAAAGTTTCACTGTCTCCCATCTCACTGACCTCCGTATCTGAAGCTAAACTTCCTGCATATCTATACCCACTTGTTTGGGAGTTTTGCCAATGCCCAATGAGAACGATGTTTCAGAACAACTGGGTCATCTGCCTCTCCAACTCCTGCTCCGTGCCTTCTCTGACAGGCAGCAGAACAACACACTGTGACAATCCCCCAGGCTGGGAAGGACCCCCAGTTCCTCTCTGCCACTGCCCTGTGAGGGGGGCACTAATTCTGAGCCTTAGTCACCTTAGCCTACTCCGGTGCTGAGGATCTCTGTATTCCTCCAAGTGAACTAAAAAGTCTTCAAATCAACTATGTGCTTGAACCTCCCTGAGTTAAGCAGTCCTTCCATGGAAATGATGTACAGGAAAACAGGAACTTTTGTTTTTCCAGGAGAACCACCATGTTTAGTCCAATTTCAGATACCACCCATTGATTGCAATTCACATCTTGATTTTGTAAAAGATCAAATGTGGGAAAAAAAAAAAAGAGAGCGACAACTTAGGAACACTGACATGTGGGAGAACAGCTGCTAAAATACCTACTTTCTTATTTGGAGGTGATGAGATGCTTCAGATATACTGTATTCAGACTGCCCTCACTGTTACCCCAGAGGTTATATTTTCTGCTCCTATATAGATTCATTTTTTCAGTTCACTTAATACAGCTTTGCTGAGAGGTTTTTCTCCTTGAAGTATTGAAAAAACAAAACACATCTTGAAGCTTGGTGAAAAACACCAGTGGAGAGCTGCCAGTTTAAAATTCTTGAAATAATGAAAGTAAGTAAGAGACTGCCTCTGGCCGAGTACTGCTCAGTGACAACACCCATTTCTTGATAACGGGTGAAATGGCAGTTCAGTAAAGAGAACCCTGGGGAAAACTGTGACATAACTTGGTGATTAGATCCCCAGGTCCCTTTGTGTTATCAGTGGTCTGGGGAGCAACTGTTAGGAAACAGACAAAAACAGTCTAAATGCCGGTCCTTCGCTTCCTGCAAGTGAGGCTTTCTTCCCCAGCAGCGTTACTGGAGAGCACGGTTTACTGCTTAATGCCTTCCTGTTCTCCCTGGAAAACTGGAGTCAGTGCCTCATGCCTCATGATCACACCAGACCATGTGGGCTTAAACCACACTGTACAATTTCCTTTGTCTCCCCCTCCTTCTCTGCAATTTTTTTTTTTTTTTTTTTTTTTTGTTGTTGTTGTTATGGGCAGTGACAGTTTCTGGTTTCTTTTGTTTATCAACGGTTTCCTTTACCACAGCCTCTATTCCTCCTGCTGGAGCCTGGCACGATTGGAAGCTGGAAGGAAAACCACAACTGAATAGCCTGGCACTTACTATAACAGTCATTTCCAACCACAGATTAATACAGTTACTGGATTTGACTAACGGCTCTCAATGAGCCCAACTGTCATCACTTGACACATGTTCGCCAGTGCAAGACAAAAGAAAATACAAGCACATCCAAAGCATGGCATAGTTTTACTGATCACTTATCTTCTGTATGCAAAGGTATCTCTCTCAATATCCTGTGCTTGGTTCTCCTTACTAATCTGAATTATGAGTGGACCAGATCAGACCCTCCCTGTTCCAGCTAGCGAGAGGCTTAGTCAACTGGTCAGAGTTGCCACGGCACCCACTGGTGTTCAAGGACACACTGCTCAGCTGCCCGAGGAATGTGTGTGGAGCCTGTACTTTGCTCTGCCCACCTTGGGAAGCTGCACTGGACGCTGGTGGTCACGTGAGTTAGGGAGCAGCATCAAAGTCCAAAGCAGGCGTCTGGGCAACTTAGGGCTGGTGACTGTGCATGCCAGCCCATCATAGAAAGGCACTGGGTTTTTCTCTTCATCATTTACTTTGACATAGGACAGTGCTGATGAGTCTTTTAGAGATTGAGTGTCCAAACTGCAACCCAGAACTTACTGCACAGTGTCAACACTGCAATTAAACCTGAATACTGAAGTTTTGAGTTAGAAATTATACCTCATACATTAACACTTCTGTCTTAAAGAAAAACACAGTTAACACACATGCCATAGGTTCGCCACCAATGACAGGCGATTCTAGCCCTAGGGCAGTTGGCAGAAGAACTCTCAAAAGATACAAAAAGAGGATGATTCTGGTAGTTTATGATATGGTGTATAACTGGCTCAATTACATCAGATTCTATTTGAACCTGACGATTTCTGCATTAACAAAATATATTCCTGTTCCAATTAGATAGGTGAGTACAGGCTTTGGGAAACTTGCCAGCTTTGGGGACTGACAGGCTCTAATTTACACACGAGAAAAGGAATTCAAGGACTCTTCTTTCCTTCCCTACATTGCCCAGGCTGCTCTTGCACCCCTGGGCCTCAGCCTCCCGAGTGCCGCGCTACAGGTACACACATTGCGATCATTAATCTAGGAATGTCAACTTCACTGGGTGCCTAGCAGATTAGTACAGCATGCTCCTGGCGGGCCCAAGTGGGGGTCATGGAGGCAAGATCCTGGGGACTCTGAGGTCCTTCACCTGCTCCTCTTGGGCAGGTTTCACCTGCTCTGCTTCCCTGCTGCCATAAAATAAGCAGCTTTGCTTTACATGCTCTTCTGCCATAATGTGTCTGCACTGAAGTTTGTTGACTATGGGCTGACTTCTAAAATCCTAGGCCAAATTAAACCTTTTTCCTTTCATTCACAGGGGTATCGGTTACTGTGTTTCAGTAATAGGAAAGCTAAATGATATACCAAGTTGCTGTGATTTTCTCACTGATGACTGCTGGATTATGAGTTTGGGTATTTTACACATATTAATCCCAATCTGCTGCTTTAACATTGTATTAAATGGCATGTATTTTATGTACCTGTGGTGGGAAAGTAGAGTAGAAAACTCTTTCAGCACGGTCATTTGGCTCCATGGATTAAAGGCTTTTAAATATTCTTTACCTCACTATTCCACTTCCAGGAATTAGTTGTAGGGGAATAATAATGAGAATGGAGAAAACTCTGGTTATAAAAAATGTGGGTCACAGCCTTGCTTCAAGAAATCTTAATTTTATTCATTTAACAAATATTTACTATGTGTCTACCATGCCTTAGAGAATATTTAAGTGCACATACATAAAATCATATTTTATTTCTATATAAGAAAAGTATATTAAAAAGCATGATCTCATTTTATAGGAAAATTAAAATGGTACAATGCACAGGATAAAGAAGTTAAGACACATGGGGCCGGGGAGATAGTTCGGTAGAAAAAGCACCTGCCTAGCAAGAGCAAGGAACTGAGTTCAATCCCTCATTCCACAAAAAAAAAAAAAAAAAAAAGTGAAGAGACAGCTGTTGAACCAGTGGACCTTCACCTTTTTGGCTCCAAGGACTGGTTTTGTGGATGTCAAGTTCATGGATGGAAAGTGGTGGTGGTTTGGGGACCACTAGGTTCCTGAATGAGCAGTACAAAGTAAGGTTTGTGCTCCTGTGAGAATCGATCACCCTGTGGACGCGAGGGGAGGTGGAGCTCAGAGGGTGATGGCAGCCACACTGAGCTGCTGCAGGTAAAGCTTCTCCTGCCGGACAGCGCTCACTTCTTACTGGGCAGCCTCTTCCTAGCAGGCTGAGGAACCCCTAGCAATGATCATCTCCTGGTCACGAGCTTGCAAGTGATCTTTTTATTTCTCCTTTCTTAAACAATGGTTTTGCAGATAGTTATTTTGAGGCCATGTAAGTCTCCTGTGTGGATCAGCTTTTCACTTACTAGTTTCATTGTCCATTGATAATTTTCATCATCCCATCTAATTTATTATGTTACAGTTGCCTTTATGCTATAAAAATTTCCTCCTGTTCTTTACACCAGCATAGGTCTATAGATTTTTAAATTCTCCAGTTATGATCCTTTACTAAAGTGATGTATTTTTGAGGTTCAAAATGTCACACATTTATCCAGTGGCTTCTTTAAGCTACATTCTGTGCCTTTATGATATGTTCCCATTATTTTTTGAGCATTTTCTTATATTTTGGTACAATAGTCACTTTAGGCTTATTTGGTAGTCTTTACTTTCACTTTTAAAATGTTCTATAATAACTGTATTACCTTTGTTAACTGAAAAGAACAAAATGCATTCAATTTAAATAATCTTACAAAAAAGTTTATAATGTATATAAGATACGCATTTCATTTAAGACTATTTTTAAAAAGTACAGACTGCTGATCCTGCATGGTTTAGAAATACTGTGCTAAGATAACTGGAGCTCCTCTTCAGTTCCACTTGAGATAGGAGGGGAGTCCCTGCTTTACCAGACAATGGAAAAGACAGCTGTGCCCAGAGAGATCAGTAGGTGCACAAGTCATTGCTCTTTTCTGATTAAAACCAGTGATCCAGTTATAAAGCCTGAGACATAAAAGGACCCAGCTTAAGTACATTCTGTTCAATTAATGTCTCACAGTCAAATGTCTCTTTGTTTTTCCCCTCTGAACACTGCATAGTAGAATGGTGAGACATAGTCATGTTCATCTCTGAACTTCTTCCTGCTGTTTGGAGTTTCCCTATGAGCTGGTATGAGGTACTTCTTCCTGTGGCTCAGAACAAGACTTTCTATGAGGGCTTTGGGGACTGCACTTTACATTCTGTGAGGTACTATGGAAATAAAGGAGGACCAGGCATGGTCTACAACTCCTCTTTGTCCAGGACTTAGTAGACTCTGACCTCAGAGTCTATTAAGCTTCTCCCTAGCTGCTTTAATCTTATTGGGTGGGTTTCCTGAAATTCACTTGCATACACAGCTTCTTCCTAGACTGCAGGGCCAGTTCTAGCTTTGTAGTGACTAAGGTGGGGTGAAGGGGAGACACACGCAGAGCCCGTGGTCCTGAGTCATTACTTCACCACTGAGTCATCTGGCTAGGGCACCAGGCTGCTATGACCCAGGCTGGAGGTGCTACCTAGAGTTCCAGCACTGCAAGGCCTGGGCCTTTCTGACTTTGAGTTCTTTTCACATCTGATGGTATCTCTAACAAGAAACCACACTTATACTGCTCTAGAAAAACTATGCAATAAAGTATTTTAACAATATAAACAACAATAAGAGGGGCTAAGTTTCACTGAGCATGAACAATGCAAAGAAAAAAGGTTAAGGGTGCATCTCATGCGCTGTTTTATTTAACCACAGATTAATTACTCATGTGGAAGCTATATGTTAGTATCTTCACTTTATACTTCAAACTGAGGTGCAGAGTGGTTAATGAGTCTGACACTCCCAAGCTGGGACTTCTACTACTCCACTACAAGGCATCCTTCAAATGATTGCAGAGCTGTGAGTGAATGTGAGACTGAAAAAAATTCCAAGGTTTTTAAAAATAAAAATTAATGAAACCACAGCAGTCAGCTTCGCATTGAGACCAAGTAGCATCCTTTAAGTTGATTATAAGAAAGGAAAGAGGGGATTCAATGAACCTGCGAGTCCATGAAGAACTCAGAGCAAATTTGCTATATAGCTTTTCACTGTATCCATCCATCCATCCATCCATCCATCCATCCATCCATCCATCCA
>NW_004524838.1:1737304-1747351 GCF_000260255.1 Octodon degus | reverse complement strand
CCATCCACCTATCCATCCATCCATCCATCCATCCATCCATCCATCCATCCATCCATCCACCCACCCATCCACCCATCCATCCATCTCATTTGGAGTCTATGATGTGCCCCTCATTGTGCTAAGTGCAAGGAACATGGAAATGGTAAGACATGGTTTCCACTCTTGTGGAGCTATAGTTTAAGAATAAAGATCATAAGTGGTAAATGCTATGAAGAAAATAATGTACTCTGGTGAGGAATAATGTAGTGGTCAGAAAAGGTTTCCCTATGATGGCATTTGTCTTAGTTACTTTCCACTGCTGGAATGAAATACCTGACACCCACAAGTTGAAGTAGGAAAGGTTTATTATACCTTACAGTTTGTAGAGGTTTCAGTCCATAGCCAAGTGTCTCCAAGGCAGGACAGCAGGGCAGAAAGAAATGGCAGAGGAGAGACAGTTCGTGGCAGGGTAGGCAACAAGACAACTGCACACTGCAGCAGCAGCAGCAGCAGCAGCAGCAGCAGCAGCAGCAGCAGCAGCAGCAGCAGCCTCCTTTTCCTTTGGTCCCATTCAGGCTACAAGCCTTTTGGGCGGAGCCATCCACACCTAGTGTTGGGCTTCTCAATATCCATACCCAGACCTATGTTAAACCAATCAGTGGACTAATTTAGTTATTACACCCTTAATCCATCCATAGCCACACACCTTTAATTCACATTCACACATCCTAGACCCAGCTGCCCCTGGAAAGTCCCAGTTAGGAGCATATGAGGGTTGGGGACATCTAGATACAAGGCATAACAACAACCAACCTGAAGGATAGAACAGAGGCGCTGGGGCTGATGAGGGCTCTTCATTTCCCTTTCATCTTTGGCAATAGCTGAGAACTTTAAATACTTATCCTGGTTGCTTTACGACTTGCTCTGAGGTAGGCAGGTAAACCACCACTTTATTACCCACGTACTTTTATCAATATTGCTTTACTTTACTTATTCAAAACAGCAAAAATATAGTATACATAAGGTTTTTACTATTTAGTGTAGCACTGTCTCATCCTGTTTTTTTTTTTTTTTTTTTTTTTTTAAATATAGAAAAAATCCCACCCGGATCAGGGATAAGAGGAAAGGCCTTTGTGCTCTGCAGAGGTCATCCAAGTGTATCATTTGTTTCTTCCCTGTGGAACTGTCTTATCAGCTTTAGGAAAAATGACAAGGGGGTGGGGGGAAGGAACGCAATGGACCCAAAGGGTCCTACTGAAACAAAGCCCAACTTGCTATTCATGTAGGCCCCTGGGGTGAGGGGTGGAAGGCAAGAGCAGAGAAGAGTCCAATTTTTTTTTTTTTTCTGTCAGTGCAGTGGTCAGATATAACACTCAAGAACTCATTCAGCCAGCACACACGAGTCTTGATCTGCTTTCCTCATATTTCTGAAAATGGTTATTCTACTGTTTCACAATTAGAGACACTGAGGGCCCATGGAAAGAAGCATGGAAGAACTGGGCTCCCTCTTTCCTGTGATCAGACTGCACTTTCACTGGGAGAACGGCAGCTCCCTTAAGGATACATGGTATTCTGGTCAGTGGCCATCTTAAGCTAAGAAAAGCCTACTTTTGATAGAATATTTATTTATTTATTTACTTATTGCAGCAAACAGCAATCAAACTCGGGACTCTGTGCTTGCCAGGCAGGCACTTATTTATGCCGCTGAGCTATATCCCTGGCTCAATCTCTATAGAGAATTTAAATCATGATCATACTTTCTGCTATTCAAAGACAGTAATAGGACGATTGTGTAGTATCTTCACAAAAGGAATTTGATATTCTGACACCCTCTACTTCCAGGCTTCCAGAAATCTGTTTTTTTTTTTCCATTATACTTCCTCTAACTACTGAATAATTAACCATAATGTTACGAACCTAGTCTCCTAGGAAAAATGCTTGTGAAATCCACTCTGGATTCATGTCATAAGTTCAGAAGGACAAATGAAGTAATGTGTACAGCCTGGAAAAGCCAACACGCTTTCCCCAAGGCCTAGTCCACCTTGAAGAGAAGAGTTTGTTCTCTCATTATGGGAGCAGCCATCTGATGGCCTCACACATTCCCAGGACCTTTGGTATTCCTTCTGTCACCCAGAAGTGGCATGGATCAGCCTGTCTTTCCATACTAACTGCCAGGGGAACTCCACGTCAACTGACCAGGCTGTCATGATCCCGGGCAGCCAGTGCAGGTCTTCAGATTGTAAAGCCACAAGGTCAGGGTTGGGGCCTGGTGCTGTGCTGTCACAATGCTGTATGCACAAGGGGTCAAAGGCAACCAGGGAGAGCCCTTTCTGTGTCACAGCCTGGTCAGTGTCTGTGAGGGAAGATGAATCTCATTTCAGGAGATCTGACATGGACAGGAAACTACCCACCTCCATAGCCAAAAAGCGCTTGAATGGCACAAGGAAAAGTAGGATCCTATGTATGGGTATAAATGTGACTCTCAGGATAAAACTTCTGGTTATCTTGGTTTGGATTTTATGATGTTTTCAACCAGCTCTCTTCAACTTTAAGCCAAATTTATAGTTTCTTTTTTGTTTTAATTTTAGGACAGGTGTACAGGGTCTCACTGCATAGATTGGACTCGTGATCTGCCTGTTTACAGCCTCCCAAGTGCTGGGATTATAGGTGTGTGCCACCATGCCCAGTCTCAATCTCTGTTTCAGTGTGCCCTGGGAGTGGGGCCGGCATGGCAGACCCAGGATCCAACTCCTGGCTGCTGCATCTGCCTGAGCAGACGCTTTAATCTGCTGAGCTATTTGGCTGACCCTAAATTTATAGTTTCCAGATTTTTAAATTCTCTTAATGAAGTAATATGATGCCAAAGAATGGCACCTCAGGACTCTGCCTTTTCCTGCTTTTTAAGGGCCATCAAAACAATCACTCCCTAACCCACACAGGCAAAAAAGAAACTTATGTTTTTAAGATATTGTGTTACCAGATTTCACTGGTACAAGAAAGGTATGTTGCAAAATAAGGTCTGACCCAAGCTTTGCCCCATACACAGTTTCTATCTTGCTGAGTGCACTTGCTCAAGCAATTTTTCAACTCGGCACTGGAAAGCAGGGTTCAGTCCAGAAGTGCCCTATAGCACGGGGACAGCTCCTGCCTCCTTCCCAGTGAAGCCACCGTCACAAACAGGATTTCCTCAAGAGGCCTGAGGGCGAGGAAGCTTCATTCTAACCTTGGCTCTGCCATCTGGGCGGTCCTGCTGCTCCTCCCCTACTGTAAACAGGCAGCTGGGGGACTGGGGAACACTCCTTCCTATTGTTCCTCATGCCTTTCACTTCCCTTTCATCTTTGGTAATAGCTGGAATTTATGAGTACATTGGATGACTTTCCAAGTCTTCCCTTCAGAGTTTATTTACTTCACGGAGCCTCGTTAGCAGGGGTCCATCTTTGGCTTCCCTCACCCCAACTGTATCTGCCAGAAGGTGTGGCTTCCTTTTGTCTACTCTTTAACTAAATGGCAAAGGAGTCACAGAGACTGCAGTTCTCATAGACTCACAGACACTATTTCCCCACCTATACCTTTCACCCTGGCCAGGTCCTGCTTTTCTAAGAACGTGCTACTCCTGCAGCTTGCCTCATGAAGTTTTCCTTAAATATACAACTAAACATCTCCAAAAGCCACCTCAGAATTAACTTCATGCAGCTTCTATTATTTGAGTCCACTTTAGGGTAATATTTAACTTTCCTAAGCTTTAAGAGTTTAAAAAATCTGCTCAACATAGCTTAGTGCTTACATATGCATGGCTTAACACTGCTAAACTAAGTGTTACGTGCTCATACATCATGCCTATTTTTTATTCATACGGTTTGTAACACTTGGAGGCTTTGGTCTTTCGTTTCTTTTCTACTTTCCATGGTACTCAGAATAATCTAAAACAGCTGAAAATGTTGTTCATTCATTAATTGAAAGATGAACTGCACAGTATTCCTGGTGTAGTTAAGTTTAATTTCCCTGAGGTAAGTCAGTTTTCAACACATTACATGTAAACATCAGTACTACCTTCAGAAATAATAATTTAATATTTGTATCAGGATAGTAAAATGATATAAGATCGCTAAATTAAAAAGTTTAGTAGAATATAAAATAAATCCATTCTTTATCACTTATTTACTTGCTGGCCACTTTATGCCATGCTCTGTTAGGCACAAGCTATACAATGTTGAGCAAAATAGAGATGGTCTGGCTCATGGCCTCATGACTAATGGGACAAACAGATTTTAAATCAAAGGACACTAAAAACATATACTTGCAAGCTGTGGTAAGAACTATGAAGAAAAAACCAAGATGCTATGAGGATGAATATTAAAGAGTACTGATTTTACTTTGGATCACAGAAGGCCTCTTTGAGGAAATCCTATTTATGAGATTTGCAGGATGGGATGGAACAAGCAGAAGGCGGGCTGGGATGAGGGTAGCGTGAGGGAATTTTGAGGCAGATGACTCTGGGAAGCACTGTAGGGAGTTTCTTAAAAGGCTATCACTGCTGCTTCTGCATAACCAACTCAATAATTTACAAATTCCAGTAGGAAGACAGGAAATTCACCTAGTCATTTGACAAATCTTTACTGAATGCTATGTCCCAAATACAGTTCTGTCTCCGAGACACGTAAACAAAGGAAAGGTACTGTGGAATTTAAAGCATTAATTTTATGTTCACCTAATGACTGCAGGGTTGGCCACAGAATTGAGATGTATAGAATGAAACTAGCACTGTTTCAAAGGAAGGAATAATGATTTAGGGCACGGTGGGAGCAGCTGTCACTGCTGGGAGATAATTCTGCATGCCCTTTACATCTCCACACATCTCAGGAGCTGGTTGAGTTTGTTCTGACTAGCCTTAGAAGACAGAAGTGGTTCTTCAACATAATGTCATCTGCTGGGCCCTAAGTCAGGCTTACTGTCCGTTATGAAATATTTCAGTTTCCTAAGCTTTTTTCTTCCACAACACAACTGACTGTGAGTGCAACTATTACACAGCAGTCTCATTCTCCCATGGGAATGGGGGATCCAGGGTGGATGCTGACACTACTACTGATGTGAGCATCCTTTGTCTTCAACTCAAGAGTTTTGAGCCTTCTGCCAGCCTTCATAAACTATGGCAGACTAATTTGTTAATTTGAAACAGGGAAAGATTTCATATCCTTCACAGTTCTTGACATCAGTTCACTAACAACCCAAACAATGTTGACATTTTTAGTCCAGGAAGACAAAGACAAAGGGTATTGATGAATAAAGTTTAAGTCTGTAAAAATCAGGAGTAAGTGTAGCTGTGTTCCCCAATCCTGAATAGCAAATCAAGGGTCAGTCCCTAACACTCACGAAGTAAGTTTAGCACTGTAAGAAAGGGATTTCCTTGCACAGAGGCTGCTATATTGCTTTCTCTAACTTACCATCTCAATATTTACTGGTGGAAGATACAAATTATCCTATAAATGTATAATGACAGACCTAGAATATTCAACTCAATACATATCTCAAGACTCAGTCTTTGCCAAGTGCCCCTACTAGGGCACTATCTCACTATCCCTGTCAGTGAACTACTGGGAGAATCATTAATATAACCTAGAAAGGGCCATTTAAAATCTTACAAAATAAGGGATTTAAAATCTTACAAAATAAGGGAAAGACTTCACCGTAACCATAAAATCTGTGCCACAACTATATTTTAGAATAATCTTCACTTATAAATGTTAAATAATTTTGGTAAAATATGCTCTTATCAGGGCTGGGGAGACAGCCTAGCAGCATAAACACGCCCCTGGCAAGCGCAAGGTCCCGAGTTTGATCTTGGGTACTGCAAAAAGGAAAAAAAAAAAAGCTTTTATCTTAAGGTGGTTGCTTCCCAAACTAGACATGCAAAACATTTGCAGGAAATTTCAAGATACATATTGAAAAAAAAAGTTTCATGGTCAAATGTATTTGGGGAGAAATGGACTACATATCCATAGAGAAATGGCAGGCAGATAAATGTTCTTTAAGGTGTTAAAAATGACATTTCTATGCTAAAGAATATATGGGTATAATGACACTAATTTGAAGTGGACACTAACTGGAGTAAGTGGAAGAGGGCAAAAGGGACTAACGTATGACAATAATTGAGTTGTCTTGGTTGAATTCTTTTATATGGGATACTTCAGCCATCGCCACTTAAGGCAATTCTTGGGATCAACTATTTCTTGAGTCCAAGGACCCAGAAAGCCCCAATTTTGCGAATATTTGTTTCACAAAAAGATAGCAATCAGAATTATAGCTCACATTTAGTGTTTTCAATCAATGTACTAGGTACTATTTTAAGTGTTTTTGCATCTCACAATAAACCATGACAGAAGTTGACCTATTATCCATTTTCACAGGAAATACTGAAACTGGGAAGCTGAGTAACTGGTGAGTGGAAGGATGGGGATTTCAACCCAGCCAGTCTGCTTCCACAGTGTTAACTCCTGTGCGTAAGTATCTCCAGAATGACAGCATGGACTAGCAAATTACACTGCCAGTGTCACTTGTATCACACAGCACCTCACTCTATCTTCTAGTTGGGGTAAAGTAACTTATGATTTGTGTTTAGTTGTCCCCCAAAGCCTCATGCAGTCATCGGACAGACTTCTACACTTTGTGATTAGTTCATGTACCAGTGCTGAGATTATGGGTGTGAGTGCTACACCTGGCCTGGGGCAGATAGCTTGAATGCAACATAAGAGACAGACTTGCTCTCTGTTGATGTTGTTGCTACTACTTCTCCCTTTTGCTCTTGCTCTTCGCCATCGCCATGAAAGGCTGTTCTCTGCCATGTGCCACTTTGCCTTGGAGCCAGCTCAATATGGACTGAAACCTCCACTGTGAGCTGAATAAACTTTCCTTCCCTCCATTTGGGTGTTGGGTATTTTGTTCCAGTAAGGAGAGAAGAGTAACCGAGAGAGAATTTGGTACCAAGAAGTGGGGTTGCTGCTATGACTAAACCTGACCACGTGGATTATAAGCCTCTGGAAATGGCTTACAGAAAGAGGAATGGTCTGGAGATGTTGCCTACAAGAAAAGCGCTGAAACAGTTTTGGCTGTTTTGTATGGGAGATTCTGATCAGATCTCAGAAGACCAGAATGCTGATAGAAATCCTGCCTGTAAAGACCAGGTTGGGGAGGTTTGTCCTGGGAAGGACTGCTCAGGTTGTTGAAATCCAGACGTGTATTTTGGCTTGGCCGAAAATCTGTCACATTTTGCTCATGTCCAGAGACTGTCTGATGCTGAGATTAAGTTTGGCAGACTGATTAATCTGTCAAAGGAAATTTCAAAGCAGCTGAAATACTGAAGTAGTGGCATGGCTATTGTTGGGACTTTTAGTCAGATTTATGATGAGAATCAAGAGCAAGTAGCCCAGCAGGATGATTTAAAATGTTGTGAGTTTGGCCAGTAAGGAAGCTCCAACAAAGCTGTGGAATGCAAAGATAAGAGCTGAGAGGATCTCCATTGCCTGCAAGAAACAAGAGGATGGAAAGGATGGCCTGAGGGCATCACAGGAGGTGGCAGGCCTCCATCCTTTGCAGCCTCAGAAGTGCAAGGGCGAGGGACTCTGTCTTGAGGGGAGAGCCACAATGGTGGTAGCAGCCTCACCAGGTTCTAGAATGGTGCCAGCATAAGAGAGTTTGTTCCTCAGAATCAGGTTTAGAGTGCTCAGTGATGCAGGCACTTGACCGCTACAGTCAAGAGAAGAAAGCTTGATTACTGCTCCACGTGGCAGCAGATGATGGCATCATCCACAATGGTTTTAGGTGCTTGTAGGATGCAAGAATTCTTAGGTTAAGAAGTCTTCCACCTCTATACTCTGGTTTCCCTTCAGATCATATAAATCTTTCACCTTTTACTAAAGATTTCCATGGAGAGAAACAATTATGAGTTTTATCTCAATTTTTTGAGGTCTTGCTTTTTGAGCTAGGGCTGTCTATTGTGTTTCAAAATAAAATACTACAATGTGTCTGGCTGTAAAAAAAAAAAAAAAAAAAAAAAGAAAGCCTCCACCTCCATTTCAGAAGGCCTGGAAGACCAGGCAGTGTGCCCTTGGGGACAGTGTGTGAAGCAGAGTGAGAAGCTTATAGTGTAGTGGAAACCCCACAAGTCTGGAAAAGCCAGGAACGTGGATCATCCAAGGGGAAGCTGCAAGGAGGGATCAAAACCGGCCAAAGAGTGAAGCCATGGGAGCTAGCACCAAGAGTGCCACAGGGGAGGAGCCATGTAAAGCCTTTAGAGTTCACAACTCATTACAGATTGCTTTCCATGTTCCACAAGGAACTATAGGATTTAATGTTTGCCCTGCTGGATTTTGGACTTGCTTTGGTCCCAATCCTTTGTATCCCCTTGTTGAACCTTTTGGAATGGTAATGTTTATCACGTGCCATTGAATGTTGGAAGTATCTATTTTTTGTTTGTACAGGGGCTCACAGTTAAGAGTTAGCCTTAGGTCTTGGAGGAGACTTGGTAATTGAACTTTTCAGCAATGCTGAAACTGTTAGGACTTTGGTAACTCTTAGAAATGGACTGAAATGCCTCTTGCATAAAGGAATGCATGTGAATCTTTGGGGAGGCCAGGAGTAGAATGTTATGGTTTGTGTCTAGTTGTCCCCCCAAAGCCTCATGCAGTCATGGGGCGGACTTCTAGACTTTGTGATTAATTCATGATCCAGGCCTGGGATTATGGGTGTGAGTGCTACACCTGGCCTGGGGCAGACAGCTTGAATGCAACATAAGAGACAGACTTGCTCTCTGTAGCCACTGTTGCCGCTACTGTTCCCATTTGCTCTTGCTGTTTTGCTGTTTTCCACTACTGTGATCTGCTGTCCTCCACCATGTGCCACTCTGCCATGGAGCTGCTGAGTATGGACTGAAACCTCCACTAACTGAGCTAAATAAACCTTTCCTTCCTTCATTTTGGGTGTTGGGTATTTTGTCTCAGCATTGGGAAAGAGTGAGTGAGACGGTAACCTTCATGCTTAGGAGCCATAAGACAACACCTGCACTCTGCAAGGAGGAAGCTCAGAAAGCTTGTCAGAAGAAATGACATACAAATGGAACAGCATGTACCCACTGTCAAAACAATCTCCCCTTTCCATAGTTTTTTCCTCTGTCCAATTTGTTACTGTATATGATACTGACTTTAAGTAAACAAACAAGTAGCTGCAAACAGCACACCTACACTCTTAATTATAGCACTGTGGAAGGCCCCTTTGGTAACATGCCTCATCTCTAAAGTATTTTTTTTTTGGGGGGGGGGTGGGTACTGAGAATTGAACTTACAACCTCACACGTAGTCTAAAGTATTTTTCTTCCACAAATATATATATATTTTCCACCATAACCTCCCAGTCTTTTTGTTTAGTTTTAGTTGTGTTCTCAGCACAGACTCCCATAGAGTCCTCTTGGTTTAGGAACCGGTGCTCCTTTTTGCGCTGGGTGGGCATTTCTCAGCCAGAGAGCAGGGTCACAGCCCTTCCCAACAGGGTATGTCCTGTGCTGCTTACTGCTTCCTCCATTGTATCCTGTTGAACTTCTTGTTGCCTTTACTTTTTGTATGTTGCTTTATTAGTTTCCTGTTGCTGCTACGACTAACCACCACACAACTAGGAGCTTAAACAATTCTTTGTGCCACCATCTCCTAATTTTGTAGGCCAAAGTTTAGGTGTGCTATGGCTCCATGGGTTCTTTGTTTAGACTCATGCAAACCTGACATGGAAGTGTATGTAGGAACTGTGTTCTATTTTTTTTTTGTTTTATTTTTTATTATTTTATTTTACTGAGAAACAAGTAGCAATAAGACAGCTTCAAAACTGATTAATAAGACAGTTTTAATAATTAATACATTGTACATTGTTATCTTCTTAGTGGTTATCCACAGTACATAATGCAGACAGGATATCCTGTCCAAATACTGTTAGTACAAATCTTTCTTCTCATTGAATTAAGCGAAAGTAGCTGTATATCTATCCTAACTATTCTGCATATACAGATACAAAATGGTCCTTCCTTTGTA
>NW_004524838.1:1703157-1736734 GCF_000260255.1 Octodon degus | reverse complement strand
TGGGCCGCCATCCTGGGCCAGCCAATGACAGCAGGCAGGCTCCACTTGGGCCACCATCTCTCTGACTTTCCCTCCTGCCCACAACCTTTGCTCCAGTCTGAGAAACACTTCTGCTTTTTAAGGGGCTCACTTGATTAGATTAGGCCCACCCAGACAATCCAGAATAATCTTATTTTAGGGCTTATAATCTTAATTCCATGTGTCAAATCTCCTTTGCCATTTGTAAGGATTCAAGTGCAGATATACTTGGGAACTTTTCTGGTGAGCTTTTCTATGCCAGGAAAACTGACAGAATTGAAAGCTACCTCAGAGCAAACAAGGAACAACAGGAGAGCTAGACGTTGAATGTTATGTTTTACTCATTTCTAGGAAAGATCTGCAGGGAGCTGGACCTTGTAGAGGGTTTCTGATATTATAAAGAGCATAATGAATTCCCCAGACAAGGGACTGTTTAAATTGTAGCTGGAAGAAATTAATGCTCAATAGGATGACTTCACAGGACTTAAAGAAAATGTATGGATTACAACCAATGAATACTGCCAGTACAGCCCTGTAGGCTGAGGTGAAACAATGTCGAAGAATTCAAGGCTCTGGAGAACCCTAGGACACCAGCTGGTAGGGAGCCTCTGAGGACTCCTGAGGAAGTCAGGGGCATCTGGGGAGCTGTGCTACCCTGGGCAGTGGTTTTGCACGGAAATAGACCTGTACTGTAACAATGGGTAGGGGTATAGTTAACAGTAACAATGCTAACATATATCGTGAGTGACGTGGAATCTCTTCCAGGTGGAATACTATGGCACTAATACTTTCACATTTCAACATTCCTCATAAATTATTTTCATGTAATAATGTACTCAAATATTATTAAGCAAATGCATTGAGTATTTTGACTAATTCCCTTTTCACATTAGTTTCAGTAATCTTCAAATAGAGAAAGCCAGTGATAAAGAAAAATGAGAAAATGCCAGGAATGGTATTTATTTGATGTAGGGTCTCACTATGCAGTTCAGACTCGTAGTGATCCTCCTGTCTCAGCCTCCCCAGCACTGGGATTACAGGCATGCACCACCATGTCAGGTTTTAGGCTGGGCACTGTGCACCAGGGGTTTTGGGGCTCACATGGCATATGGTACCGGGGATTGAACCTGAGTCCTTGGGCCGGCCAGGCAGGCCCTTAGACTGCTGAGCTATCTCCCTAGCCCTTAGAAATGGCATTATCAAAAGGAATACATTATCCACCTGAAAGCTTAACCCAATTTGCCTTTGACATCGCTTCCTCAACTCTGAGGGTCAGCTCTGCTCTCTGCTCCCTGCCTCCTAAGGTGACTGTAATTTGGCTCCTACTTTGTCTTTATTCTGCTTTCTCAGTTCATTCACCTCCCTTTCCATTTCATTTTTAGTTTTTCACTTTGACCTACTCTTCTATTTTTGTTGAAGATCTTCAGAGACCATTTCATTTGAGTCACAGGTGGGCTAAAATGAGACATAACTTTAGTCACATTTAATTAGACTTTGAAATCGGATGGTGTAACTCATGCCTGAGGGTTTTCAGGGGAATTTCTGAAGTCCAATTACAGGGCTATTCTCATAATAAGGACTAATAATTCATAGTGAAATTATTTGCTTTTAAGCCTCATCCAGATGCTGTTGTGAAAAATACCCTAACCCAACCACATTCCTATAGGGTCATTAGTGGCCAGTACCAACAGGTGAGGCCTGCTGAGGTCCTAGTCCTGAGAGCTGTGGGAAGAGGTGCCTCCTGAGGTCTGGACAATCCCACCAAGCATCCTGCTAGGACTTTCAGTCAGTGCACCCGATTCTTAAGACGGATGTTTTGGGGTCCTCTTAGCACAGTCAGCATTAATCAATAAACACAAAGCAACGGAATCCTTGTGTACCTGGGATGGCATACTGTCTTCACATAGTGAAAACAATTCCACTGAGTAGACAGTTCAAGGCCAGTATAGTTGTTTGGGCCTTTTGGAAGAGTTTCAAAAGAAAATTTATTTGAT
The DNA here is from genome assembly GCF_000260255.1 of Octodon degus. NCBI lineage: Eukaryota > Metazoa > Chordata > Mammalia > Rodentia > Octodontidae > Octodon > Octodon degus. The sequence goes on along the minus strand of NW_004524838.1, from coordinate 1,734,722 downwards.
TCTTGTAGGTTTTTACCCCCTCCTCCATGCAGCTCAAGCCTTGACCAGGATGTGCTCTGTGTCATTCTCCTGAGCGCATTCACGGCTTATCTCTCCAGTATTCATGGGACAGATGCTTTATACTGGTATCCTGGCGAACGGATTTCAGTGAAACATGAACCACCTCAACCACCGTGCCATGAGCACAGACGGTTTCGAGGATGTCAGGACATAAAAATGTAGCTGTAGCTTTTGGGTGAAGCCAGCCCGGAGGCTCTGGGGTCACCACTTGAGAGCCCACAAAGGCCTGCCTCTATCTCCAGTTGACACAAGTAGTTAGTCTTTCTCTCTTTTAAATACTTTTTCTTTCAGTTTGTATTTCTTGAATGATTTTTTTCCCTCAATATATTGCAAAGATTTTGCATTGCCTTTTCTTAATTCAGGAATATGTTTCTTTGGTCATAGTTTTGATTACTGCATTTCAAAACCATCAACTTCTTAACCCAGATTTCCATTCTCCAGCCTCCATATGTGCCGCTTTCTCACCTTTTGAAATCTTTTGTTATTCTCATAAGCATTCTGTGAGAACTTCCAAGACTGTCCATTAGATTAGTGATGCTATTTCCTACAATATTAATTCCACTTTTAGTCAGATTATGCTCACTTTAACTCAGTAGGTGCTGAAGTATTTGATTTCCTTACAATTTTACATCTTGCTCCTCTCCAGCTTCACTTCCTGCTTATACATTTTAAAAAGTTCAATTTTTGTAGCTTGTTTTAGAGAATGTTTCCTAGCATTCTTTTGCATTAGTTTACTGATTTTTGGAAATTTTCTTCTGAGTCTGCTAACTGATCATTTTCACAATTTAATTTTTCTTCATTTCTAATTTAAAAAAAAGTCTTTTTGGATAATACTATTTTGCCTTGTTATTTTTTTCCAGTTACAAAATTTTTACAATTTTTAGTTTTTTGTCTTTATTCTTCTAAGGAAGCAATCTAACCAATGTGGTGTAGATATTACATTCAATTCATTCTGTTAACATTTAATATTGAGTAGCTCTTCCCAAGTTTTGGACAGGGAATGTCCAAGAATGTAACTGTCGGTGACTAAAAAAAAGTTGGTAGCATCCAATCAGTTGATAGTAAAATCTAATTTCCACTGTAAATCTGCCATTTGAAATTCTCTTGCAATATCTTAATTTGCCAGTAAACACTGTCTACATGTCTCTAGCTGTCTCTGCCACACTTTTGTCTTCATGAAAGCACATGCCTATACATACATAGCTGCCATTGCTTAATCTTATCTCAGAGCAAAATCTAGAACCTGCAAATTTAATTTAGTAAACAAAATCAGAGTAATAAATCATAAACCCAATACTATCATGAGAAACTCAACACTGAAGATCACACTCGGATATTATTTCTTACATTTAAAATGGGAGAAGAGGGCCAGGGATGTAGCTCAGTGGTGCAGCATCTGCGCAGTAAACACTAAGCCTTGGATTTGATTTCTGATACCAAATTAAAAGAAAAAAAAGAACGAAAGACAGAACAAACGAATAGGACAAGTGAAAGGAGAGAGCAGCAGCAGGAGTCAACAGAAATGTAGGAAAAGAATAAATGGAGGAGCTGGGGAGATGGTTCAATGGAATGAGTGCTTCCCTGGGAAACACAAGGGCCTGAGTTCAACCCCCAGTTCTGGGAAGAAAAAAAAAAAAAGAATAAAAGGAAAAGGAGTATAGAAGAAAGGAAGATGAGAAAAGATGAAGAGAGGAAAAGAAAGTAGGTAGTAGCTTTTATGTCCATAAAGAATAATGTCCAGTGCTCTTCAGTTAAACCAAGCAGTGGTTCTCACAGCCACCAGCTACTCCATCTACTACAGGGGCAAAGTGGCGGCACCTGGCAGCAGACAGACAGGGAACAGCCCGGAGCAGGGCCAAGTAGTGTCCTGCGGATGGTCTCTACGCCCTGTTACTCCACACTATACGAGCCAGCACATCTGAGCGTTTACTGTAACGTAACCGCTGCATACTGTGCAGAGGGACACTGTGTAGATGTACAGTAAAATTTCATGAATTTACATTTATCCAAAATGACATTTACTACTTCTATTTGTTATCTTTTCTAGTATATTTGCATAAATGTTATAAAACAACAAACACTGCATCATAGCTAAACTCAGCTCAGACTGTCAGTCTGTTCCAGCTAAAGTCATTTTGTGTGGGTCTGATGTTTTTTATTTTGTAGGGCTGGGAATCTTTTGTTCGTAAGAAAGAGGAGATGACGGTTTGCCACGGACTATCAGCTGCAACTGCTTTCAAGGTATCAAGTACCACATTTCTCTGGCAGTGTTTTAGAATGATTGAATGGCTACTTGCCTCAGACTATATATCTTTATCCAACTAAGTGATTGAAAATGTGACTAATTAGACCTGCAATTTTATGACGAGGTAGACTCAAAACTACTAGTCTGATTGTTTTCTTTTTAGATTGACTTCCAGTTAATCTAAGGCATAAACCCTGGAAGCAAATCCAAGTAGTGATGCCTGAACTCTGGGGACTAAAAAGAAGGAACTAACCTAGAAGATGAACCTGGAAGAAAGATTAGAACTCAGCACAATTAGTCTGTAAGCACAGGAGCTGTGTAACTCTGCAGAATGGGAGGTGGATTGCTGGTGCACTGGAAAAGGGATCTGTGTACACAGCTCAGACTCATAGTGAGCCTCCTGTCTCAGCTTCCCCAGCACTGGGATTACAGGCATGTGCCACCACACTCAGTTTCAGCGGCTGGCACAGCATGAGGTACCGGGGATCAAACCTGGGTTCTTGAGCTTGCCAGGCCAGCGCTTAGACCGCAGTGCTATCTCTCCGGTCCAGATAACCTTCTTTTAACTGACAAAATGAGGTTCACTACTTCTCTATCACTACTCGTATTCCATAGTGAATTTTACAGTTGAAGTCTCTTAGGCATCAAACCAAGCTTAGGAACGGTTTTATAAAATCACCATTCACCGACATTTTCCAGTTTTTAAGTAGAAGAGGTAGTCAAGGCTTACTTACACAAGAGTTCTTACCTCTTTTAATCCTTGACAACTTTTCATAATTTTGGGAAATTCTCACTGCCTGAGATTTTCACTCCACCTTAAGCTAAAAGCAGACTCTAAGATTTTTTGGAGGGTAGTTTGGTTTAGCTAGCAGAATTTTAAAAATATGCATGATATCTGACCCTATAATTTTGCTTCTGGAATTCACCATAAAGAAATACTTGGACAGACGTTCCACAAAATAAGCTCAAGGATTTTACTGCAACACTGTTATAATAGGACCCAAACCAAATAAACCCTAAATGTCTATTAACAGAAAACTAGTTTAATTATGAAATAAACAGATAATTTTTCATCAGTTTAAAAACAAGTTAGAAGAATAGTGTAAGCCCATTTCTGTAAGAGAAATTTATGCAAAAGAACATGAGCATATAATATTTATATGGTTATAAACACATATACACACTTCAATGCATAATGAAGAGCTGAAAGTATATTTCATATATTGAGGGAGTTATTTTTGGAACTTTGGATGAAAAGTCAAGAAACACATTCTGTACTTTTGTAGCATTTTTACAACCAGATGATGATGATGATCATCATGATGACGGCCATGTTATTATTAACTACAAAGCTAACTGGCACCTAAATCTAACTTGCTCCTTTCCTCGGCAACTCAGAAGGCGGCATGCGCAGGGACACTGAGACTCCCCAGGTGCCAACAACTTTAAAGCTGTCTAGTGGGCAGGTCTGCTAGTGCCGATAAGCTATTTTATGGGTGCTGAGTTGGTGCCGGACCACTGCTAATTAGAGGAGAAAGGCCTGGTGGCTGCGTTGTCTCAGCACTGCTGGTTTATGTGCAAGAGCCCCACCCAAACAAGAAAAGATGGTGGAAGAGATAGATGAGAAATGAATGAGGCTAGGGGGAGAGGCATCAGCCCTTTCTCTTTGCTCTTCCCAGTGAACAGCAAGCTTTCTGTTTCTTCTTTTTCATAGTATTTGAAGATGCAGACCTGTGCTGTCCATGTAGTACTTATGCCTCCAAGCACTTGAAATAGGATTAGTCCAGACTGATTGCTGCAAGTGTAAAGCATTTGTTGCAGCTGTGACTTAGTATGAAAAAAGTACAAAATAGCTCAGTCATATTTTTTATGCTCATTATATAATGAAGTGACTTTTTTGATAAATATTATATGCCCGCCTGATTTTTCGCTGTGGCTTGCTTACAGTCCAGTGCTGCTGTTATAGGTCACCTTGCTCAGAGTCCAGCCCTGCCAATGACCAGGGGTAGGATCACGGGGCAAGACACTTGGGAGGATTAAACCGGGTGATGTGTGTCAAGTGCTCAGGACAGTACACAAGGATGTAAAATAAGGTCTGTCACCAAGTGCCAGCTGTGCTAGACATGTTAAGAATTCCAGAAATGACTAAGATGTGGTTCTAACCAGAAGCACAGAATTACCAGAGCTGGAATAAATCCTGGTTCTCTAAGAGGAGTCTGTGAAGTACAGAGGACTCCAGAAAGGCACTTGGGATGGAAGGAAGGCCGAGAACATACCTGTCTGGTTTTGGGCACCATTCCATCACTCCTGCAGCTAGCATGGATGGTGTGTGCACACAGACACATTTGGCTGAGGACAGTGCTGTGAGAAAGGCACAGCCAGAAAGCTGTGAGGCAGGGAGGACAGCACAGCAGGCTGAAGTTTCTAGGTTCAGTTCTGAAAGATGAGAGATGGTGGGAGTGGAGGACAAGAGAATGGTAAGGGTTTCTAAGGAAGCCAACATGAAGGCATTCAATTTCATCAATGGCATGTGCCAAGGCCTGGATAAAGCAGGAGCTTTTCTAGAAAGGTCTTAAGGGCCAATGATCCTACACTAGTTTTGAAAAAGTGTGTAATAATTTAAGTACACAAGTTGATGAGAAAGAGGGAAGCAACCTGGCAGGTGCAACTATTAAAGTAGGCCTACATAGTGGTGTGTGCCTGGAGTCAGCACTCTGGAAGGCTGAGGCATGAGGAACACAAGTTTGAGTCTTGCCTTGGCAACTTAGTGACTCAGTGAGGGTTTGTCTCCAAAAGCATGACCACTACCACCACCACCACCACCACCCCAACCATAAATATATGCACATGTACATACATACATGCACACACACAACTGGGACTGCAGTTCAGTGCAAAGTCCTTCAGTTTCAATTTCTAATACTATAAGAAAAAAAAAAAAGCCTAAATTAGGATGATGGGAGTCACATCAGAAAGGGTAAAATCTTAGAGACCCCTTGAAGAATTTATAGGATTTGGATATAGATGGCTGAAGATGACTCTAAAGTACCTTTGAGGGCCAGCCTGGGTAAGTAAGCTCTTCAGTTCCATGAAGAGAATAAAGAAAGTTGAGAGGAGGAGAAGCTAGTTTGAAGAGGTTGGATGAGGCAGAACACTGGGTAACTGAAATGTGGCTCGGCACCTTATCTAGACAGAGCTCTTGGGAAGAATAGGTGTTTGGGAGAAGAGGAAAGTAGAAGTGTTATAGAGGCTAGAGGTAGTCCAGTGTAGTGGTGTGCACACACAGTCTCAGCTATGTGGGAAGCTGATGCAGGAGGATCACAAGTTCAAAGCCACTGAGTAATTTAGCAAGACCCTGTTTCAAAGCTTAAAACTGTAAAAGGAGCTCACTCAGAGCTTCCTAGATTCAATACCCAGTACCTAAAAAGGGCACCCAAGAGTGTGCTTATGCTCCCAGGATGAGGGGGTTGTGAGACTCAAAGGCTACAGGCACCATGGGAGACAGCAGAAGAGGGGCCTGGTGCACGGACGAGGAGGCCACTAATGACTTTTTTTTTTTAGTTTTTTGAGACAGGGCCTTGCTATGCAGCTCAGGCTGGTCCTGAACTCACAGTGATTCTCCTGCCTCAGCCTCCTGAGTGCTGGAATTACAGGTGTACACCACCACACCTAGTGATCGCCACCAACTTCTAAGGTACCAGGGGAGTGCCAGGAGGACGGTGCAGTCAGATCCACCTGGTTCACATCTCTTCGCATCATTTATTAGCTGTGATAACCGAACTACTTTATCTTCTTAGGCCTCATTTTTTTTTTTTTTTTTTAATTTGTACAATGGAGATGACAACAGAACCCCATGAGATTATTCTAACATTTGAAAGAAACAATGCATTTTAACCATTGGATACAGTATTTGGTGTTCAGTAAGAGGCCCCCTTATCCCTCCATGTTACTTACTGTTTTTAATCACTGGACAGAAGTAAAAGTTGAGTAAATGACATCAAAAAAGAGGTTCCATGTGCACCGGGAAGAAGAAGGAAGACTGAGGGCAGAGAAAGGGAAGGAAGATCTTTTCCAGGATGAAGAGATGAGAACTGATGACGGGGGTCGCAGAAAGGGAACATGGATGAGGCCAAGCCCAGGAGCAGAGCAGGGTCAGGAGCACAAGCTCAGGAGGAGGAAAAACGTGACCTTCCCATAAACAGAAGGAAAACAGAAGACAGACTTCCAAGTGGAACAGAGGGGAGCTGAGCTGATGCTGCCGGCTCACTCATCTCAACTAACTGGCAAGGAGCCGGTGCTGGGCTGTAAGTGTGGGAGGGGAAGGGGCCCAGGGACTGAAGAGTTGGAGGGGACAGGCCTAGGAACTTGAGGGGAGGGGAACCAGCTGGCCCAAGTCCGCTGGCAGGTGCTTAGTGAGCACATGCGCTCTAGTTGTCCCTGTGTCAGTCTGTAAGTAGAGCTTTCCTTTCCTTTTTTCTTGCGGTACATGTCAAACTAGCTCTACTTAATGAGGTGCGCTCCCAGCCCAGAACAGCTTGCTTTTTAATGTGGAGCATTTGGACGATGTTTTTATTTTTTCTCTTTCTTGTTTTTCCCTTCTTCCCTTCATACATCCCTGTCAGCCCCCCTTCCTCCCTTTCTCCTTTCTCTACTTCCTTCTCTTTCTGATTAGGAAAATTTATTGGGGAAGGGCTAGCCAGACAGCTCAGTGGCTTAAAGTGCTTGCCTAGGCAGAGGCAGGGACTGGGGTTCAATTCCCAGCATGCTGGCCCAGCCCCTGGGGTGCGCTGAGAGGGCCACTGAGACTGGGCGTGGTGGTGCGCGCCTATAATCTCAGCACTTGGGAGGTTGAAAACAGGAGGATCACTATGGGTCTGATCTGTGTATTGAGACCCTGTACTAAATACAAAAAAGAATCCCCAAAGGAAAATTTATTGGAGAAAAGGAATGGGGAACGGGGGCTAGGAATCGCTCCTGAGAGATACGAGGGATCCTGAATGGGTTGCTAATAAACCTACCTCTCAAAGGAAATTTTAAAGAGCAAAAACAAGGCAAGTACAACATGGGTCAACCAATAAGATCACAAGTAGAGTTCTGTAGGCAATATTGATCCAATGGTAGTGAGGGTACATGGGCGATATCACTAATCTTGGCCGATAATCTGTATTCTTCATCTTGTCTTTATTCTTAGTTGTATAGTTTCAGTCTTAGTCTTGATAGGTGGGAGAGGATGACCCACCCCTAGTGAGATAATGGGATACCTCCAAAGGATGCCACTAATAATCCCAACCCTCTGTTCACTCCTTAGGGAAGTATGTAAAACTAGCCACTGTGACTTTAATTTTCAGAGGTGCCTCCAGCTACAGTCCTGATGGAGTCTCATCTGTACTGGCTCCCCCAAGGGCTCGGCTTGCCTGCTGCCTACTACATTTCTACTAACTTAGTTGTCTATAATATTTCCCCCTCTGAATAGGTATCTCTATTATAGTTAGGGAAGAAGAGAAGGGGCAGAGTTTCTGTCTCACTTGCTTTTCTCTCCTTGCTGGGACAAAATACCCAGCACCCAAAATTAAGGAAGGAAAGATTTATTTAGCTCAGTTTGTGGAGGTTTCAGTCCATACTTGGCTGGCTCCAAGGCAGAGTGGCACATGGCAGAGGGCAGCAGTTCATGGTGGTACAAAACAGCCAAACAGCAAGAGCAAATGGGGACGAGCAGTGGCAGAGCAGCGGAGGCTCAGGGCAAGCCTCTCCCTCACTTAAATAGCATTCAGGATATCTACCCCAGGCTGGGTATAGCACTCACACTCCTAATACCAGCATTGGATCATGAATTAACCACAAAGTCTAGAAGCCAGAGCCAGTGACGGCATGAGGTTTTGGGGGGACATCTAGGCACAAACCATAACAGTTTCCACCTAGCTGCTCTGAGCTGGGAAGGGTCAGTGCAAGGGAAACATTAAGGTGCCTCCTCTGGAGAGCCACTCTATTGCACCTCAGGTAGAAGTCAAGTTGTACTTTAGCAGTTACGAAGTCTTGGAAAGGCTGATCTGGGGGATCCCAAACAAGGAGTCCAGCACATCTGTCACTGGCTCCATCTGCATGATCACCTGGAGCTTGGCAGCCTCTCCTCCCAAGTATGTCAGTGGGACCTCCAAGAAGGTAGGGGGAACTGCCAGGAGTCTGTGTCTCCTAAAGACAAATAATGAATTCTATGGAACAATGGAGGTTAGGAGTTAGAAAACTGGCTGGAGAAAAGGAATGGGGACTAGAAACAGCTCCCGAGAGACAGGCAGGGTCCTGAATGGATGGCCCTGGATGATGCCATTTCTAAGGTAGTGTTTTTCAGATGTGAGCAGAGAAACTTGAATTTATCACCGAGGCAAATGAATGAATGCTAGGGAGTAGGGAGTGATGAAACTGCTGAGTTTCTGTCTCTCAGGTGCAAAGGCTATCAGCAAAGTTCTTTCTTAGTCTGTAGTCGGATTATGCTAAAAACCCTTGGCTCTGATATCTCAGCAATGCAATGAAGACGGGGCAGTGGGGCAGTATCAAGGTGGAAAGAGAAGTAGGGAGACTCTGGCAGAATCATGCCCCTAAAGCACCAATGGATAAGAAGATGTCTCAGAAGAAACAGAGCACCTACAGAAAAAGGCTAAAAGCAGGAGACCGAGGAAAACTTGAGGGGAGCTGGGAAACTCACAGCCACAGAACAAGCATTGTAAGATGGAAAGTAGCACACGGAGGGTCAGGGAAGGCACCTGGGCCCCATGGCTGCCAGCGTGTGCCCAGGAGAATGCAAAGCAGGAGAAAAGAACACAAGGACAGAAGAACTGTAGGGAGAGTATTAAGCAGATAAAGCCTAGTCTGTGGAGAGGATCACTCACTAGGAAGACCCATGTTGCTGAAAGGGGGCCTGGGTTGGGGAGCTGGAGGGCTGCAGAGCTGCCCCTGCAGGGAGAGGCCAGGCCTGGTGCTGACTTCTTAGTATACATTGTGAAAACAAATATATTTTTAAAATTCCTGTTATAGTAGGTCACACATGAAGAATTAAAAAAAACAAAAAACAAAAAACACTCCAAAACAATATTGATCATATTGCAAAAAAGTATTCATTTGGTGTTACACAGAACAACCCTGTATGTATTATTCAACCACGACTGCTCCTGAGGGCCATCCCAAGCATTTCTTCACCCAAGAAAATGCTCCTTTAGCTTATTCCATTTAGATGGTCCTTTAAATGGAGGAAGAGTAAGAGGTCTAGGAAAATACCACAGATGAGATAAGAAAGCTGAGTCTGGCAAGGGCTGTGGGCTCCACAAAAGGCCTGAACTAGTCTGAGGCAATGCGTGTCTTCTCAGGGACAGGGCTCAGTGTCCACAGAAGCCAACTGAAGAGTCTCACCTAGCTGGTGTCATTAGGCGAGTATGCCAGTATGGAGGTGCACAAACACAGCCACCATGGGAAACGGGGAAGGCCCACAGTGACATTTTAGACATTTGCTCACTGGTTACCAAGTCACAAAGGACAGTTTCAGGGTTAGTTTCTTAGCGCTGTGTGTTTAATTCATAGAAATCAATGACGACAAGCCTAGAGGCCGTGGCACAGCGGGAAATACAGCCATGTGGTTTGTTTCCTCCCAACAGTGACTGCATTTATTATATTTTTCCTTGTGGCATTTGCATTACTCAGTTAGGGATCAGCAGAACTGGCAACCCAGAACTTCTAAGAATTACTATCTGTTTACCACAATCTCCATATTCAAAGAATCAGTAGCATGTTTTGTTTTTAAAATGTGCATTTTCTTTTTATGACTTTGCCTTAAACTGGAAAACCCCATAACTTTAAAACCACAGACAATAGTTCTGACGAGGAACACAGGGCAGCTGACAGGTACCTGGAGAGCTGATGTCAAACATTTATTTTGCCACATGGTCAAAAATCATTCTATCCCATCCGTCCATTTACTGACCCATCTATTCAAGCAGATTAGCTGGCTGCAGACCAATATTCATAACAATACCTTTTAGTATTAAAAAATACCTCAACATAGAGTAAGGATGGATAGCCCACAGACAAGTCAAAGGAGTAAGAAAAACACAGCTCTAAGCCATTTTGCAGAACAATTCTGTGGGTCAATGTGAACAATTATTAAACCCAGATAGTAGTGACAGATGGCATTTAAACACTCTGGCTCTTTGTCAACCATCTGCCCTAAGACTTTCTGTAATGAGTTCATATTTCCTAGGTATTCAGTTTTTGAATAGAAGGCATGTACTTCTTAATGGTATTAGAGAGAACTGGTCAACCTTTCTAATATAGGACAGACTGGAAATCAAAGCTCTTAAACATGTGACTTGCTCCTTGGTTTCTCTGGAGTACCACTGGGGATACAATGCATAAAATATTCCAGAAACAACAAATGACAAATAATAGCATGAGAAGAAATATAGCAGAGTACAAAAATCTCTGGAATCTGGTACACCTGGGCCCAAAGCTGGTTTTCAAGCTTAACAGTTTTGTGCTCCTGAAGCAGTCCTTTGCCTTTCTTGTGCGACAGCTGCAAACCCTGGAGAGCAGTTCTCAGAGGTGGGTTTGATGAGATAAAGCATGTGCGTGTGTGTGTGTGTGTGTGGGAAGCCCAGTACCACACCAGGTGCTAATTCCCTTTGCTTCTTTTCTTTTCTTTTCCCTACGTTATAGAGGAAGATGATACCAAAATCCAAAGCAAACCTTACTCTTCAAAGATTTTAAGTAGAAAGTGATCTCTAAAGAACGTTAATGTTGACTTCTATTCTTCTACCAAAAAAATCTTCATTCCTGAGAATGGTCTTACCATCAGGCTCACCCTCAGTACCCCACACTTCCTCACCACACTCACTGTGGATGTAAATGCCTTGCTTTCTACCAACCCTCAGATGGGAGTCTTGAATACAGTAGTAACTCTGTAAGTTCTTTACAGACCTAAGGAAACACCCTGTTATAGGGTTTCTAACATGTGATATATACTGCTGGGATGATGTGACCAACATTTCTTAATACTTTTAATGTTTATATTCTAATGTGCATTAGGCAAATATATAACTGCCTCAAGCAAATTCCAGATTTTACATACTTGTGTTTAAAGTGAGGCTAAATAAAATAAGTAAATTGATTCACTACGATAAATAAATGAAGTCAATAATAATGTAATTGCTGTAAGAATATAGCAAAGACAATGAAGGAGATAAAAAGATGACAGAATTTGGATATTACTCCCTTAGCATCAAGTAGAAACCCAAAGCAGATTCACAGGATTCTCTAATCTAGAATTAGACTACAGTAGGCCATGTGTAGTGGTGCAGACCTGTAATCCCAGCCCGTGTGTGTGTGTGTGTGTGTGTGTGTGTGTGTGTGTGTCTGAGGCAGGAGAACTGCCAAGGGTTCAAGGCCACCCTGGGCTACATCGTGAGTTCAAGACCAGGCTGAACTGCATAGTGAGGCCTTGTCTCAAAAAGCCAAAAGCCAACCAAACAAACAAAATGATTATCCGATAGTAACGGAGAGTCTGCTCTGAATCTATGGTTTATTAACTTCTTGGCTTAGTCTTAGCCAACACTGAATCAGAAGCTGGATCTAAGTAAAGCTTGGTGTTGGGACTGCAGGACACAATAGGCATAAATAAGAAGCATGCTGTGTTAGGGTTTGGGTTGGGGTTGGGGTTGGGGTTAGGGGAAAAAAAAAAGAAAGGAAGGAAGCATGCTATATCCAAGTATCTGGGTGGTACCACAGGAGATGCCAGACATGAACTAAGTCAGAACAAAAGTCAGATCCCATGGTCACGTTCAAGATCACAGCCACACCATGAACTACCTGGCAAGGCTGTATGGTTCACTTGGACTTGCTTTGTTTCAGTCTTCAAGCACATGGTCATGTTTCTGATATTGCTTCCTCCTCCACACAATTATTTCTCCATTTACTACCTTTGTACAAAACTCCAGAAGAAAGAGTATGTTCTTATGTGTTCATTTTAAGAGGCAGTGGGTCTACCCAACGTTTCATTTTTTCCTGAAAGCAAAGCAAAATATTGCCACTGTAATCAAAGGAATCTTCCTTGAGCCCCTAACAAATGAGTGCCCCTTCTCAGTTCCATTGCGGGGTTGCTGGGAAAAAAGGGTTTCCATAAGTTAGCTAAAAGTAGGGTTTCCATAAGTTAGTTAGCACAATTGGTATTTCAAATTTGTTCCAGCGTATGTAGGACTCTGTAAGACGGGCTGGGAACCTGATTACCGATGACAGTATCACTTCAGTGGACAACAGCTTTTAATGCTTGGAAATAAAATCTGAGATTGTAAATGTATATAAATTCCATAAGTAGGAGACTGTCTATACTTAAAAATACAGCAAGTTCCTTACCAGTAAATTAATGAATATATCTTTTTTCTTTCTTTCTACCCTAAATTTCATCCCTTTTTAAGTATTTTAAAGAAAAAAAGGTATAAAATTTCAAAGCAAGAAAATAGGAGGGCAATAACAGTTAATACATGCACATTGTTATCCTTAAATTAGTTACTCAGAGTACAAGACACTGGCATTTAACTGTATTAAAGAATATTAGCACAAATCATTCTTTTCAATCAACTAAGAGAAATCAGTAACTATTTTAAGTATCTCATATACATTAAACATTTATAAGTTTAAATGTTTTATTTTATTGTTAAAAATTTAAAAAAAAACTTGGGTTTTATCAATTCTGGCTAACATTTAAATCTGTGTTATTGAAAACTGACTACCCTCTCTCCATACCAAAAGATAGGCTCTATCTTTACACTGTGGACAACTCTAGATACTTGCATGCAATTCTAATAAGCATTTCTCTAACCAGCTTTTCGCTGCATAAATTATTCCTTGGATGATCTGACATGACAATCTTAACTCCCATTCTGCGCTACTGATGGTAACTTGCTTCCTATGCTGACCACCAGCCTGCAACCCAATGTGCTGGATGTACGCAACTACCAGAGGCACTTTAAAAACTAAGGATTCCTGGCTCCAGCCCAGGAGTGAATCAGGATCTTAAGGGAGTGGCCTGGGAGCTGCACTTTTGCAGACTGCCCATCCCTGCTGATTCTGTGATGGACCCAGTGGCTCTTGCCCTGAAGGGTGCATGAGGGCAAGCGCAGGGCTTGCTCAAACACAGAACACAGGTTGCTGGCGTCCAGCCCACAGCCTCTCATTCAGCAGGTCTGGGCTGGGGCGGGGAATGTGCGTTTCCACCCAGGGCTCAGCTGATGCTCATGGGCCATCCAGGAACCCGGCTTTCCAAGTCACTTACGTAGCTCATTTGGTGGACCCTGTAGCTGAGCTGAAGGTTAGTTTTTTTTTTTCTTCTTTGCCTTGTAGAAAAAAGCCCCACTAGATTAGAACACAGGAGACTCCTTTTCAAGTTAGATTCCTGCTACTTGTTAGATGCTTGGTGTTAGACAAATTAACCACTCCACACAGTTTATTTTGTAGCATAAAAATTAAAAAAGACAACACAAAGAAAGAGCTTTGGCACTGTACTTGACACTGGAGGCTGCCACTGAACATCTGTGTCCTCTGATGTCCTTACCAGATCCCATCCTACGAGCTACAGATGAGCTTGCCGAGTTCTAGAATGAGTTCCCAAAATTCACTGCACAAAATTTAAGTTTGATGAAACAACAAACAAAATGACTGTTTTTCCTAATGCACTATCACACAGCCACATTTTGAACACAGTATGTCCAGCGGGAATACGCTCAGCTTCCCAACTCACATTTTCCCATGGAAATAAAAATAGAAACGAGAGATTAAGTTTTTTGTTTAATTCTGATGAAGCTGAACTCAGTACCCAGGTAGGAAGCATTTTCCTAGCAGATTTATATTACAGTGTTTGGCTATTTCTTGTGACCTGAAAATCAAACAAATGAATTACAGACTTTCATAGTAGGAGTGACCCTGGACATCATCCACCTCACTGGCCTGGCCTCGAAGTGCTGCTAGAAACATCTCCAGTACATGGTGGTCCAGGTTTTTCTTGGAGAACCACAAACCTCATGTTCTCTTCAGATCACTGTTTAATCACTAGGTTGTTCCCTCTCTGAGCAAATAATCTTTATTTCTTTACCTCCTATGTTCCTTTGCTCCGTTTCTGCCCTCTACCGGGCCCATGTACGTCCAAGCTCTCGTCCACGTGGCAGCACTTATAGCACTGGAAACAGCACGGACATGCCCCTTGCCTCGCTGGGAAGCCTGAACTCTGTTTTCAACAATTCTTCCTGTCAGAATTTCCATGTATTTAACAGCGTTCCTCCCATGGATAAATATCCTTGAGGATAATTTTTTCCCTAAAATATATTATAATATGCTTGGGGTCACCATGTCTTAACACCAAGAAACACAGTGTAAATTGTAACAGCAGCGACCTTTTCCTTCCCCAAGTTTCAAAGAGTACAATGCTTCAGTCACACAAAACTGCACTGGAAAAATGGGTATTTTTCTGAGGAGGACACCAGGAGCAGGTGGCTCCAGACCATGAGCCCAGAGGGAAAATTCTATGTTCCCGATGGAATTACTAAAGATCTGAAAAAGAAAGCATATGTCTTACTTTCTACGAAACATTTCTGCGAATATGCAGCCGACACTCCAGAGATCCACGGGGGTGGCGTAGCTGGACTGGAGCAGGACTTCAGGAGCTCGGTACCACAGTGTGACAACCTGCAAAGGGCAAGCACATCTGCATGTTACTTGGCGACACAGCTGCTGGCCTCAATGACACCCAATCCTGAGTGGTGTAAGGACAAGATGCACTTCACAAAGAATGCCTAGAAATCACCTGGTGACACGACAATAAGCACAGTAGGACTCATCACTCATAAGCCAGGAAAAGACATCCTCCTTGCGTAAGATGGTAAAATGACAAGTTTCGGAATGCAAAGATCCCAAGCCCCCGACCTTACGGCAATTTTTTTCTTACAGGACTTAGAAGATAATACATGGAAATTAGATAATGGCAACAATTCCACCTTGCTTCCAAGGTCAGTATTACTGGAAAATCAAAGACTCCAGAGGCTGATGGATGGTGACTCCAGGGTCACCATCACCAGTCTCCAGAACACTGATGACAAGCCAAAACCATTCTTATCATGACACCTGGGGAATCAGAATAACCCCCTTCCTTGTTGCTCTTTTCAGGAAATAAACAATGGGAAAAACTTCAGCGAGAATGTATAACACAATATTCCTGCCCATGAAAACAGTCGTCCAGAGGAAGAGATTCCCCAACAGAAGGGGCATTCAGTGCAGAGTAACAGCTAACAGGTGAAACAAACATGACTGTGACCACCTCAGCCAGGCTGAGGCCTGAAGATGTTTTTTGTGAAAACTTCACATTTATGAAGTACACGGGACTGAACGCTTCCTTTTTTGGGTGGGGACAGAGAGGCAGATACTCTATGGATATCTGAAATTTGTCAGGTAAAAAATGCACATAAATCTACTACATAAGCATTTCATATTATTCAGATCCTTCTGCCTTTACTGACTTGTCTTCTTATGTTATTACCAACACCTATCTAAGTTTCCTAAAATTCACATTTATGTATTTGGTGCATTATTAGGTGTAGAAACCAAAAACGCTCCAATCAATCTCTTTCTCTTCTTGATGAGACACTGTTTCCTCCACCAAGGGACAGAGTTCATTCATTTTCCATTGACTCTCAGTTGGCCTTAATGACTTGCTTGACCTAGAGAATGTGGTAGAATCAATGTCTCAGGCTACAAGAGTGTGGTCTCAAGAACCCTTGTAACTTGGGCCTTTTCAAACGCTTGCTCTTGAGATGCTGCCTCTTGGGATGCAGTTGCCTTGCCATGAGAAGCCCACAAAAATGTTCTGGTCCACAGTCCCAGCTGAGCTGTCAGCTGAAAGTCATGTGGACGAGCCATCCTGGACAGTCAAAGCCAACTGATTCCCCAGATGAATGCAGCCCTGGCCACTGTCAAGCAGAGCAGAGCTGCTCAGCTGAGTCCAGTCAACTGATGAGAGCATAAACAATGAAATGGTGGTTAAACTTTGTGGTAGTCAGCAATATTATCAGCTACCTTCTTGATCTCATTTAACATGCTTTGCTTTGCATTTACCCACGGCTCAAATTTATTTAAGGGATATCTGTTGATATCAAATGGAAGAATCATGGTGATGTAATAATAGAAATAAAAAAATCCCCACAAACTAACAGAACAAGACTGATGGTCCTCCAGTTATCAGTAAGCTCCAGTATTTCTTTCTAGCCTTGGCTCCCACAATAATTTCACACTCTATGCATGTTAGTCACACACAGACACCACCATCAGTTTTCAACCTTGACCATGAATAGAATCTTTCTTGGGTTTTCAGAAAAACTTCGGTATCTGGACTTTATCCTGATCCCCCCACTGAGCTAGATCTCCATGTGTGGGCCACTTGTTTTTCTTTTCTTTAAAATTCCTCAGGAAACCTTAGGTCTGAGCGCCACTAGATTATACAATCATATATCATAGCTCCTGCTTCCATGCTTTTGTTTACACGGTTCTCCCAGGCTAGGAAACTCTTGTCTCTCTGCTCTGCACATGAAAATTCTACTTATTCTACAAGCCCAATGTGAAAACTATTACTTCTCTGAACTCACTACTAGCTCAAATTCATATCCCCTTCAATGGCTCATTCCTGAAAGTAAGACCTTGTTCCTTATCCGTAATATGTCAGTGTCCAGAACAAGTTTGTATCCATACAATAAAATTTTAACAAATCACAAAAGTAATAATTTTAAGACAATCATTCTTAGAAAAATAACTGGGAAAAATTCAGTGATCAATGATTCCCCAAAGAGAAAAAAGCATTTTTATTAAGGGGAATGTCTACTCATTTTTGGGCTCCAGTTTTTAGTTACATAATTTATCTCTGCTCTATTAATATTTCTAGCTGGAGAAACACTTCTTTGCTCTTCTGACACACAGTAAACAGAAGTGCAGGTGCTAACTGCCTATGTTTCAGCTGAGTGGGTTACAGTCACACAGACACTATGAAGTCACATTTGCCTTCTTACCTCATTTCAGAGTTTAATCCAAACATGGCATTATTTTAAGCTATTCTAAGACAAATGTGATTTCTAATTGGTTATTCATCCAAAAAAATTAAAGGGCTATCTTCATTTTTCATAATTTAGTATGTGATGCCAACACGATCATCAATGTTTAAAAAATAAAAATGAAAATAATATTATGTCTTAGAAGTTCCTTTCAATTTAAAATTTAGTGACCACTCAAAATACAAAATTAATTATCAAATACTTTTAAAAATACCTATTGATAATCACATGACCACTCTCCTTTATTTGGTAAATTAGTAAATTTTCTAATATTACAACATCCCTGAATTATTGCAATAATCACTGCTATCAGTGCATCTTTATGACACTTGAGAACTCTATTTGCTAATATTTATTTAAGATATTTACTCATTGATTAATATTGTCATAAGGGAGATGATAGTTTTGATAATTTTTCCACTTCAATATTACTATAACCTTGTATGTATCTGGTACAAACTTTCTATCTTTCTTATATTCTTGACTTCTATAACAACATAGAAATAATTAGTCCCTCGAAGGTAGAATTTACCCATGAAATTGTCTAGTTCTGAATCTTTGTTAGTAGTGTGTCCTTGTCAAACTTTTGAATTTCTTTAGTCTATTCAGGTTTCATTCTTTTTAAGTCAATTTTGATCAAGAGAAAAGATTTTCTGGGAAAACCCAAACTAGAGTTAAAACAAAAAACAAAACAAAACAAAACAAAAACTCATTGGTTTAAATTTCTTTCTTTTTTTTTTTCTTTTTTTTTGTGGAACCGGGGATTGAACTCAGGCCTTTGTGCTTGCCAGGGAAGCGCTTATTCCACTGAGCCATCTCCCCAGCCCCCAAGGTTTAAATTTCAATGCAGTGTTTCTTATACTTATTTTCATTGTTTTCCTTGGTTATACTGATTTTCTCTTTTTTAAATTTTTTTTCCCTTTGTATATCTGATGGGCTTATCAGAAGTTTAGCTGTATTATTTATTTTTAAAATTTCACACCGTGTTTTATTTCCACTTTGGGAAGGTTACTATTTTATTTTATGGTTTTTTAAATTTCCATTTTTATCCTCTTAAATTGCCCCCTTCTAGTTGAAATTTTACTTTCAATTTTCGTTAATAATAGAATATGTAATCTGTCTTTAATTTTCTCTTTACTACTCAAATGATAACCATTAAAAAACAAAAACAAAACCAAAAAAAAACCTAGTTCTAAGTTCCTGAGAACAAATTTTCCTAGCGGCAAAACTTAAATTCCTTAAAAAAAAATTATAATCTTGTGCCTGTAAAAACTCCTGATGGAAGACTGCCTAGAGCACTTAAGTCACACACAAGCAAAAATTTATTAATCCGTATTTGAGAGCTTTATAAAAGAGTGAACAGTACTGATAAAAATGTTTCCAGGTTTTAGTGCAAGAAGGACGGACAATTAAAAATAAAATTAATTTTTATTAAAAGCTCCTCTATACACTGAATAATTCTACTTGTACTTAAAAACACAGCATAACGGCAAATCTAAATTAAGAACATGTTATGGGAAACAATGAGTATAATACACAAAGACCAACATTTCGCAATCTGTGACAAAGGCATAATGCAGTTGTCTAGTAAGCAAAGATAACAATAGGAACTATGGACAGAGTTTGGTGGTTGGAGCCAGCTGGAACCAAAGCAAATACAATGTTTATTACAACCATTACATGTATGGACAGCCCCTAGAGGTACTGAATGGATTTGGCAACAGGAGGGGTAGCGGAAAGGGGGGAGGAGTTCAAGGATATTTACACAAGCAAATGTATCTGTTTAAACTGCTTTGATCTCAACTCACAATTTTCTGAAGCAGTTCAATAACAAAGTAAGATAAAGGCGAGCCAAGGCCAGCTCTGCCTGAAAATACATATCAGAGTAAACTGGGCTCACTTAATAATCTACTTAACAGTCTTTTATTCATGTACCCTTTCACCAAGGCCCTGAAAAAACTGTTGATCTGATTCAGCAGAGAAGCAGGGTGTGAATGCTGCGCTGGGCGCTGCCTTTTGCCGCTCCAGATGCTCTCTGCCCTGGAGGTGGACCTCTATCTGCCATATGCCTCCAGTTTCTTATTGAGTTTGGCCAATGGGAAGCTTTGGCAGTAGTTCAGAGAGAGGGAGAAGGGAAGGTCAAGTCCTTACTTAACTCCTTGATTTCCTCTAGCAAGTTGTCTCTAGCAGGATCCCTTGTCATCACACTGCCACGTCCACCTCAGGCAGTGTGCTTTCCTTTACTGTTTCCCTCTGGATTTCAGTAGCTGCTCCCTTTTGTCCCTTTGAGCCTGGGAATGCTAACAGCGTGGCTGCCACTGTGAGTCAAGGTAGGGCTCTGTCCTGAGTCCCCTACACCTACGTCTCTGTTAAGTCCTGTTTTAGACCTTGAATTACGTGATTATACTGAAAGTCATACAAAGTATTTCCTGTTGGGCACTCATTAACACCCAGGGTGGCCAGATGAAGACACTAGCACAGGTGAGGGTTTCTCCAACCCTCAGTTGTCTTGCACGCCAAAGGCGGACATCAGAATTGGGTGACCTGTCAGGTGCTCCGTTACCACTCCAAGAGTCACTCGGGAACATGGCAGTAGTAACGGAAGGGTTACAAATGTCTATACCCTACAAACTCAGGAATTCTAGGCCTGCCTTCACTTGCTGCTCTTCCTTTGGTTTTGTCATTCCTACAAACTGTAGAGTAGGGTGCTATCCTCCTTTTGTTCCATTTCAGGTCTCAAATGCAAACAGGTGTAGACCATGGTTTTTGAAAGTATGGATGAACTCTTGGCATACTTCAAAACCTTTATATTGTCAAAGTGAAGGATTTCAAAGTTGTATCTGTGTATTTGGTTATCAACACAAACTCTCTAATGTATGCTTTTTGCCCTACAGAAAACCGGTATGGTTTTGTGAAGTGAAAATGAAAACTAGTAATCATTTCACTGACTTTTCATGAAGCGTCATAAAAGATCCAGTTATTTAAAATTATAATTTAGGGGCTGGGGAGATAGCTTGGTGGCCTAAGTACCTGCCTGGCAAGCACAAGGCCTGGGTTTGATTCCCAGTACCATATGCCATGCTGGCCCCAGAGCCCTAGGTAATCCCAGAGTTGGGGAGGATGAGACAGGAGGATCACTACGAGTTTGCGCTGCATAGTAAGACCCTGTACCATATAAATAAATGATTTAAATAAAATAAAATTTTAATTAACAACAAAATTTAGATTAACAATATTAGAATCAGAATTCAAATTCTGCCTAGTAATCTTATAAGACCAGTTGCAAGGAAACTATCAAAGTGGTAAATACCAACACAAGTTTAACATACAAAGTACTTTGCAACAAATAAAATGGAATCATCTCAGATTCATTATTTTGCAATCTAAGGGTCAGAAGGAAATGTCTTGACACATGAGAAAAAATGGTCTTGGTTTAAGATGAGATTCTTGGAGCGTGGAGAGTGTGTCAGTAACTCCGTCTCTGTGCTAATATATTCGTTATCAGTGGAAAGGCTGATTTTCTTTTCCTGGTCCTATAGCTGCCCTGGCTGACTTGGGGCCAAAGCTGCCATTCTGTGTGCTGACTTCCTGTCACCTGGCTGTCACTTATATGGTTATGCCTGTGGGATACCTTTTCCCTAAGACTCTGCAGGTCCAGATTCTACTAATTTTCATGGTTTTGCTCATATTGTCTCTTACGGTAAGACTTTCCTGATCTCCCAGTTGAAGTCACACCTTTCTTTTGAACTTGATCAGACTTTCATTACAGTCATTTGATTCATTTGCCACAATACGTATGGTGTCATACAGAAGTGACAGCAAACCTTTAGAACTTTCAGTGGTGACAGCCAGTGCAGTACACATAACATAGGTTCACCTCCCCTCTCATAGAGCGAAGTAGCTCAGCAATTATATGACTAAATACAGGAATGAACCACAAAAATTGTGGTAGAGTTGATGATTAACAGAGGTAATCCCCTAGCTTGAAGATTATAGGACAGTGTTGTCTAATAATTCAGTACCTTTCAATACTCATGTATCTTTAACTAAAGAACTAGACTTATGGAAGGGCTGGTGTTGCAACTATTCAATTCAGAAGATGTATAAAAGGATGCACTGGGTAATAACTATCACAGGGAAAATGAGTTGAGATGAGTGACCCTTCTAAGTAGACACAGTGATATCTTGGGGAAAAGAGGGGCAACTTCCACTAAAAGTTGAACAGAGCAGTGAAGTTCAGAGATCCATGCTTCCTTCTTTCTGTAATGCCAGTGATACTTACTTTCTCTCATTAATGTGCAAGTGGATCAATGCAAAACAGGTGAATCTCAGACAACAAGTCTTTAAAGGCAAAATGAGCTTCAATTAGGTTCCTCATGTGAGTGCACACTCTTCGGTAGGGACCATAACAGCAGTGAACAGTGTGGTCACACGTTAGAAAGAGAAACAGGCAAAAATGAGTCGGCTGAAGGACAAGTGGGGACGGAGGCACTGTGACGTGATTCAAGCACACAACAGTACGGTACTGCCCTAGGCTTCCTCTCCGCTTTGACCTCCACAAATAATTGCTTTCTCCCAAGTGACATCTTCTATATATCTATGTCTGTGTCTATATCACAATCCCTAGATGTACACCACATGCAGCTGTGCTCCAGGTCCACACTGTACCCATGCCAGGTGTGGTGATACGCCCATGCAATTCCAGCCACTTGGGAGGTTGGGGTAGAAGGACAGTGAATTTGAGATCTGGGCACCACAGTGAGACTCCATGTCAACAACAGTGCCATTGTCCCCCCTTCCCCCAACATATCCAGAACTCTGCAGAGTATCTGAGCCCAACTGCTACTCTGTTGTGGATGTGGCCACTTAAGCCTTCCATAGGAACCTCAAACTCAAATGCATTCCTCGCCTTTCCACTTGAACTTGCTTCTCTTCTTGTACTGAGTCTCTCTGTAAGCAAGATCACCAACTATCAAGGTTCCCTGTCCATCTCCCTGAGCACTGAAGCTACCACACCTGGTATACTGTGAACCCTCCTTCTCCCCAGTGAACCCAACAGCGTTCTCTCAGGGCTTTCCCTGCCAGTCTGTCTTCTTCCACTTTGACTTTTCAAGTGCACTTTCCTGCTCAAAATCCTTCCTCCATTTTCCAGATCTTTCAGGATCAACATTAAGTCTGGCACACCCACACCACACCACACTCATGATCTGGCTTCCATATGCCCTGGCTTCACTGCATGCTCCTTCTTTACATAAAGTTTGTCTTTACTTGCTCAGAGGCTTCAAGATTTCCAAATATGTCATTCACTGTGGCCTTCTTACACGCTGATGCCTTTCCCTACGTCCTCCTCATCACCCATTCTTAATTCTTGTGAATCTTGCTCTGCCTAGTCCTTCCAAACATACGTGATCCACAGGACCTACTGCATGATATCTCTTCTACTCTGTCTTACAGCCTATTACACCCAAGCCCAGGCTTTTGGGGTTAGAAACTATTTCTGGCTGAACTTTTCAACATCAGCAACTTGAACGGCATTGTATATACAACAAGCATAAAATAAATACATATCCCAACAAATGTATGTGTAGCTAGAAGATGGAAGAATGAGAGGTTCCAGTGTTAGGGAGAACACAGGGCAGGACACATAGTTCCTATAACCTGGGAAACAGACCATGCTGGGGTCCCCACACCCAGGCCAGACATTCTGAGAATCTACCTCCACTAACTTTAGCCAACATGACTTCTTGATGAAAGTTCCAGACCACTTAATTGTTATAAAGTGAAGTTTTAAACTGTCTAAAGGATCCATGTTTTCCTTCATGCTGCACGGTTTAAATTTCATTTTGAACTCTGCAACTTAAAATAGTTACCCTGGCTAAATGTCTATTATGTTTCAACTAACAAACTCATTCTTTTTGTAGAAGTACAGTATAGCATAGTTTTGATTTTGACACTAAACACTCACTCACTCACTTGATCTTTCTCGGCCTTCATCATAGAAACCAAGAAAATATTTTTAGACATTCCTTTAACCTGTACAGCTAAGTAGAAATAAAAACCATTCTGAAAACAAAGGATATGGCAGACTGCACAGCTCATCATTTTCTCTTAAAGGTTATTTTGACTCTTTTAAGAGAATCTAGATACTTAAGGAGGGCACATAATTACTTAGACTTATAAAAATTAAAAAACAGATCTTTTCGTTATGTAAATAGCAAAACGCCCTTTAAAAGCTCTGCCTGCTTTCTCCATGGTCACTATGATCGTTTTCACGCAGGCAACATGCAAAGCTATGAGACGAGTCCTAGTAGATTACATAGATAGTATAAGTAAAAAGGGAAATGGAAGTGCAGCTCTGAGATCCAAGTTAAGGCACACAGTGTCTTGAAGGCATGCAAATTCTGTGGGCACTATCTTCCTTAAGTGGAAGGACTTGGAACTCCTCAGCTGAAAAGACCTACCAAGGAACGGGTCATTCTGTGGCATTTACTCGCTCCACATTTTCTCATACCTGCCTCCACCTAAAAACGTTCACAGAGATGAATACAGGAAAAGAAAATGAGTCGTACACTTTCCAACAAACCTGGGATACCCAAAACAAATTTAAAGTACAGAAGGCTCTGGTGTTACCACTATATTTTGTTTCTGCTCTAAAGGCAAGAAGTACAGAAAACACGCTTGTGAAGATGAGGATGTTTCCCGATTTACACTTAGCAAGATTAAAACTATAAACCCAAAAGGGGAAGGATATAACTGACAGAAGGACTCAGACTGCAGCCTTAGGAATTTGGGTTAGACCAACGGAAGTATTTCCTGACAAGAACTTAAATAGCAGACTGGGTTATGGTGAGATTTTGTGATCTTTTTTCCTAAGACTTTATTTTTAATCTCATCTGAAGATAAAGAAGTGGGCTAGAGAAAGAAAACATCTGTAAAGCACAGAAGATGTAAAGTATTGTGCTGAATGGTCCACCTATTACATTTTACATAATCTTCAGTTTCATGCGACGAGGTGAGTGTCTGACTCCTGCTTTTACACTTAAGGCAGAGGCCACTCAGAGAAGTACAGCACCAATCAGTTAGTAAATGGCACGACCTAGAATTAAAAGAGTGCTTATTTGACTCAGGTTTATTCTTCTTGTGGAATCTAAACGGTTTAGGTCTTTCTTCCTCCCTATGGTCTTCAGCCTAACTGTAATAAAATATTTGTTATTTAACAATAAATCAACATTTCTACAACAGCATAGGTTTACCAAAACATCAAGAACTAAAGAAAATGCTCTTCTAGGAGAACAGTGTCCTAAAGAATTTCACCAAGTGGGCCACCAGTTGGGAGATCAGGGTAGTAGATGGGGCAAACAGCTGACAGAGATGGAGGTCAGGGCAACTTTATCTACCCACAATGCTCTGCGCAGGGCCAGAAGCCTGGTACTGTGTGCATGGGCATGTTTGTTGTTCCTCTAGGACACCCCTTTGCTGCAGTCCAGGGCACTGTACTTTCTCCTGACCTGTTCTGCTTTTGTATTCTTCTGTCTCTGCAAATGAAAGAATCCTCTCACCAGTTTCACAACTCAGATTTGTCAAAATCATCCCTCACCCATTTACATCAACTTAGTATATATAGAAAAAGTACACAAATGCAGAGAAGGACAGCCAGGAAACTAGAAAGAAAATGCAGTCTGGGATCTTGTGTACTATTATCTACCATCTTATAAAGGTTTCAAGCAAAAAAGAACAAAAAAGTCACATCACTAGGATTCATAATTTTTCAGGTTTGAACTTAGTTTAAATGCATGAGTACCATGATGTATCCCTGCATTTAGTTATCTAATTTCAAATCTAATGTATTTAAAATTTAAATTCATTTCATATATGGTCTAAAGTATCACTAAGAAGGAACATAGTTCTGTTAATTAAAAAAATTACAGAATACATAAAAATCACTTGCTCTTAGTGAGCCACAGGGCTTCTCTTAAATTGTCTCAGTTTCTAGGAAGAACCACACTCATACCAAGGACTTCATAAAGTATTTCTAGGTACATCCGCTATTAGGAGAGGGTCATGTGTGAACATAAAAACCAGCGGAAGGTTTCTCACCTAAACTCTGGGCCTCATGCTGCATGTATGTTAAGGCCTGGGTAGCTGCTGCCTGCAAACACAACTTGAAAGGAAAAGTAACCTTTACATTTGGGTAAAACTTGGCTTTTACCTCAGAACTAATTCAAAGAAACCCTACCTTCCCATTTATAAACATTTCAAAGAATGCTGCTGCTTTCTAGAAATCTGTTGCCACATTTCTCTCTGAAGAGTTCATTTAGTCATCTTTCCAGCTGTATTAGGCCCATATTCACCCAGACAAGGAATGTAAACACGGGGACCATGGCAGATTGCTGGGGGTGGCAACAGGACAATACACCTCGGGCATGTGGTACCACTTTCCCTTGTAGAGAGCAAACCATAGATAAGAAACGGTTATCTTCATTTACTCAGTAAACATTTGCGGGTGCGACTCGGTGGCTGACATTTAGTACTGGTACTTACTACGGTATGCTTCTGCCCTCATGGGGTTTACGGTCAGACCAAAAAATGTGGTGGGGAAGATAGGAAGGGATACTACTATATGTTTAAGACAAGCATGTAGAGTCTGCAAAGTTCTTCATCTAACTTCAAAAAGAAGTAAGTGCAAAGTGATTCTTGCAATATTTTCCATTAATGAAGACACTTCCAATCCAAGAGGAGCCTGAAGGTTAGGGAACCCAGCTGATGGTGTACGCGCCTGTCTCCCAAAGGGAGTTTAGGGTATGCCAAGAAGTGTCATATGAAACTTGACTCTAAACAAAAAAATTTAGGGCTATGCTGAGTTTTTTGTCTTTCAGATCACTACACACTGATGTATTAAAAGCTCTGAGAAGTTCTGCAGTTAAAAAAGAAACCTAGTAAACTCAGTATTTATCAAGCCTAATGATTTTTCTCTTGTCATAACATCTGTTACTACTCTACAGAATTTGTATTCTTAGCACTACTCAATGACAGCGTAACCTGGGAAGTAACTTGAGGTAAGTTTTGGAAAGTAACCTGGGAAGAAGTAACTTGAGGTAAGTTTTGGAAAGTACCTGTGCACGCATTTTAATGTTATCTAGTGCAGACCTGAAGAAAAAGAATAAGACTGTCTTACTTTAAAAGTAACTAGCTGGGGAGGTAGCTCAGTAGGAGAACACTTGCCTAGCAATGAGACCCTAAACATCAGAGGAAAAAAAAATTGAAACAATATATAAGTGAAAATCTGGCTTACATTAAAAAAAAAATCAAAGCACAAAATGCAAATGAAAGTTACACAGTATCCTTCAGAGCTTTGGTAAAACCATTATGGCATCAATTACCAGTATGTATTATTACAGATGTAGGTTGTAGGGACATATGCCTTATTTAATTTCAATTACTTCTCCATGGTAAAGGAATGTAGAAAAAAATCTAATTACTTAAATTTTCTTGCTGTTTGTAGACTATTTGTGAAGACATTCCTAGTTTAATGTTGAAATTGACAAACATTTTCTGGGCAACTAATTCACCATAACAGGGGGGTGAGATTATAAGGACAAATAATAAGTTGTGCTTGTGCAAGAGTCTATGGCCTAGTGAGACAAACAGAACAAGAAATAACATTTACACAGTGAGGGCTGAACTATAATAAAGCACTAAGAAAGTGCTATTGAAGCATAGATGACCTTATTAAACAACGGGTAATGATTTAATGCTCCTACAATAAAGCACACATAATTTGTCTATATATAATAACAGCATAGGTGCAATCAAGAAAGTAATAAATATTTACTGAGCACCTACTATACACAGTAAATCTGCATACCAGACTTTCTTTCTTCTTTTTCTTTCTTTTTTGTTTTTACATATTTAGTACAGGGCCTAAAAGGTCTCACTACACAGACTGGAGTCGCAGTGATCCTCCTGCTTTCAGCCTCCCAAGCCCTGGGATTACTGGCGTGCACCACCACGCCCAGTCTCAACTGTAGGCTCAGTGTGCGCCGGGGGTGGGGCTGGTAAGGCACGGTAGGGATTGAACCATGGTCCCTATGTTTGCCTAAGCAGGTGCTTTAATCCACTGAGCTACCTGGCCAGCCCTCAGACTTAATTATCAAATCACGACTAGTCTCAACAATTTCAAGCTGTTCTTGAAAGGAATATAAAAGAACAGATTCTTAGGCAATTTTATATCTAGGATTAGAGGTAGCCAAAGAAAAGTTTGATTTTATACTATGGAAAAAGTCTAAGGCAAAGAACATCAAAATCAAGCAATCCCTGGGATTCATAATCAAAACTGTATTTTATATACTTTCATTTCACAGTTAGAGCCAGCAGAGGGAGTAAACCGCTTCCCCAAAAAAGCCTCAAGTATGTATAGAGAAATGTAAGTCTGCTTAAGTAAAGAAGGCTTTTGACATAAGAGAAAGCTGGAATGCAGAGACATACATTTCAAATTGGGGAAAGTAATTTAACTGTACTTTGGAAATTTGTTAAATATAAATGTAAGAGAGTAACACAATCACTGACTAAACTGCAAGATTCCATCTTCTTGCTCCAACAAGAAAGTCTATCAAACAGGTCCTGCAGAAAATCTAACTAATTAGCATTAATAGGAAGGAATGTCAATAGAGCATCTGCTAATTAGCCAGAGCTACCAAGGGCTCATTGCATTTCACACCACAGATAAACACAACACTTACACATTTCTTCTCGAATTTCTAAGATTAAGAAGTTGCTACAAAGAGAAGCAAGGCTTATTCCTGGGCCCCCAAATTCCTTGTGATTATATATAATATATATACATATATATATATATATATGTATATTTTTAAAGACAGCTATATAGAACTAACCCTTTTTAATACTTTTCCTCATGTAGAGTATTGTGTGATAAAGTTTTATAAACCAAGAGCAAACATTCTGACTGACTTCATCTTGGGTATTGTATTGTCATTGTTCTTTATTGGGTTGGGAATAGTCTCTCTGGACATACTGGGTGCTGTCTCAAGAGCCACAAGTTCTTTCAGCCTCTACCACCCAGCAACAGAGGAATGATGAATTCCATAGCATGACTCTTCACAATCAGCTCTGCCGGAGCATCATCTTTGTTGTTAGTTTTTCTTGAGGGATCAACTCTCAGGCCTGTTTTCCCATTTTACTATTATTCTGTTTCCTAATTCATTCATTTATGTTTTAAACATTTCCAGTCTTCTAATTACAAAGATACCTTTTAATGAATTTATCATCATATACTTTAAAAATGTTTTCACTTTTCATGAGTATATATAATATCAGTATTTAAAAAAAAATAAATACAATAGATTCTTGTTGAAAAGAATTCCCTTCTTTGGACTGACGCCCTTTCTTTTACATTCAGTTTTTCTCATGTAGTTGTAACAGCATTTACTTTAGTGCTCTGAATTAGCCTCCGTGAATAACTTTGGTCATACTGCGGGCTTTGATGTAGAGTGCACTGTTGTAAAGTGTTAAATAGGCAAAAGAAAAAAAGGAGATTCTACAAAGTTGTGAGAAATTTAGAGTGAAACTGAGGTGTGGCCAGTTGTGAAGTGCCACGGTTGAAGTGTCAGGCACTGGTACCTCGGGAACAAGCCAAGCCAAGTCTTCACGTGAACAATGCTCAGTGTACGAAGTGTCTGCTCAGAACCACTTTGTGGTCTTCTCCCTGCTAAGCTATGTCCCCTAAAGAAACATCAGCCATTGATTAATCTCATCTTTGGTCACATGGTGAACATCACGTGGTATAGGTACTACAGGACTAGACAAATTATAGGAAGAAATTTTGGTCTGAAGTTTGGAGCCCTGTGTTTTCACTTCTCACACATTCATATGTATTTATTATAAATATTCCCTGTGTATTTAATACCTCATAGAAAAGCTATTTCTCTCAAACTTTTCCTACTCTTAATCTGTTGTTCCTTAGAATTTATTCTTCCATTTTGGGGGACATGAACTTGGCATGTTGGTATGTCTAGATTGGGATTTAGATTTACTACCCCTGTATCTCTGGAGCTTTATTTTTCCTCAATTATAAAAGCAAAAGTCTCTTTGAATTATTTCAAAGGTCCTTTTAATCCCAGGCACCTATAAGTAAAAATAAATTCTACATGATCAGGGATACCACCTGGACATTATACTGTGGACCAACATATGATGTCAGTGACATTGTTTACAGAAACTTGACATTTTTAAAGAAATGGAACTCTGACCAACAAGAAAACTGAAAGGACGTTCGTAACTCAAGAGAATCTGTGATTTCAATTTCATGATGCAAAACTGGAATTTCAAGAGACACTGTGAAGAACCCTTTGGAATCATTTAGACTGAGAACCAAGGCCATATACCTCTGTCCTTACCCACTTATAGGCTGGAAAGCAATTGTGTCTGTCTGTGCAGCAGGGTAGTGGCTGGGACCCATTTCATATTCTTTTCAGAATTAGGTACTGTTCAACAGGAATGTGTAGTGACTGGGTGCACTTTCTGTAGCCAAATTTATTACAAATTTATTACATAATATGCTCACAGTAGCCATTTCAAAAGACAAGACTAAGATGGTGTATATATACCCCTGAAATACAGTCATTTCTAAAAATACAGATCATAGCAAAAAAGGAATGGTACAGGGTATAACGGCTCTGCCTCTCGCTACTGTGGCATGTGACTCTATCAAAGCGAATTACCAGTTCCTACCCTCAGAACTCACTGCAGGAGGGCTGTGGTGTAGTGCAGTGGTGCAGCACATGCCTAGCATGCTTGAGGCCTAAGTTTATGCCCTGCACACACCTAAGGGGGAAATACCATGTCAAAACACTGAAATTGCATAAATTAATTAGAGGCAGAAGAAACTTCACCCCCTTACAACATATTAAAAGGTTTAAGAAAGTTGAGCTGCCTATAACATCTCTGGAAATTCATTCAGTTCTCATGCAACTGAATGAATGAAGAGTTACTATGATAATCAATTATGTTAATAACAGATTTTTGAAAAAATCAGGCATAAATATTAGCAAAAATTGCCTGAACCATGTTGATTTAAATGGTTTTTTTAAAATAATTTTTATTTATTTGAGAGAGAGAGAGAGAGAGAGAGAGAGAGAGAGAGAGAGAGAGTGTGTGGTGTGTGTGTGTGGCCAGATCAGCCCACCAGGAGGTGGGGTGGGGGATTGAACCGCGGTCCCTGTGCTTTGCTAAGCTTGTTCTAAGTAGGTGCTTTAGACCACTGAGCCATCTCTCCAGCCCCCTAACTACCTATATCTTTAATATTATCATATTTTAATGCCATATCATCTACTTTCTATTTTTCATTTATTCTCTATCAAATAATTTAGAAGATTTTTTGTGGGCTTAGTTCTTTATGTTTTAGCATTTTTATAGTTATATTTATTTATTTAATAAAGTTCATTAGAATATTAAAATTGACAGGATTGATTGTTTCAATTCTTTATATGTTCTAGATGTAATTCTTTTGTCTGAGGAACAATTGAATAATTTTTTTCTCCACTCTATGGGTTGTCTTTTCATTCTGTCAGTGATTTCTTTTGTTGTGCAAAAGCTATTTAATAGGATTATATCCCTGTTATTGATTCTTTGTATTAGTTTGTGTGTCATTGGGGTTTTGTTCATGAAAACCTTGCCTACATCTGTGTCCTCAAGAGTTCTGCCTATTCTCTCTGCCAGGAGACTTAGTGTTTCTATCTTAACATTTAGATCTCTGATCCATTTTGCCTTTAGTCTAGTACATGGTGAGAGCGTTGGGTCTAGTTTTAGACATTGGAATGTGGAGAGCCAGTTTTCCCAGAACCTTTTATTACAGAGGTTGTCGCTCTTCCAGAGAGGGTGTTTGGCTCCCTTGTCAGACATAAGATGGCTGAGTGTGCTTCAAGTTGTTTCTGCCTCTTTAATCTGTTCCATGGATTCTTGAAAGTGAGATGCTGAGATGAATACATGTTTCTCAGATGAAGAAATACAAATGACAAATAAATATATGAAAAATGTTCAGTATCATTGGTCATTTGAAGAGTAAAACACTGAGATTCTGTCTTACCCCCAAAAGAACAGCTTTCATCAAGAATCAACTG
>NW_004524838.1:1687451-1703057 GCF_000260255.1 Octodon degus | reverse complement strand
GTGTGGTGTGTGTGTGTGGCCAGATCAGCCCACCAGGAGGCGGGGCTGGCTGGCATGTGGTGCTGGGGGATTGAACCGCGGTACCTGATGCTTTGCTAAGCTTGTTCTAAGTAGGTGCTTTAGACCACTGAGCCATCTCTCCAGCCCCTGAACCATGTTGATTTAAATATTACTGGGGCAGGGTTATAGCTCAGCAGCTTGAGAACCTGTCTGGCAAACGCAAGGTCCTGAGTTCAACCCCCAATACTGCAAAAACAAGCAAAATGCTCTTTTAAATATATTGAGTAACTATGGGCTAAGGCAACTTTATTTACATTACAATAAAATAAAGTCTCACAGTTTTTGGCTGCTGATGAAATGATTTTAAAAATTTCAGAAGCAATGCTCTAGGTAATAAGTGCTTTCCTGTTACCAGTTCTCATATCCGAGGGCACTGGAGTGAGCTAAAGGACAAAGAGATAAGGGCAATATTGCTAGTTACTAACAAATGGCAGATAAAAGAGCTCTTCTGGGTTCTGATTAAGTGACAGCATTCTACACATTCTTTTGACTTGAGAAAGTCAGAGCCAGAGCAGCGGCTGATTCCATGTGAAGCACCACTAAATAAGCGTGTCTGCATGCTTTCGCATTCCAGCAGGACAGGATGCCTCCCCTTTCATTCCACACAGGCATATTCTCTGGGCTCAAGCGATAATGTGCTTCTGCTTCAGCTTCCATAAGAAAGTGTAAATGTATATGCTGAAAGCACAGAGAAGTTTTGTGCTGTGGGACGCGGCGGTGGCTGGGAGCCAATGTTTACAATCCCCTGGGTGGGGAAGGCAGGCTGAAAGGCTCAGGACGGCAGGCTTTAAAGTCTTTGCTGTTGCCGCCAGTGACCTTCGCCTCGGTTTTCCAAGCAGCTCTCAGGTTAACCCGTTGGGTTCTGTGTGCACTGGAGCTGCACACAGGAAATACCTTTCTTTGAAGGACACCTCTCTCACGCACATCGGTTTCTGATTTCAGCTGCTGGAGCAGCTCAGAAATACTGGAATAAGAAAAAAGGAGAGAGCATGTCTTCAATCTGCCATTGGAGCCACGAGCATGTCAGGGGGAGTGGATCTGGATTTTGCTGTGTGCTGTGTTCTACAAAGTGAAAGTTTCCCGCTTCAGGCAATGGACTCAAGCTTACAAACTGGGGGATTGTGAAACATGAGCATATTTGGTCTCCAGGGGAGAAGGAAGCATCCAATTTATGCAGAAATGCTCTTTTCCCAGCTAGCCAATGAGAAGCGAAGCTGTGAGAGTGGGGCTTCCTATTGGGATCTCCTGACTAGAAGAATGGTGCTTAAAATTAAAGACAGGTTAAATTGCTAACAGCCCAACTTAAAAAGCAGCCACAGAGAAAATGCCTATTGTAGAAATTAAAAGGCGTTTTTCCAGTTCTGAAGTCAAAGCTGAGCATACGTGGTTTATTACTACTGGTGTTATTATTTTGGTGAGGCAGAATTAGTAATCTTTTATTTCTAATACTAACAAGTGAAGATCCATAAAAACTTACCACGCATATATATAGTCTTACTCATTTTTATGATATTACCCAAAAGATATTACTTAATGTTTAAGACCTCAAAATGTTTTCAGGATGAACAGTTTACTTTGGAAAAAACTGGTCTGATGTCAGGGACTCATGCCTATTTAAACAAATGCTTTGGGCTATGCCAAGTTTTGTGGACTTGAAGATGTTTGAGACCTACACATTGATCATCAACAATCCTGTCATCGCTTTATAGAATGTACAGCGCAGTGAATCCTAGGGTGTTGAATTGCGCAGTTCCAATATTTGGAGTCTATGAATCCTTAACTTGTCTTCTGCCTTCAAGATGGTTAAGATTTCTAGGAAGAAAATGAACAACATACACACAAAATGTGACTGACAGTTTGAAGGCCATTACAAAACATAATTTAATCAAATCTGAGACAACAAGGAGAGACAGGATTTTTTCTTCACATTTGGAAATGAAGCCCTGGTGTCTACAAGGCCATGAAGTACATGTATCTTGTAGCTGGAAAGCCCATCTCAGGAAGATTTCATTTTAGAATACTGTTTTTCAGTTTTCCTGGACTAAAAAGTAGGTCTTAAGTGCCTATGAAAGGAGTTACTAAAATCCAAACTATTGCCCTGGGTTTCATTATAGACCAAACAACCTGTTCTTTGATATCTTTTGCAGAAGTCAATGGTGATAAAATGAATACAGTATATTCAACTTTAATGCAGACAGTGCCTGCCCAGAAAAGACTCTTTTGAAAAGCTGAGAAACCCCAGTACTTCACAGCAGAGAAGATGCACTGAACCAGCCAAAATGTATAATGAGCTTTTTCTATGGTTGTCACTTCATTAAGGACTTGTCCCATTTATGGCATGTAACTATTGTAAAAACTTGTGAGATAGGCTGTGATTTTGCCCATATTCTAGGGTAGACAAACAAGCAAATGAAAGACCAAAACCCTACCGTGCAGCACATGTCAGGAGCTACTGTGAAGTCCCTTGGCCAACCTGTGTGTGAGCTACAACTCCAAGTCAGGTGTGGCCCAGCATCTTCCTGCTAACAGCTGAGCATGACAACCGTGCACACATGCAGACAGAGCTCCACCGCTGGCAGAGCAGCCTCTGGGAAACTGACTTCATGGCTCTCACCACTTGGGACACGTATAATTACCATGATTACTGCAGACTCCAAGGCTTCTCCATATCTTTTAAGAAAGGAAATGCCTTCAGTTGAAGTTCTTTTCTCACCATATTACTCAATTAGAATAGTCATGAGGTCACACTCCTCTGCTTCTCCAACTAATTTACTAATATTTATTCACTTAGCAATCTAGTAATAGCAGGTGGGGTTATCCCCAGTGTGAGTTTCTATGCTTTACAAACATCTGAGGGAATATTTTTATTTATGCTCTAGGACCTATATTCTTACCACCCACAGTCAGGGTCCCTCTTCCTCCTATCCAAGCTATTAAGGTATTCTTGTTTGACTGTCTTCACAAAAAATGTTCAAAACCAAACAAACAAATGAAAAAACCCAAAAACAACCGGTTGCCACCTTTTACAGAAATGACAAATCACTAAAAAAACTTTGCACCTTGGATTTGGTTTCTGAACCAGCAGCTATCCATGCACTTTAATCACTGCAGTAGAATTATTAGGCACAACCAGTTACACAACTGAGCTTCTCCACACACAGTATAAAGTTAAAACTACAAATGAAGCCAAAATATGCACAGCTAAAAGGAATGTTACAGGGGGGCCTCTCTTAGTGAACAAAGCAGGCTCAGTTTGGCTCTTTCTCCCTCGCACTACCACATCCGCACATCGTTAGTTGGAAAATTCCTGATATATGCTGTAATTTTTAGTGCTTTTTTTTTCCCCCCAGTACACTTGGGGCTTTAATGTCCAGATGCCATTTCCCCCTTATCTGTCCCTATTTGAGGCTCTGCCAGCTCCGGTCAACAATTAATACAGCTGATGAAAAAAATACAGTACACTCCCTGGCAACTGGTACAGCCTCACAGGAAATACCAAATAAAAACTTGATTATGTATTGTTTAACCATTTTGTTTGCCTGTAGGCCACCCCGTCGCTGGTGTACTTCAGACGCGCATGCCTCATCTGGATGGCCTGTGCGCCGCACCATTGTTCTCAGAGTCTGTCACGCACAATCACTGGCTTCAGCCTGTGGCCCTCTAAATGAAAGGAGCAGATTGGTGGCAGCTTTCCAAACTGCATTCCTTTTAATTAGTCAACTTGTGGCCCAGTGTTATAATAGATAAGTAACCTCTTAATATTCATGTAATTATTTTTTTCCCTCATTCAGTTATAAGCCTTTGCACCGAGGGCTGTGCTTTTTTCCTATGTGGGTCATGTGAGCATGTTACTATTACAAAAAACATGGGAGACTACGTTTCAATTACTTTCCAAGATGATCAATTCCCAGAAATCAGAGTATACTCGCACCTATATTTTAAGCATATTGTTTTGGCGTTTAAAATAGTAACTGGTGTCTTTCTTTAGTATGCATCTGCTAGATGTCATATGAATTATCTTCTTGCCAACTTTACTGGGCTGAGAAACCTCCCTTCCATCCGAACTGATAAACCAGTTCACCATCAGAGAGGCAGAAAGCTTCCTTTTTTAGGAAGGCAAAGCAAAGCAAGGCTACTGCGGAAAGCAAGGGCCGTGCTCAAAGCACTAGGCCACCTCACTGCCTTAGACTTCAGTACAGTCAATAATGAAGCTGTTGATGCTCTTAAGCATTGGTACATGGTTCCTCTTAAAAAGTAAGTTAATTTAGTATTGTCCCTTGGTATCTGGAACAAGAATGGCATTTAAATAAAGCTCAATATTTAAACTCTTGCAGCTACTTACATTTCTCAGCTGATCTAAGCAGTGTCCATAACTGTACCCCGTGGGCGAAAAACAGCTGTACCTGCATTGCTCTTACATATTCTTAAGTATCATTTCACATGCAACTAGTGAGACATTTACAATGTTGCTTCAACAACTCACGCATATACAAATTGCCTAGTATGTAACACGCACTGGCTCCCAGCAGCAAAATGGCAATGACTAGAGACCATCTATCTCATCTGCTCTCAAGAGCTCAGAGCAGAGTAGAGGAGGCAAATTCATAGTCTGACTACTCTTCTATGAGATGCATCACCTTGGCTAAGTAGAAAAACCTCTCTATGCCTTTGTTTCCTCCTCTGCAAAATGGAGGACCACACCAGGGCAGTGAGAATTATATGATGCAAGGAACACAGAGCGCAGGGCCATGGCTCTGCGTTTTTGCTATGAGCAAATGTTATGCATATGTCAGCACCACAAGCATGGGGCAGGGCGCAGGGCAGATATACACTGTGCAGTGTTAGAGGTGGCAGAGAGGAGCTGCAAAGCAGTGACTGGCTGAGGGAACAGCTCGAGCAGAAACTGCGGAGTCTGAAACCATCTTCACCAGAACACAAAGCCATCAGGAGCCCAGTGAGTCTCAACTTCATCTAGCATGGAAGGGAAAGGACCAAAGGGCTTTATGTAGGATGTAGGTGAGGCTTGTCGGATGTGCGTATCTGTAGCTGCCTCTGGGCAACTGTGCAGGAGTAAACTAGACATGATCCTGGAGGCAGAAAGCTCAATCAGCAAGCCACAACAGTCCCGGGACAGGAAGACCAGAGGAAGAGGAGAGGCAGAAGGGACACCTTTAATGCGTCAAGTGAGGCAGAAAAGAATGTCTCACGTTTCTGGTCTGGATGACTCAGGTGATGGTGGGGTTTGCTGCTTAGGATGACGTTTGGCTGGCTACTGAGGTCTGGAGCTCAAGAAGGTAGACTGGGTTGGGCATAGCTGAGCTCTTTGCCTCCAAGTCCTCTATGGGATGGAGGAAACTGTTGGAGAGAGTATACCTAGGTGGTGTGCCACAGGACCGAACCTATGGGAGGGCATGGGGCGTAAGCAGAATGCAGTGAGTGAGCAGGAGGAAAAGCTGGACACTGTGGCGTTACAGGAGTTACAATGGCTATTTTCAAGAAATGAAGAGAGAAGCACAGCTGTCCCAGAAGACAGCAGGCTGAAGAAGGGGTTAGTGGCTTTAACCTTTCCTTAAGAGTAAAATCTTTCGCTGAAGAGGCAGGTGTAGAGCCACTGAGGCCGTCTTCCGCCTGCTCTGCCTTTTTCACCTGCCCTCAACCTTTGTGCAGAACTTCCAACTCCCTGAGGTTTCTTCCCTGGAGGACAGAGGATAGGATCAGGCTGAAGGCTTGGGGCAGCAGACATAATGTGACCAGGACCTGTGGGGGAAATCAAAGCAGACAGGAGCACCCCCTACTCAGTGATTTAGGAAACTTGGACCTCCCCAGCTACGGACACGGACATGAACATGAGCAACACAGATCAATCTGGTGGTGTGTGTGGCAGGACTGAGGAGCTGGGATGGTTCACATGCAAAGGCTTATTTATTTGACAAAGTAGACAATGGTATTACATGAATGGAACAGAGAATGGACAGAGAAACTCAGTTTGTGAAGTCTAAAGCTTATATACTTTTAGCTGGCATGCTGATACAGGCCTGTAACTCCAGCATTCAGGAGGCTGGGACAGAAGGACACACAAATTCAAGGTCAGCAGGCTAGCCAGTGAGCTTAAAGCCAGCCTGAACTACATAGCTTCAAGCCAAAACCAAACCTCCAAAAACAAAACAAAACAAAACAAACAAAATAACAATGAAAGTTTATACAATTAAAAAGCTGTCAGGGCCGGGGAGACAGCTCAGTGGCATAAGTGCTTGCTTGGCATGCGCAAGGTCCCGAGTTTGATCCCTGGTACAAAAACAAAAACAAAAACAAAAACAAAAACAAAAAAACCAAACCAAAAGCTGTCAAATACTGTAGACATCACAAAATGCAGAAAATAAATATTTTGATAAATAAACCAAGAACTTCTGTGGGAAACTTCCTTGTTTTACTTTTTTACTGCTTTTCCTTATAAACAGAAAAAGAAAAATGCATGTTTGTAAAATTATGGCACATTATTTAGTATCTTCTTATTATGAAAAAGCTTCCATTCTGACTAGGCAGTGAGGACAGAATTCTTTGCCTATAATTTACAAGCCTACTGACTCTAAGAATTTTCTTCAGCTCAGCTTCTGGCTTTGTATGTTACACACCACCACCCACAGATGTCTGGTGACAGGCACTGAAAGCTATTCCCACACCGGAATGACTGCTGATCCCAGGTGAGTCACACAGTGATAGTGGGGGTATCCCCGGAAGCTAGTCCTTACTGGGGTTCTTAGTCTGGACTTAGATAGTTCTTCATCACAGAGGTCTATCCTGGGCAATGTAGAATGTTGGTGGCATCCATGGTCTACACCCACAAGATGCCAGGAACAGCCAGTGTCCTTCCTGCCACCATCACTGTGACAACCCAAAATGTCTCTAGACATTGGTGAATGTCCCCTGGGGACATCATGTCAGGTTGAGAGCTACTGATACACTACTGATACAGTCACTGAGAAAACAGCGAACCTCACTGAGCTTGCAAAGCTCAAAATAACTCAATATCCCCTAGACCAGATCTCAGAAACGCCTGTGCTCACTCTAGCACCACTGAAGAGAAATGTGTAAGAGGGAGCTATGTGATGGGATGGAGTGGAGGTTCATCAGCTGCAATTAAAATCTTACTTCTTACAAAGAACTGCACCAACAGATTGCTAGGGCCTCTCCCATAGCCTTGGCGTGTAAGGGGGGGCCACAAATGAGGGACTCTGAGCTCACTCATGAGACACACGACACCCACATCTGACCACGAGTAATCCTAGCTGTGTTTCATTTAGGCATAAGTATCGATACTTGAAAAGGTTATCTTTTACACTGCATAATAATATTAACACATTTCAAACAAATCTCATGATGGGCGAAGACACATTTCAAGTAATTTCATTAATCATAGCATTATCTACAGTTAAGTACAAAGGAAGTAGTCTCAATCCCCTAGTTAAAAATATCTCATATTAGTATATGAATATGTCAAAATGTGAGACCGAGCGCGAGAATGTGAAGAAAAATGAATGTAAGCAAGTAATATTTTAACATCTCCTTTATCTGGAAAGATGAGTGAAGATTTAGATATAACTGAATTTCCCAGACTCGCTTTCTCTCTTCCAGCTCTGAAAGTTTATCATTTTGATCATTCAAACTGTTTCTTGCTTGTGTCTTGTCAATTGTTCTCTTCACTACTATGCTGGCTGCATTTGTCATACTTAGAAATGAGCCAGCACTTTCATTGGGTCTCCAACAGAACTTGGGGCCACGCTCTTACTGCCAGCCCTGCCCAAGCCCCTCCGTTTCACTGAGCCCCTCCCACAGCTGATCTTGCTTTCCTTGGATAGGGCCAACTCCCTCCTGCCTTGGTGCCTCTGAATTTACTCAAACCCTTGACTAGAATGTTTGTTCCCAGCCCTTGGCACAGTATGTTCCTCTCTCTACCTTCTCACTGGGTTCCACAGAACTTACTGCTATGCAAATGATGTAACGCGGCGACTTGTTTTCTTGTTTATCATCCACTTCCCCACACAAATGTGGGGAGACAGTCACATCATCTACACTAGGATCAAAACCTGACCAACAGAAACCTACAGCAAAATCTTTAGCAATCCTGTTGAGTAGGAGTATGAGTCTAAATAAGGGCCCAAGAAGGCAGGTGCCTAGGGCTTTAACCATGTTACAGCTATCTGGGTGCTCAGAGCTGTCTGTTTGGAACCTCTTTCAGTTCCATTCATTTGCTCATTTACAAGTCTTTTTGCCTTTACACGCAGGCATTAGTCTAGAAATTCTGTGTTTTCACTTCTTTGCTTAAAAGAAGTATTTATTGCATAATTATAACTAAATAATATATTCAGTACTGCTTTATATTAATATACTTTATAAGTGTCTTCAATTTTTAAAATTCAATAGTTTCCAAGATTCATCCATGTAATCACCTATAGCTAGAGGTCATTGATTTACTTTAAAAAAATTATTAGTACATGTTTATAGTACATAATACCACATTCATCACGACCTGGTATATGTACATATTGTAATTCTTTTTTCATCTTTTTCCTTTTACAACAAAAGCTTCATCTCTCTGTTCCCTATTATCTTTTCCTTTTTTTTTCTTTCTTTGTTTTGGTATTGGGGATTGAACTCATGACCTTGCACTTGCCAGGCAGGTACTTATGCCACTGAGCTATCTCCCCAGCCCTTATTTTACTCTTTATTTGTATTTTGGGTTTCTATTAAGAGATGCTATGTAATATGTAAACTTTTATGTATGATTTATTTCACTTAAAATTATAGCCTCAAGATGCATGTATCTAACTGAAAATGCTCGTTTAGCCTTCTGGATAGCACTGTAATATTGCATGCATATAAATGCCATGCTTTATGCATGTTTTTACACATAAGGCTGCTTCCATGGCATAGCTATTATGAGTTCTGCTGCCATAAATAGGAGTGTGCATGTATCATTACAATACCATGTCTTTATTTCTTTCAGAAAGATACCTAGATTGGGGCTGGGGAGATAGCTCAGTTGAATAAGTGCATGCCTGGCAAGCGCAAGGGCCTGAGTTCAATCCCCAGTTCCGCCAAAAAAAAAAAAAAGAAAGATACCTAGATGGAGGATTTCTGGATGGCATGGCACTTCCAACTAGTTTTTTGAGGAATCTGCACACTGATTTCCATAGTGCTTGCACTAGTTTACATTTCCACTAATTGTGTAGAAGGGGTTCTTTCTCTTCACAGCCTTGCCAGCATTTGTTATTATTTGATTGATTGATGACAGCCATTCTTTCTGGGATAAGATAGAATGTTAGTGTTGTTTTAATTTGCATTTCTCTAATGGTGTAATTGATGTTCATTCGTACACTTCTGAGAAGTTTCTATTCATTTCACTTGCCTTTTTTTTAAACTAGGGTCTCGCTATGCAGTTTGGGCCAGCCTTGTGCTCATTTTTGTAGCCTCCAGGATGGTCTTGAACTTGAAGCAATCCTCTTGTCTCAACCTCCTGAGTGCTGGGATCACAGGCACTTGCTTATGTATCTGCATTATTTGTTGGGGGGGGGAACTAACTTTTTTGATCATTGCTATTTTTGACTGCTACACAATTCTATTGTGTAAACATACCAGATTTGATGTAATCATTATTTTGTATATGAGTTACTGGGTTGTTTGGACTTTTTGTTCCTGCAACAGTGCTGCTAGGACTATCCTGAGTATGGCTTGCTGTGCGTGAGCAATCATTTCTTTCTAAGGTATACGCCATGGCAGGCATGGAATTGCAGGATTTCATGGTGTTGGTATACTGAACTGTAGAGTTAACACCAAATTGTTTCTTTAAATAAAGAACCATTTTATGTTCCCTGCAGCAGAGGATCAGAGTTTCAGATGTTTCTGAAAAGCAGACTTTCAGATAAAAGTTTTAAAACTTCAACCTAACATTTTTATCTAAGAAAACTGATGAGCTTTGTCTATTTACATTTA
Source organism: Octodon degus (assembly GCF_000260255.1). Taxonomy (NCBI): domain Eukaryota; kingdom Metazoa; phylum Chordata; class Mammalia; order Rodentia; family Octodontidae; genus Octodon; species Octodon degus. The sequence goes on along the minus strand of NW_004524838.1, from coordinate 1,693,007 downwards.
TCTAGACGTATCTACTAATTACACACCTACCACTTTTTGGTATCCCAGACATTACATTTGGAATGTATTTTTTATTTTTAAAGTTTGTAACATTTACTTATATTTTTAAAGTCCATACTACACACACACACACACACACACACACACACACAGGTGTAAATATTCACAAATAATAAACTATCAGGACTAGTTGGGCCATTTGTACTAGTCTATTTTTTAGGTCTCAAGAGAAGAATACTATAGTAAGTAGTTAATCACCAAGTGATCAGCCATCTCCAAAGTCTCTGGTCGCCACTCCTGGTGCTCAGGCACGCTGCCCAAACGCAGCCCCTCCTCCTGATCTCCAAGAACTCTGGGCAGTACAACAATCATAGTAACAAAAGCAGAGTACAAGGTTTCATGTCAAGGGTGGTTTAAGAGTGCCAAAGGAGTTAGGAGCAGGAAGTATCCAAAGGAAGCTGGCCTGCAGTCGGGCCGTGCTGCCGAAGCTCCTGAATTCCATACACTGCCACATGACAGTCCTGTGTAGGCAAACCACGCCTTTACTGTGGATCTAAGAAAAGCCAGAGCATGCTTTCTTCAGAGACCATTTTGTGGCTTAATCTAAATCCTGAATTGGACAGTAGGTAAAGACTAAATTAGAGGGTAAGCACTTATGAAAATGCCACACACAAATTTCCAGAATGGCAGGCTTAATATGCCACGGAGCTGTTAGTTTAGGTTCCAACTCCTTTTGTGAATGGGGGGCATTCCTGCATGACTTTGTACAAGACAAGACAGTGCAGGTTATTTTAGGGCTGGGCTAAAAGCTTTAAGGATTTCTTTCTCTCATGTTTTTTGAAAGGTTAATAGCTAGAAGAGTTCTTATATGACACATCTAAGTAAACTATGGGAGAGAAGTATGTTATTTGTGACATTAATTCCTAATCCATGGTACAATAAGTCACTTATTCACCACAGAAGAATCTAACCTATTTGGGAAATGAAACTTTCTTAATATTAGCCACCACCTATTCTCAAGAAATAGTGATAACTGCGATACAGAAAAGTTTAGTTTACAAACAAGATTAAAATGCTCATTCTGTCTACAGAAGGGAAATAAAGGTACGTGCATTATCTATGAAGTGTCACTTTTCAATCGACTGTCTTCTACCCCACAGAGATTAAATACCAAAGGTCTGTTTTGAAAACATTTTTTCTTATCCTTCTAGAGCTTCTCTGGTAGGTGGTAAAGAAGTCTGAACATGAAGCTTTGTGCTGGAGCTAAAATTTTATTCTTCCCCAAACCTTAACTTCGTCTTTTTTTTTTTGTTTTATGAGCAGAATATATTTATTGAGAGAAAGATAGACAGGAGGGGGGCCCGAGTGGGTAGTTCCCCGGGAAGCTGTTTTTTCCAGGGACTTTTATTTTAGTGTAAAATCATGCGGGACTAAGGTGGAGAGAATGGGAACTCACTTAGGTGGATGCAGAGTGGGACAAAACTATGGTCAACCAATGAGATTACAAACACCATTGCTCAGGTACAATTGATTAGGCCCAGGACCAAACCTTAACTTCTTGCCTACCAGGTGAATGCAGGCAGGAGTAAGGACTGAAGAAACAGTGCTGGATTTCAGGAACTCCCTGGCAGATGGAGCCTGAAAACTAGAGAGCAGACACCACCTTAAAGCTTGCTCCCAATAACACATTTACCTACTCTTTGTCTCCTTGGTGAGACTCTACCACTGGACTTGCATATTTAATTTCCTATACTCAAAGAATGATTATGTGTATATAATACATGTTTTCAAAACTTTAATATTGTTTCAATAATACTGAGAAACAAATACTAATTTTAAAGAGAACTGTCTCCTTAAGATTTTCATATCTAAACTCTAGTATGAGTGGTCCCTAAATAATGAGTTGGTAGTAAAAAAAAAAAAAAAAAAGGTTCCATTAATTATTCCTTACCCGTCTTCATATTCTAGTACAAAGAAGTATATTACTACTACATAATTCAACTATAGAACTTCACTGGGCACTTCCTTTTCTTCGGGTATGAACTTTAATCCCCATAATAATCCTGTAAGATAGGTTCCGTTGTCTTTCTCCACTTTAATAGAGGAGACATCCAGGACTCAGAGAAGCCACAAAGATTCTTCAGAGTCACACAGCTTGTAATACCAAGCGTCCAATAAAAGGTCTTCCTCCTTCACCAACATGCGGTGTTGTACTGCTTCTTGAATCAAGCAAGATTTTTCAAAAATTATCTTTTGGTTCATAGGTGGAAATGGTAGGAGAGAAAAACATTCCAGGAACACCTGAATCAAGATTTCAAGAACAATGTTGCCAAGAAGACAGAAACAAGGCAAGAAATTCTAAAACAGGATCAATGAAGTCACTGTTTAAAGAAAAGAAAGGACTTATTATCTTGGAAGGGTGTGAACTTTTTATTCACAAATATCTGGTGATATAGGCCACCCATGCACACATACTCAAACGATAAGCAAATGTAATATTAGAAAGAATGCGAAGTATATAACGCTTTCAATTCTGCTTTTTCCCAGATTTTTTCCAACTTAGCAATATGGGGCCTCAAGATATTGGCCGTGTTCTCTGAAGGGACATGGCTATTGGCAAGTTCCTTTTTGTTATGTTTTATTTTTGCTAAGTCATTAAGTTTCCCAGGCTGGGCTAGAACTTGTGATCCTTCTGCTTCAATTTCCCAGTGTTCAGGGATTACACGGATTACAGATTACACCTTAATGCCTCACTTTATTTTTTACCATTTATTCTTTGGAGCTGCTTGGATTGAACTCAGGGGGGGCTTGTGCATGGCATGGGTGTTCCTGACCTCTGTGCTACCCTCCTGCGCTCTGTGTATCTTACTTTTAAATTTGTTGTTCTTTAGAAGTAGCAAGTAAAGAAAGGTACCTGTAATAAGCCTCCTCGGAATGGTGCTCGCCCCTCTCGGGACCCCCCGACCCATGTTTAACTGCTGCTAAGTAGGCTGTCTATACATGGTTTAGTGCCAGGTTCCCCATGAATGTGCACTGTGTGATGGATAAGGGTGGCCCCCTTTCCGACTGCACCCTGTTTCCCAGGACAAAGGGCTCTGTGTGCTGGACCCCAGGCCCAATATGTGACAGTAAAAGGTCATTAGCCACAAGCAAAGAAAAATCAAAGAGCTGAAAATTATTTATTCATTTCTTTATCCATTTGCTCTATATCTGTTGTTTAAATTCTACTTTGAATTTCCTGATTTTGAAAATTTAAAAAGTAACCCATATTATCACTAAAAAAAAAAAAAAAAACATGAGATGAACCAAGAATACAGAATAAGCTGAGATCACACAAATTAGCCTACCAACATTTTAAAGATCCATCCCACGACCGATCCCCACATGGTGAGCACAATTTATACGATGCCTATCTTCTTCCCTTATGGTGCCTGCTGCTGAATGAGTCAATTACAGTATTTTGAGGCTGTTTATATTACACAGCCATCATCAGAGTTCAGTCATGTAAGGACCATGTGTGAGCATATAGTCTGCCCATTTCAGCACAAGCTCGACTACTGGGATAAAGAAAGGAGCCACAGAAAGACAGGTGGCTAGTTAGGGAGAACACAACCATGTTACTTTAGATTAGTAAGGCAAAAAGCACCTGTCCATTTAAGTCCTGAGGAAAATAAGTATTTTTTGTCAAGGTTGTGAAGGTAAAAAAAAAAAAAAATCAGATTTTATGACAGTTATCTTCATTACAATTGGGATGTTAATTCATTAGAAAATATCTGAATTACACAACTACTAGCGAGTCTCTTAAACAGATTCTTCATTATACACTATGCTCATTTTGAATGGAAATGATAATTGTCAGGAGAAATTACTGTGTGTGTTCACATCACTCCTAGTAAAAACAGTAATGATTATACGAATACTGGCATCAGGTCCGAGCATGTGTCTACTTTATTGCTACAACAGCGTAAGATGAAGAATGTGGCCAGAGATGTTCATTATTCTATTATTAGGGGTTTTTTTCCATAGGATAAATTTCATACTAGACTTTAGCAGGAATGTGCTTTTTCACTACTTTCCTCAGCATCTGCCTTTAACTATCTTCAGTTTCTGCCCCTTCTCTTCCCCCACCTTCACGCAGCTCTGCCTGCTAGCAATTTCTTAATTCACAAAAACAACACTGTTTTGACCATGTTCTTCCGAGACACCATGCCCACCAAGCCACACACTCCTTATTTACATGCTGTTTTGTGAACATGCTCTGCCTTGTCCCCGCTGCAACTTTCTCCCTGGGCTTGCCAGGCCAACTCCTCATCCTGAGAGACCCTGCTCAGAAATGAGTTCACTTGGGAGGACAACTTTGAGCAGGATTTATCTGGCTAGGTAAGATACGAAGAAGCAATTCTGGATTTGCATATGCGTACATGTATTTCATATATGCAATAAAAGTAACATTACTTTAAAAAATTTATGTAAACGACATAAACATTAAAGAGTATCTCTTAAAAAGCGGTTAAACCAGATTTTTCTTGCTTTCATCACTTTTGAAAAGTGACCACCAGCTTCTGACATATCTAGCTGAATTTGCGTGTGAAGGTGTCAACTGTCAGTTACTCACAGGCTAGCTCACACTTAAGTGTCTGCTGATTATTACTGAATATCCTAGGAAATCATAGCTCTGGCTGGTATGGTTAAGATTCATCAGAAATCTAATCATCATGAAATCCAGCTTTCAACCTATTGGATCAATTATAGAAAAAAAATGTACCATACTTCATAAAGTATTTGAATACAGATCCTATATACACACACCTCTGAGAGCAACCCAGAGTACAGGCTTGTACTTGCACAGTGGCCCTGTGCTTGGGGACTATGCCAGATCAGTGAAGAGCCTGTCACTGATTTGTTATTGAGTTGGCATTCCTCTTTCTTTTTTAAAAATTTTTTATTATTTATTATTTATGTATTGCCATTTCTCTTTCTTTTCTTTTCTTTTTTTTGCAGAACCGGGGATTGAACTCAGGCCCTTGCACTTGCCAGGGAAGCACTTATTCTACTGAGCCATTTCCCCGGCCCCACCATTTCTCTTTCTATGGCTAATATAACTTGACTTCTTTGGGTAGTGTTATTATTTACAGTACAGTAGAGCCATGCATAGGCATGGGATACAGTTCTGTGTGATAAGACTTAAGTGGAAGTCTGAAGAGAATGTTTAGAAGAGGTTGTCTTCCTTGATCAAAGAGGCAATAAAAATGTTTCTTACTTGTTGTTTGAACATGTGTATGAGGATGTTATGCTTGAAGCAGCTCTCTAGAGGTCATGAGGACAGACATGATCAACTTGCTGAGGAGAGTGGAATGAAATTTTCCCTGTATGTGGTTACAGAATTACAAGATGGCACCACCAAGTATAATTTTACATCAATTTAAGAATACTCATTTCCAGAGTTCCAGAGTTCTTTTTTTTTTTGGTACTGAGAATTGAACTCATGACCTTGTGCTTCCCGACAGGAGCTGTGCTACTGCGCTACATCTCTGGCCCTCCAGACTTATTTTAGAT
>NW_004524838.1:1655737-1686231 GCF_000260255.1 Octodon degus | reverse complement strand
TTTTTTTTTTTAAACCTGTTATTTGATACCAAATTTCTAAAAACTAAAATTACAGAGTAAATAAGTTCTATTAACTTGGGTCTTTGTAACAGTTGATACTTACCTTATTTTTCCAAAACATCACAAGGCTAATAATATTTGAGAATTATAACCAAATATTGGGAACATTTGGCACTTCTAAAAACAGCAGGGTATACAGTAAACCTCAAATGAGAAAGAAACCTACAGGAACGCAAGCTGAACTCTCCTGAGGGATAGCAGCAGCGATACAGCATGTAAACGGGATAAGTTTAGCGTTCTGTTCTAAAGTCCAGAGGCCTTCACAGAAATAAAGGCAGAATAATAAATATAAAGAAAGGATAAAGCTCAGATTGCATGTCTATTTGCATACAACTGCCCTGTGTAACGTATGAGCCCGCGTCTGCGACGCATCATGACCACATGCACTGTGGAGAGTGGGGGACGCAGGCGGAGTGTACTGGTCCTTCCCCCCAGATCCCCTTCTCATATGCGAATGTCTACCTCCCTGCCTCCTACTGCCTAACTTTTACTCTGCCCTTTACATTATCTATATCTTGTGATAAGGGAAACCATGTGACAAGGCTTTTCCTGCCTCCAATGGACTGCTCCCTCGATCTTGTCACAATCTCCAATTTGTGCCCATTTTAAACCCCTTCACTTGCTGATAAAGAGCATGATGGTCAGTCTGTGTTCAGTTGTAAGAATAAACTAGAATGTCCACATGTTACAAAAAGTTACTTTACATACTACATACTAATATAAAATGCTGGGAGGTTTAAATGCTTCTTAATCTATTAAAATATTTTAATCCACATAAAGATTTTGAAAAACTCTGCCATTAGCCCTTTCACAAAATACTTGATTATTCAATCATTTGAATTTTGGAAAAAAAAATTAACCACTTTCTTAAAGCTTTATTATTTTTAGAGTAAAATTTGGTTGATATTTCAACTACATTAAGAATTTCCCCCAATTTGAATAGGTGTTAATAAAGCAGGTCCTTTAATGTTAAAAATGGCAGTACAGCCAATACGACAATAAACCTGTAATTCTAGCACTCAGCCTGGGCAACCTAGTGATGTAGAGACCCTGCCTCTAATTTTCTTTTTGTTTTGCAGAACCGGGGATTGAACTCAGGCCCTTGCACTTGCCATGGAAGCGCTTAATTCTACTGAGCCATCTCCCCGGCCCCAAGATCCTGTTTCTAAACAGAACAAAACAAAGGGCTGGGGATGCAGCTCTGTGTGAAGGCCCTAGGTTCAAACTGCTTTTATATATTCATAATATCTGTTGAAAATACATATATGTATATATATTCACATATATGCACATAAGCATATTCAAAAATGTGTATATATATATGTATGTGAGAGATATGGTTAAAATGGGGTGAATGTTTACACTGTAAAAATGTATTATAATGAAAGACACAATGTCATCAGGCCCCTCTAAATACTCCACCTTACTCTGAACACATTCATTCCAACCTTCTTGCCCCTTTCTGAAACAGTTCTGGGAGTCTTCTTTCATGAATGTGTTTAGTCATTCTGTTGTGGCTGCCTTCATGTCCTGCTTCAAAATGTTTACCTTTCCCGATCATTTTGACCTTGGGGAAGAGGCAGAAACTGCACAATGACGGGCCTGGTGAATAAGGTGGCTGGGGACTCACTGTGCTGTTTTCATGAACCTGCCCTTCTGGAGGACAGCACTTCTTAGTCACCCTATTTTTTTTATTACACTTTTCTTAAGAAAGAGGACTTCCAGAATTGCTTCAGAAATTGGCGAGAATGTTTGGATAGGTGTGTCTAAAGTGGGGTGGAGGGGTTATCTGGAGATGGTTAATGGCAATGTGTTTTTTTTACAAAATTTTTTAAAATTTACACACTCACTGCATATTTCAATCATGGTACATATATGACACAGTGGTTATGATCAGAATTAAAACATTCCCTCATAATATCAGCCAACTAGTTATGCATCTGGGTATAAGCAATACATTTTGGATTTCCAGAGTATAAAGGAAATCTACACCCAGATTTTAGCAACGAAAGTAACTAACAATACAAGTATGGACAGTTTTTTGATTTCTGGTGCTGAGGATTTCTAGATGGATGCACACAGAAGCGGTCATGGTGCCTTTCAGGGAAGCTGATACTTAGGAGAAGGCAATCTCTTCTACGCAGAAACCTCTCATTTCATCACACTGGGGTGCTCTGACGGTTGCCTACCGTGGCCTGTGTGCTACCTGAAGTGTGAAATGGCTATTTCACAATGTTAACATCGCTCAACTGGATGCACAGAAATCCAACAAAAGGGAATGTGTCCACGAGAGCTACTATATTGCAGATCACCAAAGGGACACACAATCGGATGTGCCAGGCTATCCCAGGGCAACAGGGACACCTCAAAAGTGGGTCTGGAACTGAGTCATGAAGAACAAGTTTGCTAAGCTGAGAGCAAAAGGCAACTTGAACTGAGGGGTACAGTGTCTATCGCAGGGAGGTATAAGCCGTCATGGCGTGTCACCTCAACAAGGACAGCCGAGATCATGGGGCGTGTGGAGTAATTAGGGTAGGTGGCAAGCAGGGACGGAGAGAATGTTTAGGAATCACTGTTACATTCCACAGCTCAAAGTACAAGATGTGTGGGAAGGGGGATCCGCCGGCCACAGGGACCCTCCCCAAGCTTGCTGGTTTCACACAGGCATCTCTGCCGTGTGGTTGCTCTACTGCACCCTTCTAAAAGCCAGCCGTCTTTCCAGGAAAAAGAAAATCTTTTTCGGACTAACTGTAGTTCTGATTTTTCACTCATTTTGCAAAAATGGTGTTTTACAGTCAGGTAAGGAAGCACTCATGAATGTATGTGAAGAACCTCACTTGAAGGATTTGCTTTAGATTCCTGGTAGTAATATTTTCTATCCTTTACAAAAGTTTTAGTTGTACTTTTTCTAATCTGCTTTTTCTAAACTAGTAAAAGCTAGTTTTCTGGAACTAGGTTACAGACAGACTTTGGCCCATTTAACAAGGTCAGACTGTTTATTCTTGACAGAATTCTTTCCCACTGTAAAAAGGTACTTTTTAAATGCCACATTCCAAAACCAGTGCCAGTAAGCCACTGAAGCATAGTTTCCCACAAGAACTGATACCATGTGCGGTCCCTCCCTCCCTGAGATCGCCCAGTGTTCAGAAGGTGCAGACAGTACTCAATGCCACCATGAAACCTATCAGCTGAAGTGGATCAGCCAGGTGCTCAGTAAACACTTCTACATATTTAAAAGCATTGGTGATCGTTACAAAGTAATTAATCAACATAAAAATGGGAGAAGGGAACGATGGTTTTAAAAAATGAAAAAAAAATTAAGACAGTAAAATAAAATTTGTAACTTTATATTAGCATCCAAACCTAGAAGTAGCAGAGCTTTTTATTCTTTATTTTGGGGTTTTTATGGTTGAGCTGTTAAATTTACAGCCCCATTTTTAGGTTCTGCCAAGCCTTCAAGATAAATATATGAGCAGCGCTAAAGTAAATTCTCCTACGCTTTCTCCTTCTTTCCTTTGGATGTTTCCCTGAGACTCGAAGGTACATTATCCCTCCACAGCCAGCTGTCAAGTTTAACATTCCCAGTTATGAGGGATTTAAAAAATCATCAGTATCCTTACAGACACTGGGGGCAAAAGTATCACTCAGCCTACATTTCTACCCCTAGAGAAAAGAAATGATGAAAGCAAGGACAATAAAAGGAAGGGCACAGCTGCTCAAGAAGCATCATTTAGGAACAGATTTAGAAAAGTAGCAATGAAGTCAGAAAAATTAAACAGAAAATCCAGGACTACAAAGCAACCCTTGAGAAGTGTGACTTGAACTTTCAGAGATACACAGGTTGTCAGAAACACGTATCTAATCTTTTAAAGGACTGTAAACACACAAACTAGATGTTTTAGGCTTTTCCTGAAACAGTATGCTCTTCCAAAGACCCTGAAAAATATGTTTCTTAAATAAAATAGATCATTAAAAACATAACAACATACGAACAAGTTAGAGAGATGGGGGAAACTCTGTGAGCTTGAAAAAGGAAGGATGAAACACAATGAGGATTATCTGAAACTTAGGGATGCTCGCGTAGACAGACATTTGAAGTATAAATGTTTCCAATGGAGCCCAAGCTACCATCAGGGACTGATGCAGGGAACGGGGAAGATCAGTTGAAAGTTGTGTCTCAAACAAAACAAAAACCCCTTACAAACCTTTAGATGTTTGTAAGTGATGATGCAAACACAAGCAGTAACACAGATTTGGAAGTTCGTTCCACTGATTCATTTGTGAAAGCAGGCAGTTGTGGAACAAACTAAAAATAGTGAGAAATTTGATGATGTTAAGTGACAATAAGTGATTATGTGCCTGAGGTAGTCTTTGGACCTTAAGACAGCAAAGTGGGTTGGAGATACACTGCAAAATAAAACAACAACGACAACAACAATAACAAAGTTTTGTATATCATACTAGAGAGTTTGATATTTGGGTCCGATGAGATAGCTCAGCAGACTAAGCACCTGCTTTGGCAAGTGCAGGGACCAGGGGTTTGTCCCCAGGAGCATGCTGAGCCAGCAAACAAGTCTGGGTGTGGTGGTACATGCTGGGGAGGCTGAAAACAGGAGGATCACTATTGAGTCCAAGCTCCATAGTGAGACCCTGTATCAAATACCCAAAATGGAAAAAAAAAATCATAGGGTTTGGTATTTGTTCTTTAGGCACTGAAGAGTCATGAGAATTTCATTCATTTGCCTTGTATTTCTTAAGTGCTTACCAGGTACAATGAAGGCACTGCAACAAACACTAAAATAGTATAAAATTCTGACTGTGTGGAGTATACATGGGTGTATCCAATGGGACAGAATTTGAGCAATGTATTTTGACTTAAAAACTTACACATGAGATTACTGAAGCTCAAGGAAAATAATGATGTGGCCAATTTTCCTTTCAAGGAGATAGTGACAGCTGTAAAACACAAGCTTGCACATCCAAAAATTAAAGAGGATACAAAATCCAATCTATAGAAATGTTGCTTTATATTCAATTCCATGGACCACGCCTCATAGTCTGATAAGAAATGAAGACCCTTGGGTTTAAAAAACATAGGTAATATCTCCTTAAATGAAGTTCTTCAGACTGGCCTCTGGCCAAGCACTGAATGCATATTCCCTTAAGAACATTAAAGGTAAGAGACAACAGTACTCTGTCCTCTTCTGGATTCCCGAGAACCTTCTGCTTGCCAGCATTTGTTCTGCCAACCTTAAGACAGGGGCTTGGTCTTCACATTTAAATTTGGCTTCAGGTCTGGTGAGATAGCTCAGTGGACTAAGCATCTGCTAACACAAGTATGGGGACCAGGGTTCGATCCCGGGCACCACATGCCATATTGTCCCCGCTTGGCAGGCAAACTGAGCCAGTCACTGACTGGGCACACACCTGTAATCCCAGTGCTGGGGAGGCTGAAAAGAGGAGGATCACTATGAGTTCGAGCTGTGTAGTAAGACCTTGTATCAAATACAATCAGTAAATAAATAAATAAATAAATAAATAATTTTGGATTCAGGTTTCAGTGGTACCATATGGAGTGTTCATGACAGGACATTAAAAAAACAGGTGACAACCAGAACAGATCTATATATCATATCTGGATAGGACAGGCTGACTGAACATGTATGGAGCAAGACATCTAGTCCTTTCTCTGAGTAAAGCATCCTACCGCAGGTAGCACTCTAGCTAAATTCCTTTTGTCCACAAGTAATTTACAAAGGTGATCACTTACAATGGTGCTAGAATTAGGTAGATCAAATGAATGACTATCTTTTACAAATATGGACAGTAATCGTTTGGTTCATTTTACCAACTAGAGCTGGCATAATCAGACAGGCACATGTATCTTCCTGCACAGTACAGAATTCGTTCTCTTTCTGCATGGGAGAAATTCTCACAGTGGTCATCACTGTTTGCCTTTGCTGTGGAGGCCGAGTTAACCTATCATATAGTGATTCAAAATGTGTTTTATTACCACTGAGAATGCGCAATGGAAGATCTGGAATGGGTGTTCATGTTTGTCTTGGCTCTGGCATTTTCCACGTACCCAGTCCTGGGAATCCTAAAGAAAACGTGTCCTGTTCCCAGCTCTGTGCACTGCCCCCATTGTGTTCCACTTCCCTTACTAGGGAAAGTGAAAACGAAACCAGCACAAACACCCCATTGTTAGCTATGAAATACGTACTGGCAACTGAGGTCCTAACAAAACAGACCTGGTAGTGTCATGGCAAGATGCTGAGTGGGGAGGGCGGTCTGGAAGCCCTTCCTTCTTCAGAGGTGTATCCTGCACTTTTGCTGAGGTGCTGAAGCCACAGGGCTTTGGGTTTTTTCCATTATACTCATGTAATGCTCTTGGTTTGATTTATTCAGTATGCACTGGCAGCTTCTGGAGGCTTCTGTGGGAGCAACTCGGCTGCCCAAGCTGAGGCACAGACCCTGCCAGGTCTCCATAGTAAACACAAGATGCACGAAGTGGAAACAAGCATAAACAATTTATTTTCTCCTGTAAAAGATGACATTGTTCTCCAATCTTGGGTCCTGCTTCAGTCTTGTCACTTGGCAGTGCCAAGTGGGTGCCATACAATGAGCTATTCCAAACACACACACACACACACACACACACACACACACACACACACACACAACACAGACTGCATGATGCACACACACATCACAGTGCCTACCTATCCAGGCAGCTTCCAACAAGGGCAAGCTGGTGACCTCTGAGGGTATCCCATGGGTGAGCAGGGCGGGCTTCCTGGACACCATCCCTGGCAGGTTCCTGAGTCATCTGTTTTCATAGAAGCCACACAGAACCTTAGCTCTGTCTCTAACTATGTATTCTTTTGTATGACTACTTTAGGGAGATCTGGTGCCTCATCTGGCTTGAAAACTCTTTGATAGCAAAGACCTTGCGCATTCTGTACAATCACCACTCAGGTTCACTGATGGTAACCTGGCTCATGAAAAGTCGCCAGCAGATATTTGTTGACTGAAAGCCATGACTCTCCTTTAATTTTTCCCAGTTTCCCTGAATCTAAATTTTTCTTTTAGTGTTTAATAAATACTACCAACATTGAAGTTAGGCTAAGAAACCAATCAGTGTCACAGGTAAAAAGGAGGTACACAATCCAAATTTGGTACTGCTTATTGTCTTACTAAAACAAGCTTTAAAAATCTTCTGTTCCATTAAAAAATTCCCCAATGGTGCTCGCTTTGGCAGCACATGTACTAAAATTGGAATGATACAGAGAAGATTAACATGGCCCCTGCGCCAGGATTACACATAAAATATTCCCAAATGATTCTGTATTTTTTGCAGTCTACTAATAATAGTCTTACTAGTGTTTTTAAGTTTATGTACTGTCTTTTGATGATTTCTACAGAGAAAAGATGTTTTACAACATACACATCTTTTAGCAGGGTTGGTTAGGTAAAAAACACGTTTGGAGAAGGTGAATGTAATTCACCTAGTGAAACTATATTAATAAAATTATTAAAAATAGGAAAACATTTCCAATTTTTCATTATGGTACAAAATGGAAACTCCCTCCAAACTGTGTTAGGCACAGATAGTAAAAGAAAAAAAATACTAATTTAATAGTGAGTAAGACTGCTGAGTGTAGTGAAGAAACTGGTTTACGGTAGGACACTCCTGGCCTTCGTAGCAGAAGCTAAAGTCGGCAAGGTAACCAAAGGAACGATCTCATTTTAGGGTACACACGTCTTCCTGTTCATGAGTAGTTTTAGGGTGATCATCGCACAAGGGTGGCCAGCCCTTCTTTACCTTTTGGCACTGGCGATCACATCTGAATATAAATGTGCCTGAAAAGAATGGCCTCATTTTGTGGTACAGACTTCTTTCTACCCACGAGCAGTTTTACGGTGACTGTGCTGGACAGTGCCTGGCCTTACCTGCATGGCACTGGCATTCACATCTGGGAATACAAACACCTAGAAGAAGTCTCACGTGCAGTGAGTACAGCACCGTCTACGAGCTGCTACAATTACGCACCTGGATGATGTACAGGACTGGACATACACACAGCAGCGGCTGAATGCTGGATTTTCCCTAACCAATACTACAAAATATTCAGATGTGCAAGAATGTCAGAAATTTTTTTTTCTGAAATCTACATTAAAAAATAAACTAGGCAGCACCAGTTTAAAAATTTACAAATAAACTGGGTGCACACCTCTGTGTTCCTCACTGGGTCAAAACATGATAGCAGCTAAGTTATTTTTTAAAACTTTAAAATACATATTATTTATTTTTTTAATAGTACCGGTGATCGAACTCAGGACCTTGCGCTTGCCAGGCAGGCGCGCTGCTGAGCTATATCCCTGGCCCAACAATATTTTTCAAATGGACTCTTGAACATTTCTGGTACCTCTGGATCTATTTCCTAGAATCTGAGGATTCCAAGAGACACTGTTTGATGTTTTGTGAGATACTAAAGCCTTCAGTGGGGAGAAAAGGAAAGTAGGGATTGTGGGTGAGAGCCAGATTAGAAACATCACAATTCTCCAAGTCATTTACAGTCTAGTTGATAAATTTAGACTTAATCTGGTTTAAGTCTCAGTTTCCTCACTTTCAATATAGGGTGGCTGATAAACAGTTCCTATAACACCAAAGGCAGTAAGATCACCTTGAATACTCAATGGTTAGATTTAATAAAAAAAAAAAATGAAGACTTTACATCATAAACAGAAAAGATGGTTCCCTCCCTGAGTTGCTGGCAACAGGCTTTATGATAATCAGAGCCTGGCGATGCTCTGAGCCTCTCTGACAGACCTGGGTGCGTGATCAGGCAGGACCGAAGCCGGTCGAGCGGTTCCCCTTGATTTCCTTTCCTTCACAACAAAAAAGAGCTGGACCAGAGACTGCATTTCACATGGGAAGGAGGTGACTTTAGACTCTCAATATAATGTTAGCTAGCCTTAACAGTCATCATACTGAGTTTGTGTATATTTTTGATTCTTGACACAATTTTGCCAGAGATTATATAAATATATGAATCACGACTCATACATATTACTTATTCTAACGGAAAGAAGCTCCCCTTTGATTTTCCACATACAGAGTCGTTCACTATGCCAGGGAAGTCGATTTTTCATGGTTTCAGAGCAGTTTTGTTGTTGTTTTTATTTTTGTACTTGGAATTGGACTCATGACCTCATGCCTGCCAGGAGGTGCTGTGCAGCTGAGCTATATTCTCAGCTCCTGAGAAATTTTCTGATAAAAACAACTTACATCGAGGAGTGAGGTCCTATTTCTCCCCTCATTTCCAGCTCTGTAACCCACAAAGGACCTCACATCCATCCATCCAGGCGTTCCAGTCTGAGGTCTGGTCCCTGCCCACATACCAGCAAACAACTGCCCCTGGCTGAGGGACACACACACAGCGGCACAATCCACCGTTGGGAAGAAGGCTGAACCTATGTGGCTCCCATGTGCTCAGGGAATGCCAGCTTCTGGAGGGCAGGAGAGAGGTTTCTGAGGCAGGTCTCTTTGCCATACGTGGCTCTGTGTGCATGAAGGAGACTTGATCAGAGCAACCAGCACAAGCTCCTGTAAAGCACGGGCCCAGGCCAGGGCCAGTCGTGTGGAATTCAAGATGCACACTGCTGTCATCCTCACGCTAATCCTACTGCCTTTAAAGAGAGAGGTTTAAACTCCACTTGGCAAAGATAAGTGCGCATGCAGCACTACACACTGAGCAACAAGAAATGAACATCCCCTAAAGTCATCTTGGTGTTGTGCTGGAAGCAGCCCAGTAAAGACAGGCATCTACAGAGCACTTCATTTTGAGATAAGCTCCAACTTATCGGGGACACCAGCTTATTTAGGCTTACGGTGAAGACCAATTATAGCTGCAACCACGGTCCAGACTTTCCATGATTCTCCCGAAGCTCACTTCTACCAAAAAGGCTGAAGGAAGGAATAGATTCCATTTTGAAGGAGAGAAAAAACCAAACCAAAACAAAACAAAAAAACAACTTTTTAATTTTAAAGAGAAAACCTCCCCCCACAAAATTTCAAAATAAAATAATACAACAATAGTTAATATGTTGTGTATTGTTATCTTTAAGTTAGGTATTCAACTACAAGATATCGACATTTAATTATGCAAAACTATTAGCATAAGCCTTACTTTTCAATGACCTATGAGAAATTAGTAGTATAACTATATTAACTATCTTGTATATATTTATAAGTACATTTATAGATTCATATTTATTTATATATACTATATAGTATATATACACATACTTACACACACATAGAGACACGTAGATCTATCTATCTATCTATCTAGGGTTTTTTTATCTACTATCTATCTATCTATCTATCTATGGTTTTTTTTTTGGCTTTTCCTTTCCTTCTTTTCTCCTTTTCTCATCTCAATTTTTCTTTCCTTTTGAACATTTTCTTCCCATTTCGCAATATCTACGGTACACTTTGGATCTTATCTACCCTTTCAGCTTCTCACACTAGGGAGGACATTATGATATCTACACATATGCACCTGGTTTATTTCACTTATGAGTATGGCCTCAAGTTGCATCCATTTACCTATAAAAGTCTCCTGTTGATCCTTCTTTATGGCTGAATAGTACTCCCTTATATAAAAAAATCACATCTTTTTTATCCATTCCTCGGATGATGGACAATTGGTAAAAATTCTTTTGTTAAAAGAGTACAAAATAGTTAAGACTGGAAGATAAAAGATTACATTTTAAAATTACTAAAAAAAAGTCACCCCAAGAATAGCTAATATTTTAATTATTCCAGAAAAGAAAAAGAGGCAACAACACGGTAGAGTGATAGGCAGCAGAAAAAAAGCCTTTCTGAGTGTTGCTGTCCAGACAATGGAATATAGCAACGTGAGGAAGACAAGGGAAGTGGGTACCCTGGAGCCAGGAAGGACCTGAAACTTGAATTGAAGCCAAGGAGAAAGTGAAGAGAGAAGCTTCAACAAAGGAGGTTGTTAGTGACACCTCCTTGAGATGGGACTCACTACGTGAGAGTAATTCAAACCTCTGGACACATGGTGACTGCTGGGGACCACAGAGGCCTCCACAAAGAGGTGTAGCAGTGGAGAGAAGCAGTGGATGTGAAGGACCGCACTAGCTGATGGTGAATGGTGAGGGCTCAATCATCCCTTGTGAGAGAGCAATTGGCCAGGGCCCTTCTCAGAGTGGGGCTGGCTGAGCTCAGAACTCAAGGGAGGCTGCTGGCACCACCTAGCGGCTCCCAGCTGGGCTCAGGCCCATGGAAAGTGCACTGACCACTGCAGGGTGAATGGGGCTGGTCACAGCCCGAAGGAGCAGGCCCACTGAGATTATCCACTACCCTACCAAAAAGCGACTGCTGGCTTGCCAGGATACACCAACATGGATTGGGACTCCGCCTCCACACGTCTACTGGTGACATCAGAGACAAACCTGGACGTGGACTTTTTTTCTCTCTCTTATTTATTTATTTATTTATTTATTTATTTATTTTTTCCCTCCTTCACATTTGATCTTGTTTTTATATGAGTGCAAATGTGTTTTCTAGCCTTTCTGTAGTGGTATTCTATCTGTTCTTTTTTTCCTCTCTCTCTTCTTCGCTTTAATTCTTCTGCACCAGTTTCCCAAAATTACTGGGATTCCCACTTTGTCTTCCAGCCTTCTAATCTCTTCTTCTTTTACCTATTTTTTTTTCCTAATCTGTTTTAAATTTTAAAATTGACATTTTAATGACTTATATACTGCTTATAATTTTCTGGTTGGTTTTAGATTTTGTTATATAATCACATGGTTCATATGGTTAAAGATGACAAATTAATGACAAACCTTTGTTGTTTTCTGGGTGTGATTGATGCTGTTATTGCTGATGGTACCACTTCAGCTAAAAGAAACATAATTATTCTAAACAGCTATTCTTCCTGGTATCACAAGACTGAGATTGACTAAGGGTCCTAGAAAATGCTGTGGCACAAGGAACTAGGCGCTGGGCCAGTGAGGCAGCAACTTCTCATCAACAACAAATTTAAGAGTTCCTTGTTCCCCACAGCCTCTCCAACATTTGTTGTTGGCTGATTTCTTTATGATAGCCATTCTTTCTGGGGTGAGATGCTATCTCAATGTTGTTCTAATTTGCATTTCACAGATGGCTAGTGATATGGAGCATTTTTTCATATATTTATTCGCTTCTTTAATTTCATCCTCTGACAAATGTGTGTTCATCTCGGATGCCTATTTCTAGATTGGGTCTTTAAATTTTGGGGCCCTAATGTTTTCTAGTTCTTTATAAATTCTAGAGAGCAGACCTTTTTCTGAGGGCTTATTAGTCAAGATTTTTTTCCAAATTTGTGGGTTGTCTTTTCACTTTGTTGGTAATTTTCTTTCTTTTTTTTTTTAATTTTTTATTTATTTATGTGTGTGTGTGTGTGTGTGTGTGTGTGTGTGTGTCCAGCTCAGCCCAAAAGGGGGCGGGGCTGGCTGGCATGTGGTGCTGGGGGATTGAACCGTGGTCCCTGTGCTTTGCTAAGCTTGCTCTAAGTAGGTGCTTTAGACCACTGAGCCATCTCACCAGCCCCATTTCTTTCTTTTTTTTAATGGAACTGGGGATTGAACTCAGACCCTTGTGCTAGGTATAAATTTCTTTTGATGTGCAAAAACTCAATAAGAGGAGGTCCCAGTTGTTAATTCTTTCAAATATCACCCATATGATTTGATTTTTGTTCATGAATTCTTTTCTTACCTCTATGTCTTCAAGAGTTCCTCCTAATTTCTCTTAGGAAATTTAGTGTTTCTGTTTTAATGTTTTGATCTTTGATCCATTTTGACTTTAGCTTAGCGCATGGTGACCTGTGTCAAGTTCTAGTTTTTGGCATGTAGAGAGCCAGTTTTTCCAGCACCATTTGTTAAAGAGGCTATCTGCCTTCCAGTAGGCATGTTTGGCCCCTTTGTCAAAGAAAAGGTGGCTGAGTGTGTTCATAGAGGCTTCTGGGCCTTCTAATCTATTCTATTGATCTTCAGGTCTATTTTGTTGCCAGTACCATGCTGATTTTATCATAGTAGCTTTGTAGTATAATTTCAAGTCTAGAATCGTAATGCCTCCTGCCTTGTCTTTGTTGCCCAGGATTCAAAGAAGAGAGAAATTTGTTCTAATAGAGTTGTGGACAGGATATCATGTCTGCATCTTGTACAATGAATAACCACTAAGACAATAATATTCAATGTATAAATTATTGAAATTGTGCTAGTAATCAGTTCTAAAACTGTCTCATTGCTATTTGTTCCTCAATAAAATTATTTTAAAAAACTGAAGAGACAGGACCTTGTAACAGACTCAAAACCCCAAAACCAGTTATATCTGGAACATATCTTAGAGAAGGACATATGTGTTAAGGGTTCTAAATACTAGTAATAAAGCAACCCACCATAGACGAAGAAAAGTATGGAAGCCATGAATGCTCAGCATGGGAAAGAAAAGGCATCCACAAAGCAGATTCAAGCAGATATGAATAAAAATTTCATTGAAAGTATCCACAGCAGATTAAGTCAAGGTGAAGACAGGAGCTCAGATTTTTAGAAGAAAGGCTTGTCATTAGTGATCATGAAAAGAAAGATTTTTTTAAAAAATAGCAAGAGATCATGAGAAATCAATCCAAGGCAAAGAAGAATAACTTAAGATTGATTGGAGTCAATGAAAAACCAGGAGATAGCACAAATAATATATAATAAAATGGTTCACAAACGTCATGGTAGAAGACTTCCTTGGGAGGGAAAAAGAATTCGAAATACAGATAAGTGAGGCATATAGAGTTCTAATTAGCCATAATAAAAAATAAATCTACCGCCAGGCAGATCATAGTTCACATTCCAGAATCTCAAGGTAAGAATAGAGTCTTAAAAGGTGTTAGGAAAAAGAAATCTTAAAAGCTATAAGGGAAAGCCCATCAGAATCACTGCTGATTTCTCACACAAATCCTAAAGTTAAAAAGAGCTTGGAGTGAGGTATTTCAAGCTCTAAAGGAAAACAACTTCAACTCGGATTGATGTACCTCACAAAATCAGCTTTCAAAACTGATGGATAAATAAAATACTTCCATAACAAAGAACATCCGAGGAAACTTATGAGCACTAAATCAGCACTCTAAAATGTTTCGAAGGACATTCTAGAAAGATGTAACAAGGTTTACAACTCCATAAACCCCAACAGAAGGGATCTACCAAGCAAGGCAAACAAATAAGTGGGAGGACAAGAGGAAAAATAACATGACAAGGGTAAGTCAATACATATCAATTATAATCATCAATAATAATCATTTTAATTCACCACTCAAAAGATAGGCAGGCAGAAAGGATCAAGAACCAAAATCCAACAATCTGCAGCATAAGAAATGTATTTAATTAAAAAAAGAGAGTCATAGATTGAAAATTAAAGGATGGAAAACAATATTCCATGTGACAAGAACCCAGAAAAAAAGCAGGGATAGCTATTCTATTTGCAGACAAAGTGAATTTGAAGAGTAAGAGAGACATAGTCACTACAAGGGGCAGAGATGACAATCATAAATACATATGCAATGAATTCCAGTGCACCAAACTATATAAAACAAGTATTAAGATAAGCCCTAATACAATTGCAATGGAGAACCTTAGTACCTCAATGCTGTAAGTAAATCAACTACATCAAAAAATCAACAAAGAGCTATCAGAACTGAACCAAACTTTTTTATTTTTATTTTTTATTTTTTGGCAGAACTGGGGATTGAACTCAGGCCCTTGCGCTTGCCAGGCAAGCACTTATTCCACTGAGCCATCTCCCCGGCCCATGAACCAAACTTTTGAACAAATGGACTTAGTAGGTATCTACAGAGTGTCCCACACCACAATATCAGAATAAACATTCTGCTCAGCTACATATGGAACCTTTTTCAAAATAGACAATATGCTAGCTCACAGAACATGGTTAAGTAAATGCAAAGGGAAGGGACTAAAGTTATCTCATGCATGTAGTCTGACCACAGTGCAGTGAAATTGACAATCAATGGTAAGAAACCTACAAGAACTTCATAAACATGTGGAAACATATGGAAATTAAATAGCATCCTCCTGAATAGTCATGGGTCACAGATGAAATTAAAGAAGAAATTAGAGTTTCTACGGTTTAATGATAATGACAATACAACATATTGGAATATATGGTACACAATGAAAACAGTCCTAAGAGTGCAATTTATAGCAGTGATACCTGCATCAGGAAAATAAAGCAAGTCCAAAGAAACAATGGTGAATCTCAACTTGCTAAACCGAAAAACTTATAAAAAGGAGGAAATTATGAAGATCAGAGCAGAAATTAATGCACTGGAGACTTAAGAAAACAATACAAAAAAGTCAATGAATTGAGGAGTTGCTTCTTAGATCAAGTAAATCTGACAAACCCTTATCTAATCACATACAAAAAGGAAAGACTCAAATCCATACAATTAGAAATGAAAAGGTCAAAATCAAAATGGACCCTGCCGAAATTTAGAAGATCACTTATACCTACTTTAAAAATGTGTACTTTAAAAAGATGGAAAGTGCAGAGGAAATGGACAAGATTCCCAGACATATATGAATTACCACAGCTGAATCAAGAAGATAGAAAAATCTCAAATAAACCAATATCAATTAATGAAATTGAAGACACAACTAAAAAACCTACAAACACGAAAGGGCTAGGCCCTGATGCATTCACTGCTGTATTCTATAAGAAATACAGAGAAGACCTAATAATACTACTTCTCAAACTCTTTATTTCTGGAAGCAAGCATTACACTGATATAAAAACTGGAGGACCAAACTAAGAAAGAAAATTATGATCAATCTCCCTAATGAACACAGATGCAAAAATTCTCAACAGAGCCAAAAACTCAAATCATATGATCATCTCAATGGATACAGAAAAAGCTTCTGAGAAAGTCCAGCACCAATTCATGATAAAACCTCTACAGAAAACTGGAATAGATAGTTTTAATCTCAATCTGATAAAGGCCATCTATGATAAATCAATGGCCAACATTATAATAAACTGACAAAAACTGAAAGCTTTCACTCTAAAACTAGGAACAAGACAAGGTTGTTTACTGTTTCCACTCTTTATGAAACACAGTCCTGGAAACTTTAGCCAGACCAACTAGACAACAGAAAGAAATAAAAGGTATAAGGATAGGTGTTATGGTTTGTGTCTAGTTGTTCCTGCAAAGCCTCATGCAATCACGGGGTGGCTTCCAGAGTTTGTGACTAATTCTTGATCCAATGCTTGGATTATGGGTGTGATTAAACCCAAAACCCTAGAGCAGATAATCTTCACACAAATGTAAGCAGGGGAGAGGGGCTTGCTAGGCATTGTTGTCGTCGCTCCTCCTTTTGTTCTTTGCTGCCTTCTGCCACCATGAACAGCTGCCCTCTTTCATGTGCCACTCTGCCTTGGAGCTAGTTGAGTATGGACTGAAACTTCCACAAACTGTGAGCTAAATAAACCTTTTATTCCTTAATTTGGGGTGTTGGATATTTTTTATTTTTTTGAAAGTGTATCAGTTATTTAATTAGGTACTTAGTAAGAAATTAAAAACACTAATTTATGAGGATAAATTCCATTTTTCAGAGCAAAAACAGATTGCAGGTAACCCCAGAGTTGAGGAACAGCTTTGATTTTTGGTAAAATCTGTGGGTCTACTGCTTTCTGACCCACCTTGCACTGCTCCAAAATCTGGTATCTATCTTTCTTGGTGTCAAAGATCTCACCCTCCTGGTATCTGGGTGGCTACAGCTTCAATGACAAATTTCTGGTGTGTTCTTCATAGAGGAACATGACTAAGGCTAAGAGGCCCAGTCACAAGTAGCAAAACATGGGCCAACTGCTTTAGGAAGATCACTCTCTTGCCTCTGTGATGCCCAGTGAGGATGATCAAGATGGTGCTGTGAGTGATGCTAGCTCGAAGTTCCCCACATTCTGACTGAAGGGTTTCCTGCCATGGCGCAGCACCTTTTGGGGTACATCGTCAGTAGGGTAGTAGCTAGGCATTTTTTGAAGCTTAACCACCCAGATACCAACATTCTTGTCACCATCAACTGGTTTTGTGATAGCAGCAAGAACCTTCTCCTTTTTCTTTTCAACCTTCAATTTAGCAGCTTTGTACTTTTTTTTGTACAAAGCCATTTTGGAATACACAGCACATCAGAAGCATCTATCAATTGCTCTAACAAGGACAGGATTTCAGCTGCAGTGGGGCTGGACCGCAATGGGGCTGGACTGCAGTGGGGCTGGACGTTTCTGCCTTGACCTTACCCTTTTTACCAGTGCTGCTGGCAGCAGCCTTCTTGGCTTTGGGTTTCCTCTTCTCAGTATGCGGCTTCTCAATTTTTTTGCCTGCCATCTTGCAAGATGGGAAAGAGTTTGCAAGGTACAAGGCAAGGGCTGGGTGTGGGCAGGGAGGGCCTAGGGTCTGCTGATGCCCTACAACTGGTCCAGGCATAATCACTTCCACACCTGTGGGGAGGCTGTGGGTGCTGCTGTGGGAGGCACTATGGGTGAGGGACACTGAAGAACACAGAATGCATCAGGGTATCAGTGTGGGTCTGGATGGCCCCAGCCCCACCCCGTCACATGGGGAGGAAGAGGTATTAGGTACTTTGTCCCAGCAATAAGAAAAAAGTAATGAAGACAATAGAAAAGGAGTATTTAAAATTATCACTATTTGTGGAAGACATGATACTCTACATAGAAGATCCCCATACCATTTTAAAAAAACCCCGCTAGAATAAATTCAGTACTGTATCTGGATACAATAGACTTTCTGTACATAAGTAACAAACTCACTGAGACACCAATTAGGGAAATAACACCTTTCACCATAGCGCCCCCCAAAATGAAATACTAGTAATCAATCTAATGAAGGATGTAGAAGACCCCTACATCAAAACCCAAAGTAATCTGTGAAAGAAAATTGAAGAGGATATCAGAAAACAGAAAGATGTCCCTTGCTCTTGGGGAGGAAGAACCAATATAATGAAAATGGTCATATTTCCAAAACTCACATACAGATGTATTGCAATTCTGATCAAAATTCAGTGCGTCTCACAGAAATCAGAGAAAATAATTATAAAATTTATTTGGAACCAAAAGAGACCTAGAATAGTAAAGGCAATTCTGGGCATCAAAGGCAAAGCAGAGGGTTATCATGATCCCTGAATTGAAATAAAGCTACTGTAATAAAAACAACATAGTACTGGAAAAAAAAAAGATTCAAAGATCAGTAGAACAGATTAGAAGATACAGAAACAACACCAGACATACTTAGCCATCTTATGCTCGACAAAGGTGCCATAGAGATTCACTGGAAGAAAGACAGCCTCCTTAAAAAAGCTTATGCACAGCAAGAGAAACCACGAACAGAGTGAGGAGACAACCTACAATGTGGGAAAAATGTGTTTGCCAGCTGTTCCTTAGAGAAAGAAATATTACCAAGAACATACAAAGAACTTAAAGAAATCAAACCTCCCAAATTTAAAGACCCAATGTAAAAATGAGCATTGAGATGAATATACACTTCTCAGATGAAGAAGTAGAAATAGCAAATAAATATATGAAAAAATGTTCCACATCATTGGTTGTTCAAGAGATGCAAATGGAAAGAGCACTGAGATTCCATTTCAACCAGGAAATAATGGCTGCCATCAAGAAATCAACCAATAACAAATGCTGGAGGGACTGTGGGGACAAAGAAACTCTTCTCTGTTGTTGGTGTGAGTGTAGACTAGTGCAATCACCATGGTCGTCAATGTGGGGATTCCTCAAAAAACTAGGGCTACCATTCCCACTGTATTCCTCTTCTGGATATCTTCCCAGAAGAATTAAAACATCATACCACGGTGCCATATGTGCACCCATCCTTATTATAGCAGCACAATTTGTAATAGCTAAATATTGGAAACAACTCAAATGCTGATCAACTGAGCAATGGATGAAAAAAAAAAGATGTGGTCATTTTATACAATGGAGTACTACTCAGCCATTAGGAAGGACAAACAGGAGACTTTGTAGGTAAATGGATGTAACCCAAGACCGTACTCAGAAGTGAAATAAACCAAATGCACATATGCAAACATTGAATTTTCTCCCTACTGAGAGAAGCTAAAAGAGTTTTAAATAAGATCTAAAATATACAATAGATATTGTAACATGGGAAGAAACGGTTCAAAAGGAAAGAGAAACTTGGATGGGGAAAGGAGAAAAGAAGAAATGGAAAAATTGAAAGAAAAAAACATACACACACAACAGTTAAGATAGTTATACTATTATTAATTCCTCATTGTTAATTGAAAAAAGATTTGTGCTAGCATTGTTTAGATACTTAAATGTCAATATCTTATACTTTCGGAACTTAATTTAAAGATAACAATACACAATGTATTAACCACTGTTATCCTCCTACCATCTTGTTTTGAAAATTATTTTCAAAGAATTAAAACAATTTTTTAAAGAATATGCCTGTTTTTCAATATTGATATAGAAGTTGGAGGTCTAAAAATTATGCAGCAATAGTCTGGGATCTATCTGGTGATGAATGCAATTAAATATTGCTCATTGCCCCCTCCAAGGTCAAGGTTGTAAATGAAAGTATTTTTAAGTTTTTATTAGAAAGACTTTAAGAATATAAATTGTTATCAACAGCTAAATAGAAGTAGTATGTATTTTTGTCAAATACGTATATACTACCAAAGATAAAATAGTCAACAGGCAGTAAAAGTATCTCACTATACATCTATTCTTTCATTGGGAGTATATTTCTTACTCCTGAAGAATAGGAAACCTCTTTTAAAGCTTGCTAATACCAAAACACAATGGAGGTAAGACATCTTAAATTAGTAGAAATACAACAACGTCCCAGTTTCCTATCTCCACAGCTTACTGTTGAGAACAGGAAGCTCAACTCTCACAAGTAATCAGTTCATGATGCAACAGGATTTTTTAAATACACCGCATAAACTGTGAACTTAGGTTCAAGCTATTCTTTCACTCCTAGCATGAGACCAAGCTATAGAATATGTAGCTTTCATGACTTGAACACAGCTCCCTATCCATGAACCAATGAGACTAAGGTACAAAATGTGCTCAGACATATTAAGGTATATGTTCAGGTAAATTCTGCAGCTTAGTATCAGCTGGAAGCTCTGTGGGAATACTGAGATCAGTTAACATGTAAGTAACTTCTTTTTTATGTTTATTACGACTCAACTGTCTATATCTGCAAGTATGTATGCTTGTTCATTAAAAACTTTTCTTCAATACCTATCAGAATAAAAGGATGATAAGAGACAGCACTTGCCTTCAAGGAACTAACAGATTGATGAATAAGACCTCAAAATAGCTGCAAACAAGGCAGAAAGCAATATCATAAAGTCAAGACATGACTTCAGAAAGGAAGGGGAAAGGGGGTACCAGAAAGGATATGTGAATCAGGCTTTACATGATCACTAACAGCACTATTCACAGCTAGACGACCTCAGTTCCAAATCAGTTACCTTGCAGCTCCCTTAATATTCCACAAATTCAGTTGATCCTCAATTTCTGCATGATACAATCTACTAAAAAATACACATTTACAGGAAGTGGAATGTATTTCTACCAGTTCTCAATGTGATTCTAAGTTTTTATGTGTTACCATGTATATATAAATCACTATATTTAATTTTCCTTTAAGCAGAAAAAATACCAAATAATGAGAAATTTTAAAAAATGCAACCAATACACTATAGAAAATGTATCTTTTATTATTGCTATTGAATTCCAATTATCACTCTTGCAAATAAAGTCTTTCCCAGCTGCTAACATCTTTTTACCTATGTCACCGTAGGAAATACAAAGCATACATACCACACAAACTAGGTACTGAAAAACGACCTGTTTATGTTTGTCTTTTCCCTTTACTCTATGAAATCTGTGTACATTTTCCTGCTTTCAAATACCAACTTTCAACACAAATGGAATGTTAATTAACATTACACACAGGTTAAGCTATCATTCCTCAAATTTAACAAGCAAAAGATAATCAAAACAAAAACCAAGTAGGTTTCCTGTTTCTATTTTTGGATGATTCTGGTGCCCATTTGAGAGGATTGGAATAAAATGTCCAGCTCAGTTATAGCTCATCCTTCCCTCAGTTTATGTACTCAAGGAGACCGTTTCCTTCATCTGCTCTCTTATGACTCTTCTGGGCCACAAAGTCTATTCAAGCTTCTCCCCAGGGCCCCAGAACAACATGTGCAATAACTTCCTAGGGAAACCCAAAGCCTACCTCACCCTTCCCACTAGGGAAACACAGACTCAGCCCTTTCTGGTGTGATTATGTAAGAATACAAGGGGTTGTCCGACCCCACCCAAAGCAGACTCTATTTTTTCAGTATCAACTTGTGCCTCATCTTCTCGAAAGTACTGGTGTATTCTGGGTAAAGAGGAACCAAGCAGAATCTATCAACAATGGCAACGTACATCAAGGATTTTGGGTAAAAAAATAATGTTGGGAATGTAACAAGTTTTACATGTGCAGGTTTCACTATTCATATTCTGAGAGGAGAAGGGGCAAAGGGGAAGCAAAACATTTATAAACAATGTTTTCCAAAGCAAGCTACCTGTTTCACGCAACTTCCAACTTCTTTCCTTAGTTTCTGATCCTCAGTTGAAGCATTATTGAGTTTGAGGAAACAATCTTTTGTTGGGCAAAGTGTTAGCCTCTTGCAAGCACATGCATCAAGTATCAGAAGCAGTCACCCACACATCACTGTGATGACTTATGATGTCACCATATGGTCAACAATGCCTTTTTCGTGGGATAGCACTGCTCGGATTTGAGAACCTCTCTGAGGCTAAACATGGACTACATCTGGAATATTTTTCTCAAAGTGTAATTTAATGAAGGGCTGGCCAAATAGCTCAGTGGACTAAAGTGCTTGCAAGCAGGCACAGGGGCTAGGGGTTCGATCACCAAGCCTGCTGTGCCAGCCCCGCCCCTGGGGATGCACTGAGATGGCAACTGAGACTGGGCGTGGTGGTGCTTGCCTGTAATCCCAGCTCTTGGGAGGCTGTAAACAGGCAGATCACTATGAGTCTGATCTAGTAGTGAGACCCTGAACACCCTGCAGACCCTTCCCTAAAATACAAAAAACGAAAACAAACAACAACAACAACAACAACAAAAGTACCAAGCCATTGCTTGGCTTTTTGAATCTATGCATGATCATACTGTTTATAAAATAGGTATTTCAAAGAAAAGGGATACTGACTCCTGCTTCTTGGTGGCTCTTTTATAGTATGGGTGCATCATTTCACAAAAGTTTATCTCCAAAACAATAAAGACAAATAGAAGCGAATCAAAGTCAACTGCTATTATGATTCTGCATCAGAAGACTCACAGAACAGGCTACTATAACTCATTCTTTACCAGAACAGGCTTAGGGGTTCACTTTCTTTTCTGGCTCAGATGAAGTCTTCACTAGCACTACAAAGGCCATTCAAGTTCACTGTCAATTTTATTTCTTCACAGTCAGCACCACGTTCAAAGGAGGACTTTCACACACTTGGGTCGACCCTCTGGTTGCTTCTTAAGCCAGGATTGTCAGACAGATCAATGTCCTCAGTGCTTTTTAGCTGTGAACTGAGTATCTTACCGTCACTATATGCACAGCTCTGAAAACAGTGGTTATGGTAAAAAGCATTTGGAAACTTGCAACTGATTCCTTTCTAGTGGCTAAGATGCAACAGGCTATTTCTGCAATTGGTCTTGTCCACAACAAACCCAGCCCGGATGTGTCTGTAGTTATAAGCAGAATGCTTTCCTCTTATCCACTACCATAAAAAGAAAAGAAAGAAAGAAAAAAAAAGCGAAGACATTTTTCCCTAGTTGGTACTAACCATAGGCAATAATAACTTCAGAAGCACAGAAGGGCGGGGGTCCTGTCATTCAAAAGAGGAAAAGTAAGATTAATGAAAGGACAGCGCTCTCCTACTCACCACTGAAGTAAGAGCCATCTGAAAACTATAGATGCGGGCAAGGCCAAAGTCAGCCAGCTTTATTTGTCCACTGCTGGTCACCAGAATGTTCTGTGGTTTTAGATCACGATGCACCACTCGGTGAGAATGAAGGAAGTCCAGACCTCGAAGAAGCTGAAACATCATATCCTAAATTAAACAAAAAATAAAGTCAGTAATTGCTCACAACACAAATTCATCATGCTCTGCGTTTGATGCTGAGCCCCCAGCCCTTTGCTGAGTGCACAACACAAAGCAAACACTGGAGAAATATTAGCTGAACGAACTGGTCTTCCTATTTCTCCACTCTCCACTGAGAAGAACACTGTGAAACTTTTCAATCTCAACTTGCATTTTATTAATGAATGGACAACTCAGAATAGTTTTCATTGTCCTAGGAAACGTTCTGGAAGGATATACACCGAGTTGGTGTGAGGGCTACTGGTGGGGAGGGGAAGAAGGAAGAGGCCAGAAAGGTATGCATCTCTCGTTTCATGTGTTGTTTCAACAATGCGGAACTGGTGAACACTCATGATATTATTAATGGTGGTTATGATTTTTATAATGAGCACTACAATAAGCAGGCACTATGTGTCAACTGCCATTCTAAGCACCCTCCACTGAGTAACTTGTTTAATCTGCAACAAATGTTTAGGTAAATAATCTTATCCCTCCATTTTATAGTGAAGTCAGATAACTGTCACAACACCAGCAAGAGACAAAGTCTTAAATCAAATCAGGATCCAGAGAAACTGGGTTTAAATCTCCAGTGTACTCCTTTATTAGGATAATAGGTGTGTAAAATGAGGCCAGCCGCGCAATCTGTCTGACAACAAATGTCTTTCACCTCTAATGAAACCTACTTAGTAGGGGCAGTGGTTACTGCACTATCATTATTAGCCAGTATGAATAAGAGGACAATCATATTTTAGTTCCAATAAAATTAGATACAAAATATGAAGCTCAGAAATAGTTATTTGAAAGTAGGAACCTAGAGCACTGGTCATAATGTTATGGTCTTCTGAAATCTGGAATTGGTAAGAATAACCTACTCTTTAACCTCAATATTGTGAGGGTGGTGCCTATTTCACCCTATTTCATTCCTATCTGAGCTGAAAAAGTGATCACACATCATGTACTTCAGTGCTGACAGGAGTGCGCAGATCCACTTGTTTATTAGCTGAAGCGCCAATTTCTTTCATCAAGAAAGTATAGTATTAGGTTTTGGCTTTTAGTTCCGGTGCTTCCTCTAGAGATGGGAGCTCTGTACTCGTATCCCACTTTGTTAGAAACCAAAGCCTCCATTTTTCCATTTATCAGATGGAGAAAATGACATTTACTTTTCATGGAGAAAGAAGTTTAAGTGAAGTCATGTATGCTAGTGGGAGTGCTGCTTCTGGTGCACGGTAATTCTCAGGATGACCACTGCCTGGACAAGTGGCCTGTTGCCCAGAGGAGACAGATCACAACAACTGTAAGAACGTACATGAATACAGAACAGGACTTTGTCCAGCAGCCAGCCGGTAGGAGCTGGCTTAGTGACTCTTCCTGGCTTCCTCAAGCTGATGATCAATCCTGGATGCTCATCTTTAGGGAGATAAGCATTTGTTCGATCTTTGGTCTTCAGGTCTTGCCCACAGAAGGGGCATCTGTCCCTCTTACAGTTGCAACCTATCTTATCTTTTGTGCTGTCTCCTTGAGGGCACAGTCCTGTGACTTGCTTCCCCATTTGGTCCTGGACTTTCTCAATTTTACCTGAGCAACGGTGCTTGTAATCTCATTGGTTGACCGTAGTTTTGTCCTACCTCATGGTCACCTAAGCGAGTTCCCACGTTCTCCACCTTAGACCCAGATGGTTTTGCACTATAAAAGACCCTGGAAGAGAGAGCTTCCCAGGGACCATCCACTTGGGGCCCCCTTCCTGTCCCTCTCTCAGACAGCTTTCTTTCCTCAATATATATATACTCTGTTCATTTAAAAAAAAAAAAAAAAAAAAAGAATGTACACCAGTGTTCTAAGGTCAGGTTATATGGTGCACGTCTTTGGGGGTCACTTTTGAAATTACCCAAAGCGGATGTTCTCATCTGGCAGGGGTATGTTTTAAGTTTGCCCGAGTGAAAACCCTGGGAGACACAGCACTGGAAACAGACAAGAACTGATGCAGGTCAAATGACAGCAGCAGGAAAATGCAGCATAAATGTTAGAGAAAGTCATCCTTTGCTGTAGCAAACAAGTTTTTATTAGAAACATGCACACAGATTATAAAGCACTGGATTTTTAAAAAGCAGGACAAACCTAAAGTAATGTCACGCTGGCTCATCTTCAGCTTTCTATGCTATAAGCACCAGCCATTTAAAACGGAACCAAGAAAAAAATTTGCTTGGTTCATGAGACAGGGTCCAAACAATTTAAGTAGTCAATTAGCAGCATAAAAATGTGAACTAATTAATAAAAGGCCCATTTAAATTTATATTAAGTATATACTGTTTCTGTGTACTTATATACACAGTACCCACTGCCTTTTTATTGGCTACAGAATTAGTAAAATGAGTATGTCCATGCTTACAGAATCCTATAAATCACATCGAAAATGAAAAAAAAAAAATCACTCAGAAACCCAGTACTGAGAACACAGAAAACTTCATTATTAAATAATAACTTTTGTGGTTCTTTCTAGTCTGTCTTTAAAAAATTACACATACTATCCTATTATCCTATTTGTATGAGTAAATAAAATATACATTTAAATAAAATGGTTATTTGATACACTTTGGTGGCCTTTTAAAAACGTGTCACAAATTATGGCGGATATTCTGTCATTTCAATATGTACTTCTTTATACAGCATGATTTTTAACGGCTATGTAGTTTTCCTCCTTGGGATATGCCATAATTGACAGTATCTGGTTCTAGCTGTGCTAATTTGGCACCCATACTATAGCGTCTACCTCTGATTTGTTTAAAGGTTAGAGAAGAATAGATGATCTGGTAACATTATGTCCAAGCATGAGTTAAGCAGTGTGAATCCCATGACTGCACTAACCATCATTCCATGTTAATGACCCCTAATGCTTGAAGTTTGTTCTATGTTAAAAGTTACCATACAACTGGTTCCAAGTAATAGGATGATATGAATGGGTGAACTACAACAGTACACACATATGAGAAAGCAGCGTTACTTCTGAATCCTAAGAAGGGTTTTGATCAAAGACATTTCAAAGGGTTCTCTACTTAGGCTAATCTGTTGCATCTCAATTTATAGTCTCACGAGACAGACTTTTAAATTAACTCCTCAGGACTTTAATTTAATCTACCCTTTAGAACAGTCAAATACTTCACAGTAAGCCAAGTGACACAACACAATATAAGTAAGGAAATGGTCAACTACAGATCTTTAAATTAAATAGAGGTTTAAAAGTTCCCCTCATGTTTCAAAGTTGTGTGGCACAGAAGTTCTGAATGCTTAGTCATTTGTGGTAAATAGTCACATGAGGCCTTATTCTACCTTGACATGTACCTGAAAGTGTGTTCTGACAGGACACCACTGTGGAATGAAGAATGGCCTTAAGTGTTTTTAAATGGGGCTCTGTGCTTGGCATTGCACAAGACTCTTGGCCTCAGCCCGCGCCTTTCAGCTGTAGTCTTCAAGTCTGTTAACTTTCTTTCAGATATTCTAGAGCTGTAATTTTCTTACTTTTAAAAAACCCAAACAAGCAAACTCAAATAAGCAAACATTAAATTTTTCTAATGGTAAAAAGATTTATGAGATTGAGGTCCTAGTTTCCAACTGTTAACTATGCAGATTAGTTCTTAAAGTACAAAAACATCTAGTTTGTAATATGTAGTAAATCACAGAAAGGAGCCTTCAAACAGACATTTCTGGTATTTGATATATCTAGTTAATCGGAGGAATATGTTTATACCATCATTTTTTTTTTTTTTTTTTGGCGGAACCAGGGATTGAACTCAGACCCTTGCGCTTGCCAGGGAAGCACTTACTCCACTCAGCCATCTCCCCGGCCCCTCAACCATCAAACTTTTGGTTCCAAAATGTGTAACAATTTTTCTATTTAAAGACTGGAAGCAAGACATATACAACATGTACAAAGGACAATCATTGTTTTTTATAATCTGCAAGCCACAGTCTTCAAATTCCTTATCAAAATTTTCACACAACTATCTTCATAATATTTTGTTTCCTTAAAAAGGATGTTTTAGAAATCTCTAGTCTCAGGTGAGATTTTAACTTTTTAAAAAATACCTAACTGATAACAACATACAGACTTGAGGTAGGGATTATGATTATAGAACAGAGGTAAAGATTGCCTGAATCTATGCTGGCCAGTTCCAGCATCTTTTTTCTTATTACCAAAACATATCTTTATTTTTATCTATGTATCTATATATTAATTTTTTAATTGTGGTAAAATGCATAAAACTTATCTTGAACCATTTTAGGTGCATATTCTTTGTTAGGTATATTCACTCTATTGTGCAAAAAATGTCCAGAACTTTTTCATTTTTAAAAACTGAAACCGTACGCCCATCAAACCCAAACTCCTCATTCCCCTTGCCCTTTAGCTCCTGGCATTCATGGTTTATGAATCTGATGACTCCAGGTACATGTGAATTTTATTACATGTCTTTTTGCAGGTAGCTCATTTCATTTAGCTTCATGTTCTCAAATTTCAATCGTACTGTGTTATGTATCAGAACTTACTTTTAAGGCTGAATAATACCCCACTATAGGTAAGCACAATACTTCGTCTATTAACTCATCGATGAAATGAACACGGGCTGTTTCTACTTTCTGGCTATTATGAGTAATGCTAGCATGAGTATCTGAGTACAATTATTGTTTTGTAACCTGTTTTCAATTCTTTCGGATACACACTCCAAAGTCAAATCGTTGAATCTAGCCTTATGGTCTTTGAATACCATAAAGTGTGTTACAAATTGCTGCCTGAGCAATGAAACAGGGAGCACCAAAGCCTAGGAAGGTCCTTGAGTACCCACCAGGTTGGCTCGCTGAGTCTCTGGAGAGTTCATCCCTTGGCTCTCAGGGGATATCTGTACCACGGTCACTCCATGTGGCTTACTGTAGCAAACACTTTGTACTCTGCTTTGAAACTTGATAGGGCTCACTTCTGCATGCTTTCCCATATCAATTCAGTGATAAAAATGGGCTTTAATGGCTGCTTTTGAGATAGTAAAGCAAGAATAAAGAATACTTCTTGCTTTGAGCCAATGCAGTACCCACAGGATGTTTCCCTTTAAGTCATGAAGTATGAAACAAATCCCGAAAAAGAGGGTTAAAATGGCTTCCTTAAAATGTTCAGATCACCTGGGCAGTTGTATAATTGGTGAAATAAAGTAAATAATTAACCAAAGAATCTGAAGACAAGCTATAAGAGGCACATGTGAGCTTTGTTCCGAAGAGCACAGCCAAGCTGTGGCCTATGGCCTGTTGCCTTCCTATGGGACATGAAGGTGACAGGGAGACCCGGTAAGACAACACATCACCTGGGAGCCCCTCCGCAGAAACCGGGGCGCTAACGGGCCCTAATTAGAAGTGCTGGCTTTCTACTTTTACTACTTCCAGGCAACTGGATACAAATGCACTATAAGGGCCTGGGATATAGCTCAGCGGTGTAAGTGCCTGCCTGGCAAGCACAAGGGACTGAGTTCGATCTCCAGTATTGCAAAACAAAACAAAACAAAAAAACCCCAAAACAAACCCAAACAAACTAACAAAAAAACCCAATATAAGTGGCTGACTTCACATATAATTTTATTAATCAAATATGTATTCGGAAGTGAGAATTTTAAAAATCTATGTTATTCTTCCCTGGAAGTTATGATAATGTTGGGGAGATAAAGAATCTACCTTAACTAAAAAAAACCCCCCAAAAACCCACTCTATTCCACCAAACCTTCAAATATCAGATAGTCCTCATTTAAAGACTTACAGCCCATCTTTTTTGGGGAGTACAGTTGTATACATGTGTTTGGTTTTTTTCTTATTGTTTTGGTAACGGGAATTGACTCAGGACCTTACACTTGACAGGCAGGCACTTGTGTTGCTGCCTGCCTGTATTTCCAGCCTTGTACATCTTATTTATAGTACCAATTTTTGGTACAGTACACCTAGTACAGTACTATAATTTTTGCTGATTGTACAGCATAGTACAAATAGTTTATGTTGTTATACCGTATACTGTTGTACTGCACTGCACGCAAGAGTTACGCAAATAAAGAACAAAGTCACCAAGCTGGGAGTTTCCTTTGGCCATTTCTTTGTTCTGAATATTGTAATGTATATATATACCATGTACAAGTCCTCCTTTAGTGACCAATTCAGTCAGTGGCCTAGTCAGAGGACCAGAGCTCTGTTGTTAAATAGGAATGCCCGTACAAAGCAATGACAGTGCAGTGACCTATGTGGACAGTCTGAAAGAAGAAATCATCACTTCATCACGATAGCTATTATTAACCTACCATGGAAAGACATCAGGAACTGAAACTACAAATACGCAACACTAACTATAACTTCTTCAGAGAGAATCTAGAACACAGAAGTGCATAAATAAGAAAATATCAAGTTCAAGCACCTTAATGTTTTATACGCATTATTTTATGACATTTAAAAAATATTTAATATCACACTATGAGTATTTCCTCGCTTCAGCACATATCCTTTCATAATGAAATTACAACAACATGTCTTTTAACAGCCGCCTTCGGGTGAGACAACTTCTCATCTATCCCTAGTCTTCTCAATTCCCTCTTTTGGAACTTTCCGCCTCACTCTGTACTTCCCTTCTCTCCATATGAGGTAATGTATTACAGAAGCTGCTTTTCCACAGGGCAGAGCATATTTGCTGGCTGGAGCAGATACTGTTGGTGGCCAGCCACGAAGGCCTGGTCCACACTAATTAAGGCAATCCTATATCCATTTGCTAACAACTGATTCAGGGATGGGCATCAGACCCTGGCCCACTGGGCAAGTTAGCCAAAGAGTTTTACGGCATTGTCTCCTTGATAAGAGAAGCACGGTGGCAAGTTCTCTGCCATATTTCCTCCCCGCTTGCCAGCTCCCACCTGCCTTACACTGAATGCTATTGCAGGAGGGAAGATTGCAAAATCCTGAAACTGTAAGGAGACACAATCTGCATAGGTAAAAGGCCGGGCTGTTAAGGAGAGTCACATGGGGAGAAGACACTCTCTCAGGCTTTCACAGAGAGCACATAGGCCAAGCATTGGCTGTGACTCATCCACATGGCTGACACTGACAAAGGTTCTACAATCTGAGGTACAGGATCTCA
>NW_004524838.1:1562393-1655212 GCF_000260255.1 Octodon degus | reverse complement strand
AAAAAAAAAAAAAAAAGGCCGGGCTGTAAAAAGGGAGTATATGGAGGACTAGCGGGATGGCTCAGTGGGCTAAGTGCCTGCTTAGGCAAGCGCAGGGCAGGGGCTGGGGCTTGATTCTCAGCATCACATGCTGCACTGGCCCCACTTCCAGGCACACTGAGCCAGCCAGAGTCTAGGCGTGGTGGTGTATACCTATAATCCCAGAGCTGGGGAGGCTGAACACAGGAAGATCATTATGAGTCCAAGCTGTGTAGTGAGACCCCGCATCAAATACATTAAAAAAGGGGGGTGAAGAGGAGGATGGACCTTTGATAAAATGAAGGGTCAAGTCAACTTTGGGGCCTAACTCTATCCTTGTAGCTAAGTACAAGTTAACATCCTAATTTAAAGGCATTTTTAATGGAATGTTCTGCAATTTGCAGCTGAAAATTACTCTAAAAAATACTAACAACTAAAATTATATGAAGGAAAACCTGTTAAGAACACAACATTTCCTTTACCACCATCATCCTTCCCTCTTGCCCAGTGGTGCCTGTAGCAACTGTTCTTTTCTTGTTGCAGCTTACTCCTTTCAGATGGTTATTCTTTTCTCTTGGAGATGTTACCTTCTTTCATTAATGCTCACATCGTTTCTTGCTTCCTCACCATCATTTGTTGTAAATCCCCTGCATTCCCCTGAACTGTGACTAATCCTCTCTACCCTACACTCACCATCTCCCTTGACGGACCTCAACGTAGTCCATGTGCCCCAGCTTATGCTTGAGCTCCAGAGACCTCTGACTTCTTTAACCTGAGCCACTTGGCAACCTATTGAATACGCATACGGAGAAGTACTGTTCTGTAGGAACAATGCTATTGCCACATGTATCCTGAACTCATCTGCATGAAGATCTAGTTACAACACAGATCGGCTGCTAAGCTTTTAGTGCCTGTGTCCTGCTCTATTTTTATTTTTATCCTAAAGCTAAAGGTTTGAAGTATCTATTTGATTATTCACCAGTTTTAAATGCCACTTTTATAATGGGCTAAATTACTTCAGCTTGTTTCTGGACCTTTCTGCCTCTGTTGGGGTCTGGTTTAGGGCATCTCTCTCTCTCTCTCTCTCTTAATTATTAAATATTCAGAATACATTTTAATATCTGATAGGAAAAATCTCTTCTATTCTTTAATTGTCCCAGGATACTCTTACATGTTACTTCTCTGAACCAAATTTTAAGATTATTTGAACTCTTGAACCTTCCACTGGTATATTCACTGAATTTTAAAAATGAGATTACTTTAGGTTAAATGCTTTTACAGTACTGCATTTTCCCTTTTCAGAACATCAGAACATGATGTGGTCCTTCATTTATGCAAGGCTTGTCATGGGTTTCCCAGTAAAGTTTTGTGGTTTTATTTTTTTCATACAATTTCCACACCTTTGAGGCCTGCTCTAGTGAGCCTGGTCCCTACCCTACCCTTTTCCATGTATACTGCACTGTTTCTTCAATGACTCTGTTCCTCCAATCTGTCATCCACTCTCTGATGAGCATCCCTGACCCTATCAGATTTTGCTCCTGCTCAAGGCCCTCAGACCACGTCCATCTCACCCCTGCCCATGCATCCTCGTGCTCTGTTGACTTCCTCCATCTTTACTCACTCACTGCCCACTGGCCCCATCTTTAGAATGGCTTCTGCTTTAGCTGCTCTTCCTCAGATGCACTGGCCTCCAGGACCACTATGAGCAAGAATGTCAACACAAAGTCATGACCTTTTATGGTCATGACCTTCTATAATCGTGAGGCTCAAAATAAATGGGAAATGGCCATGAGATTTAGAAAGGATACTGTAGCAATAAAACTTCAGAAAAAATTCAGGAAAAGTAGGCTTGGATTATGAGACTTGGATCAAAAAAGCATGGCATATAAATCAGCATTCATACCCATTAGCCATTAAAACATGTTAGGTCGTCAAGACTTTTGGTTCATTATTTTATTAATACACTACTTCCCAGCATATAGTGAACAATACGGCTTGGAACAGAGAGAATTCCTTCTCATCTTCCTCCCTCCCCTCCATCAAATTCAGGACTTTGTACTTGCCTGGCAAGCTCTAAGGCTGAGCTATATCTCCAGCTAAAGCATAGAATAAAAACACTGAAGGGTTATTCAGGATATTTCCCTATTTTGCCATAAGATTCAGAGACAACTTGCCCAGTGAGTCAAAGGACAGAGATTTCAGCATACTGATCCACGGTAGGGGTATGAGAACACTAAGTGCATAACTACTCTGATCTGCAGGAGAGGCATTCTAGGGATCAAATCACACTGTCAATATTCTCTTGGATGTAGCCTTAGACTGTTCAATGTCCTAATAAGACACTGATTTCATATCATTTATTCCAACGTTACTAATTAAGCTCCATTTCATCTTTGCCACCAGCTAACTACAAAAGTTCCATCTTTTTTTTTTTTAAAAAAAAAAAAAAGATTTATAAATATCAAGATAAACACTATCCTGCATATATCTTAGGGTTACAGAGAGAAATGGGGGGGGGAAGTGATTATTTCCTATTATGTATTTGTTTTTTAAGACTGTCTAGTATTTTTTCAGCTAGAGGAACAGAAATGTTTTTTGTACTTTCCATAGAACCTAAGGAGAAGCTTGACGTTGAGAAATCTGTTGGTTCATCCAATAGTCTTACAGATAGGAATTTACACAAAGTAGCATGACGTTTTTCTTGGTGTGTGCACAGGAGTTAGCAGAACATTCTCACTGTTAGATTGATTCTTGATTCCTCCTTCATCAAGAAGCCCATGATCCTGTAATGTGGACCATCAGCTACTCATCAACAATTTACTGAATGCCTTCCAAGTGGAAGCACAAAAGAAGTACAAAAGGGACACGTATATCCTGCACATGTTTTGTAAAATTTCATTTTTGATGGCAGTATGATTGAAGAGAAAAACACTGGATTTTGAGCCAGGCTTTGATTATCAATTTGTGCTTATTAGTTATACATACTGAGGCAAAACACTTGCAGTTTGAGGGCCCTGGTTTCCACGCCTATGAAATGGAAATTCCAAAAAAGGAGAAATTTAAATAAGATGTTGTGGGGGCCTGCCCCTTAGCTCATGGGGGCCTGCCCCTTAGCTCAGTTCTTTTAGTGGCTGCTTCAACAAAGCAGTCAGGCTCAGGCTGCTGGGGTTCGATCCCCACAACTCAAGCCAACCAAACCTGCCCTGAAGGCATTCGGAGCAATAAATAAATAAATAAATAAGATGTATCATACGCATTTATATATAATTATAGATGAAATATAATGAACTATACATAGAATACTAAGTCAAATAGTACATATTTCAGTATTTTTATGTTGTAAAGTAGCACAGTGATCTGTTACCATTTATTAAAAGTGCTACGAAGCCTCCACTATGTGTAAGGCATTGTGTCAAGATGATGCTACACAGAAACCTCTGAAGACAGAGTCCCAAGGCACTCCTACTATTTCAACAGGGAGAGAAGGGCTTGAACAGTATTAGAAAAGGAAACCAAGGAGAAAGACAGTTCAGGAGACAACTGCAGCTTGTCAGCATTTAGCTATAACGGGCCATCTTTTGAGGGATCTGCTGCATTTCCACGCCCCATACCGGGTGACCTTGAGCTAGCTATTTAACCTCCTTTGCTCCAGCATCTAGCCTTAGTTTCCTCATCTGTAACATGGGGATAACACTTGTTTGTAATATGGCTGTGATGCCCTCCTCCAGGTGGGCACCTCCCAGTGTGGGTAATGGGTTCAGACCTAGTACTACTATTTCAAGAAGAGACTTTGGTACCCACCATTAGCAATCACATTTGGCAACACGATGCTTAGACTCACCTAGTTTTCTCCTGTAGTACCTGACAGCCTCCCTTCTTCATCTTCCCTAATACTTCTTACTAAGATCAACAAAAGTAACTATTAAGTGTTTATGTTATCTGCTTTGAATTTCCAGAGTCTAAAGAACACTAGCACAGGCATAAGCACCTGCCTGGCAAGTGCAAGGTCCTGAGTTTGATCCCTAGCACACACACACACACACACACACACACACACACACACACAATTTAATAAAACAAGCCAGGGGGCCGAGGAGATGGCTCAGTGGAATAAGCACTTGCCTGGCAAGTGCAAGGGCCTGAGTTCAATCCCCGGTTCTACCAAAAAAAAAAAAAAAAAAAGCCTGAGTTCCCGGTTCTACCAAAAAAAAAAAAAAAAAAAAAGAAAATAAAACAAGCCAAAACAAAACCCTGTACAACATTAGCACAAAAATTTCTTCAACTGATATCAACACAAATCTTTTCTTTTTGGCGGAACTGGGGATTGAACTCAGGCCCTTGTGCTTGCCAGGGAAGCACTTATTCCACTGAGCCATCTCCCCGGCCCCAACACAAATCTTTTTTAATCAACTGAGAGATACTGATAATACAACTTGCATTTTAAGCAACTACTTTAAACAACATGTAATGTTATTAATTACGGTTATTCTATTATTTTGTAATGAAATTTTGTTTTACTTTTTTCCATAAAACAATAAAAAAATATTTAGAGAGCTATATAGTAGTAAGTGCCTTGGTTTACAAATATAATTCATTCCGCTATACTGGAAAAGATGGGCATTTTGATGTTCATGTGGGAAAGACGGTCACTGTTGTTTTCCCAGCCAACAATGTGTTCATAAACAAACAAATTTTGCCAAATGCTTCTGTTCGCACACCAAATTGTTTGCAAACAGCATTTGTGAAGTGAGATTCCAGTGTGTATCTGGCTGTACATAAACTAGGAGTTGTAAAGATGACTTACTATAATGAAAACATTTTGAGAAGAGTCCTACTGGAATTTGGTTCATGTAGTATTTATAAAATATCCTTATTCTTGTAAAATGATGTACATGTAGAATATCTCGTCTTTTAAAAATATCTCATGCATTTAAAGAGCATTAATCTATCAGCTTTTTTCATTAGAAAAATATCACTAGCATTTTAAGTCTGGAAGGATCCTTAGAAATCATCTGTTATTCATGGAATGCATTTTATGTTTCTTTTTGTAAATAACCTGACTTTCTGATGTGATTTTAACTTATTTTTTACCTATACCTGTATACTTTTCTACGGGGCCCTCTCTCCCAAGCTGCCGGAGTGCTTTCATAGGAATAATACCCACAAACTAAGAGTGTAATATAAAACTTTACTTAGTCAACATATATATTCAGAAGCTGCTAATGAATAGGAAAAAAAATTACTAATGAACTTTTTGCACATAATTAATTCTGGTTGCTTTTCCAACTTAACAAATATGAACGAGAACTTGTGACATGATTTCCTTATGTTATCCATTAATTGTGCACGGTGCGCATTCCGACGCAGAGAGGGAGAGAGGAGCAAATGAGGACTCTGAGAAGAACACTTAGCTTCATTTGGTCAAAAAATGGTCTTTACAAGGGTTTTTATTATGGGTCGTAAAACACTGCTTACCACAATGTACCTCTTCCTTGAAAAAGAAAAGGAACCCTTGCGTGTTGAGAAGCTGAAAACAACACACTGAGCGTCCCTGTGCCTTCCTCCCATAAACACATCTGTGTATGTTCATCTGTTTTGGGAAGAGCTGTGTGCACAGCTGTTTATGGGGCTCCAAAGGAGAGGCAGCACTTCAACATTCTTTATTTCATGCTGCTATGAGAACTAAATCAAAGCTGAAGCCTGTTAGGATAGAGAGCAAATGCATCTCCAGCGGGAGGACAACCACATGCTTTGTGCAAATAACATCTTCAGTGGACAGGAAGAGGCTCTGGGTGGTCACATCCAGTCAGGAAAGCATGGAAGCCAAGAGAAAAGGGGATCTTCTGGCCAAATGGAACTGAAGAGCTAGCCCCCAAGCCAGAAACAAGACCTGAGTTTAACAATCTGATGGCTATTTTGCAAAGAAGAACTCAGCAGGTTAACATGAAGCCTGGCATCCCAGTGGGAATTATCCAGGGAAAGAGCAGCATCATTACAGCTGGGAAAGAGCAGCATCACTACGGCTGGGAAAGCTTTGGTTGCCCTGTGGGACTGGTATCCAGGTACAGGCACCCACTGATGCACTGCATGCTACTTCAGGTTAAGAATGTCCCTGCTGAAGTGCAGTGTCCTTTAACTTCTGGAGCTGGCTGTTCTCTTAAACATGCCCTTCTTACCTTCAAATCTTTTCTTAGCTCTGTTAAAGCTCCCAGTTAGCTTTCTGGGTCTTTCCCTTTCTTACAGCACAAAATTGTGTTCTACTTTTCCTTATGCTGTTCCTTCAAGGCTGCTCCTCAGCAACCATCTGTCCATCTCCTACTACAATCAGAACTGCTGAAACAAAAACGCCCACACCAGGAAAACTGGAGTGATGATGTGCCGCAGCCTCCAATTTCCTCTGGGCTTTCAACATGCTTTCTTCTGGCTCTGTGGAAAGCTTCCTTTTGTGTTACCCACAATGGCTACCACAAACATTTAACATTTGTCTGTTTTCTCTGTCTCATTTTCATTCTAATTATGGTTCTCAAAAGTATCTTGGATTCTGAATTCTGCCTCCATCCCTCACCTCATTCATTCATGGCTCCAACATTTATATTAGTCATATTTTGAGGCATCCCAAGTCATAAGAGGAATTGGATTGTGCCCAAACTTTGTGCAAACTTTGCTTCCTGCTGTTTTCCAGAATGTTCCACAGAAGTGGTAATCTCAATCTGTCCAAAAACAACACACTCCTTTCAAAAATTCAATCTGTATTTCTTACCTTGTACCACCATCCACCCAAATTAGCAATTCAGAAATCTGACAAGTATTTTAGGTTTCTTCTCTCTTCCCACCCACGTAACTAATCAGCCATCACGTCCTGGTCATTACAGTTCCTAAATTACCTTTCAAATAAAGGTCATCTGCCTTCTCTTGCATCTTTACAGTTCTAATTAAGCTGCCAGTATTGCTTGCCTGGGTCCCTGCAACAGTGTTCTGACACAGCTCCCATCTTTAGATTTATGTATCTCTAATCTTTTCTACACAGTGATGACTAAGTGATACTTCTAAAAGGTCAGTGTGAGTCACACAGAAATCCCCTACTACTCACATTACAAAGGTTCAACTCAGACTGATACCTAAGGTATTTTACTTTCTGATTCCTAATTCCCTCTGGTTTTATTTACAGCCATTCTCCTACCCCTCATACTATGCTTATAAGGTAACATGGTCTCTTCAATCTTCTTCTCTTTGCAACGCTCCTCTCTCTTCAACACTCTTCCTGGGACTCCATCCCCAACATATACACATTTTCTAACATGTATCTTAACTGGTTGTCTCGTTGCAAAGTATCTTTGAAAACTTACGTAAGTTTTGACTCGGGTCTAGCGCTGGTCAATTCTCGTATCTGCAGGCTAAGGGAGATGAGTTCTGATTCAGGGCTTATCCTACTTTCCTATAACTGTCATATCTCCATCCCTTGCTGCTAAGAAAGTAACTGGAAATGAAGGTGGGGTGAAAAAAATAAAGGAGCATCCTATACTCTCCACATAGGTTATTTTTTCCCAGATACTTTGCATGTGTTATTTCATTTAATTCTTATAGCACTCTCTTAAGTAAACTCATCATTCATTTATTCTAAGTTTGCATTATAAGCTGGCTATTGTGGCAGGCACTGTACTAGGCTGGAGAACAGTGGTGATTTCTGAGAGTTCCACTCCACTGATGCCTGGGATCCTCTTGACCTTGTGCCACAGGCTTACTGGCCCTCTTCAACTTCTGCTTGGACCTTAGATGCTGAATAAGTACAAGAGGTATGGACGAGGCTGTTTTTAAAAGATGCTACAACCTAGTACCCACTTTTATGCACTCACCCTACATAATCATCAGTCCAAGTTTATAACGAGTCAGTACAAAGAGGTTCACTGCCATTTTGTTTCAAAGTATAAAACATGAACATACCTACGAGATCCACACCACTGGGGAAAGAGTAAATCAGGGATGGTGTGTCCTACGGGTTGGATGTGGAATGTCTCTGAAAGCCCGGGTGGTGTTCAACCCAGTGCTTCCGGATGATGGAACCACTGAGAGGTGGGGACCACAGGGAGGTTTTAGGTGACTAGATGTCAGCATGCCGCTGAAAGGACTGCAAAACATCATGCTCTTCCTCTGTTTTTGCTTGCTGAGCACCATGAGTTACACAGCCTGCCCTGCCACACACTCTGTGCCATGAAGTGTTTCTGTGTCACAGCACTGGACTGGCTGGCTGTTCATACAGTGGAACTCGCAAAGCCATAACAAACCTTTTCTCTTTGTAAGTTTATTTTCTCAGGTGCTTTGATATAGCAATTGATAGGTGGCTAACACAATGTATCTAAAATGTAATCTCAAGCAGCTATTTGAAAGATAAGTGATTATATAATGTAAACTAATCAATGATGGAGTAAACATAAGACACATAACATCTTGAGGAAGAAAAGTATACATACTTAAGGAAAGGATTATTTAGCTCATAGTCAGTGGAGGTTTCAGTCTGTACTTAGCTGGTGCCAAGGCAGAGAGGCACATGGCGGAGGGCAGTCATTCAGAGGCAGAAGACAGCAAAGAGCAGAGGGAGGAGCAGCAGCTGGGGCACTTAGCTAGCCTCTTTTCCCTCCTT
Source organism: Octodon degus (assembly GCF_000260255.1). Taxonomy (NCBI): domain Eukaryota; kingdom Metazoa; phylum Chordata; class Mammalia; order Rodentia; family Octodontidae; genus Octodon; species Octodon degus. The sequence goes on along the minus strand of NW_004524838.1, from coordinate 1,646,556 downwards.
ACATTTGTATGCAGATTATCTGCCCAGGGTGGGTGTGGCACTCACAGCCATAAACCCAGCATTAGATCAGCAATTAATCACAAACTCTAGTAGCTTCTCCATGACTGCAGGAGGCTTTGAGTAGACAACTACACAAAAACCATAAGAACAACAAATACTTTTTAAACTTCTGTGTGCCATACAGTATGCACAACATGTGCATGAAAAATTATTCTCTGCTTATCTGAAATTTAATTTTAACTGAATATCTTTTATATGTAAATCTATGCCAATAACCCAGTAAGGCATGTGCCACCATGTGTGAAAGTTTGAGTCTAGCCTAGGCAACTTAGTGACATTCTACCTGACACTAAAAGAAATGGCTGGAGATACAGTCCAGTGTGAAGGCCCTGCGTTCAAGTCCCAGTGTTAAAAAAAAAAAAATGATTGAAAAGAGATATAGCTACAGTTAAAGGGTTTCAATTCTGGGTGTAATGTGGAAGGAAGGAAAGATTTCCACTTTTCTAATGACACGTGTTAAAAGTAGTAATATTATGGGTGGTTTTTAAAAAATTTATGTGCTTTTTAATTTGTCAATTAAAATTGTATATACATTGTTTCTTCTACCTTCCTTAATTTTTAAAATATTTTTAAAATTTGATTTAATTTAATTTTATTCTCTACATACAGGGTCTTACTACACAGCTTAGACTGGTAGTGATCCTCTTGTCTCAGCCTCTCCAGGGATTGCATTACATGCATGAACCACCACACCTGCAAGGCATGTGGTAGCAGGGATCAAACTTGAGGCCTTGCACTTTCCAGGCAGGTGCTTATGCCGCTGAGCTATATCCCCAGCCCAACCAACCTTATTAAATTAGTAGCCAGCAATCTTTTAAAAACATAAAATTTAGTGTCTGATAAAGTCTGTGAAATAAGAAGAAATCCTACAAGAGTCATTAAAAAATACTCCACAGAAACAGAAATTTCCACCATTTTCTAAGAAATAGGACATTATTTTCTAAGTTAAACAGTGTTACGTCCTCAACATAGTGATGGTATTTAAAGATATAGTAAGTCCAATTTAGTCAGGATTTTTCTTCTACCCACCGCTTGCTGAAATAAATCCCAGCAAAGAACAGGTAATCGATAAATTTAGTTTTTAAACTGACAAATAAAAATTGTACATATTTATCATACATATGATGGCTTAAAGCATTTATACTTTATGAACTGTCTAAGTTAACCTAAATGACGAGTGTACTCTTACCTTATTTGGGGTGAAAGCACTGAAAATCTACTCTCTTAGCAATTTTTATGAAAACATTTTGTACCTAATATTGAAGTATAAAATTATGGGAAAGTAGAAACTAGAGATAGTTCTGATAGACAGGAAAACAATGTGTTTTGGTGTAGATATAATGATACAAACATACATATTTTTAAAAACCACCTCTTACTTAACTATTTAAAATATTTTAGAGTGAAATCTAAGTCCATAATGTCTTTTCAGAATATCCCTGAACTTTTGTTAAGCTGCCATTAAAAACCTTAAAAGTTTATAGGCAAAATAACCAATAGGAAAGCCCTAAATATCCCATATCACAACAAACATTGCAATTTATCTTTCCTTGAACACTAAACCCCAATTTTTTTCCTATTTGTTGGAATCAATGTGCAGAATTTTCCCATATAGTTTTTGAAAACTTTCACCTGGTCTCTAAGGCAATTAGCTCAGGTTTTGGGGTCATCCTAAGTCTGTCAGACATGATTTGCCCAGAAATACCAGGTGTACAAATGTGTCCTAGTATTTCTACATAGCTTGTAAGAATGCCATATTATGTATCTATATGTAGAAATTTCACAAAATTTATGAAGATTTTTAACATAATTCAGGCAACTTATATTATCACGGAGAAAGTGATGGAAGAAATAATTAACAGACCAAAGAGATGAACGGGAATTTTTTTTTTGACTATTCTTCCTAGAGGGCACTAATACCAGAACTCAAAAAAATCACCCTCCAAACAAATGGCCCATTAAAAAACAATGGTCAAATGAACTCAACAGACACTTCTCAGAAGTATAAATGGCTAAGAAGTACATGAAAAAATGTTCATCGTTAGCCATTAGGGAAATGCAAATCAAAATTCTGAGATAACACTTACCCCAGTCAGAATGGCTATTTTTAAGAATACAAGAAACAGCAAACAGTGGCAAGGCTGTGGGGGTCAGCGGGAGTCCCTCTATACTGTTGGTGGAAATGCAAACTAGTACAACCACTATTGAAATCAGTACGGAGATTCTCCGAAAAGCTAAAACTAGAAATTCCATTTGACCCAGTTCTACCTCTCATGGGTGTATATCAGAAGAATTCAGCATCATAGTATAGCAATACATCCATATCTATGTGTACAGCATACAGTTCAATAGCTAAGATATGAAAATGGCCTAGAAGCCCAACAGACAAATGGACAAAGAAAATGTGGTTTATACACAAGAAAATAGTCAAGAAAATAATGAAATCATGTCACCTGTAGGAAAATGCTAAGCAGAATAAATCAAATACAGAAAGTAAATATCACATGGTTTCTCTTATACAAGAACCTTAAAATATATCTGAATGAGAGATGGTAGGGAAAAAAGAAGACAGACTTGGAAATAGGGAAGAGGATCAGGGTGGGGGAAGGCTAGAGAGAGGACAAAGGGATTGAAAACAAACAAGATATATTATAGGCATGTACCAATTCTCTCAAAGATACATCATTCCATATTGCAAATATATACTAATAATGGAAACAGAAAACAATAATAGTGATGGAAGACAATGCGAAAGGTATTTTATACTCAACAAAGGCTGCACCAGAAAGAAGAAAGGCTTTTAGGGACACCAAATACATAAGGTGACCCCACTGGGTCATTAAGGCCTTGGATAAATCTACTTGATGTTACTTACTATGTTGATAACCCACCACTGTCACCTGGGAGACCCTTGGTGTGGCACTAGGTCTTTACTACATCTCTGAAAGTACAGAAGGAGGGGCTGGTGAGATGGCTCAGTGGTCTAAAGCACCTACTTAGAACAAGCTTAGCAAAGCACAGGGACCATGGTTCAATCCCCCGGCCCCACATGCCAGCCAGCTGCGCCCCCTGGTGGGCTGAGCTGGCCCCCCCCCACAAAATAAATAAATAAAAAAAATTTGAAAGTACAGAAGGATAAGTGCAACACACATAGGAGAACACTCACCTTTCCCTTTTGTATCAGTGGTGAACCTATGACATGGGTGCCACAGCGCACTGTCGGTATGACTGAAATCTCTAATAGGTTTATCATTACTGCCTTATATCATTAGGGTAGGAGACTGCATACAAATACTTTTAGTCATTTGAGCTGCACATTTCTCAAGCTTATCTTGCAGGTAAAAAAACCTGATGCTCAGACAAGTGAGTTAGTTGCTCAGGCTAGCAACCAAATTTCTTGTTGACAAAGACTGCCTTTCATGATATCAAATAAGTAGAACAAGATAGGCAGACAGTGCCTTTTGGACTCTCAGACTCTTCAGCATTGCAGTGTTTCTCCAAATGTAGTCATGGTACTGCTTCCTGGCAATCCATAGGGGAGAGTTATGTAACCAGTCTCTCCTGCCCCTATTCCTCACATTTGCCACTGTTAATACAAACACTGCAAGATGATTCAGTAACTTAAGACGGACGAGGGCTGGGGATATAGCTCAGTGGCAGAGCCTGGCAAGTGCAGGATCCTGAGTTCGATTCCTCTGTGCACACCCCCAAACAAAACAAAACAACAAAACAAAACACCCACCAAATAAGAAAAGAAAATGCAGCTAGTGTCCAAAACTAAACATCTAAAACCAAACCCAAAGTTCTTCAGGGTAGAAGTGATATTTGCATTCCTATAATCTCATCTATACTTTTGGATGCTTTGAGCCTCTTTTATAGGTTTTTAATAAGCCTCATAGGAAACTCTACTTTCTTTGCAGCACTTGCTCTGTGTCCTGGAAGGGTTTTTTGTTTTGTTTTGACCCTGATGACTGAAGCCAGGGCCATTCCACTGAGCTACACCCCAAGCATCTTCCCACTCCTCAAATTTTACTTGGAGCGTCACTACGTTGCCTAAGTTGTACTTGAACTTGTGATCCTTCTTCCCCAGCCTCCCAGAGTGCTGGGATTACACGTGTGCCCGCGTGCTTGGCTTCTCAATGTTTTGAGGGTCCTCAGTTTTACTTATTGTTGGCCATCACTAGTGCTATGATGTAACAGCAGGGCTTCGTGTGTGGAACAACATGTGGTAAGTGTTTACTGAACTAAGAACAAGGTACATGCTTATTAAATACATGTTCTTAGTTAATTCGTTAGCAAGGACACTGCTAGAAACGACCATGAAATAATATAAGGAATACAGACTTTGTTAACACATGAGCATTACTGAAAGAAAAAAACCCCAAACGACAGAAAAGCATTACAACTCTTCACAGAGAAAAGGAAGTATTGAATAAGGGTCTGGTTAAATAAAACAAAATGTATCCTCCGGCCCCACCCCCAGGGCACCCTAAGACAGAGACTGAGACTGGGCTTGGTGGCGCGTGCCTGTAATCCCAGCCCTTGGGAGGCTGTAAACAGGAGGATCACTACGAGTCTGATCTAGTAGTGAGACCCTGAACACCCTCTAGACCCTTCCCTAAAATACAAAAATAAATAAATAAACAAATAAATAAAGCGAAACAAAATGTTAAGAATGAAACCTTAAAGAAAGTGCTACTGATTTCTGGGGTTAGGTCAGGAAAAAGGAGGGCAAAGTTTGAACTAACACTGTTTTAAGAGGCATGCACAAGCAAGCCCGGTTAATTCTTTCAAACCAGTCACAAAGCACTTCAAGCATGGGGCTTCATTAGAGGAAACAATTCTAAACAAATGAGGACAAAACTAAATTTTCGTGGCTTTCAGGAAGTGCACAGGACTAGAATAGATGAGCCAGAGTACAGTCCGAATGCGACTACTAGTTACATGGTGAGGCAATTCATTTAATCTTTCTGGATGTTACTTTCTTACCTAAAGTGTGGAGAGACTGAACTATAAGAAATCCAAACTGTGTACTTTGCAGTTGTGAAAATTTTGTAGTGTTACTGATTTGTACATAAATTATGCCTTCAAGGTTTCAAAATTGTTCTCCCGAGGAAGTTAAAAGTGATTTCCTCCGTTTTGTTTATAGTTCTAATTTTTAGAGCTCACTAAATAAAACTGTCAACTTTTCAAGATTTCAGTTTGAGCTGGAATTATACTATATTTAGGAAATTACAGTAAGATTAAAATGAGAAATTGGCAGAATCTACACATTCTATAAAAAAGTTAAAGTGATAATAAAAATTACAGCTTGGGGAGGTAGTTTTTATTTTTTAAAAAACAAAGTTAAGACACATAATAACATCTACAAAACATTACAGAAAGAAATTCCAGGAGTGGTTTCTGAACTGCTTGAGGGGAAAAAAAAATTCTTCAAAATGCTAAAATTCTATCCAGTGGTGTCTCAGTCTTCAACTGTTATCAAATAAAGGCATCAAATACTAAGTTACACAAGCAAAACTGCTAAGAAAAGTGGTGCAAGTAAGTATGTAATGGTGAATCTCTTCAAATGTTAGATTATTGCTGATATTTTAAGAAGAGAAGATTAATTTTTGTCTTTAATCTGGGCTCTAATTCACAATTTCGTTCAAGTTTGTGTGTTAGTCTCTTAAAATTTAAAAACCGCAGGAGGGAGGGTTAGATCTTTTCAAATGAGAGAAGAGAATTTAAGGAGACTATCCTAATATGGATTCTTTTTTGTTGTTTTTTTTTTAATGTATTTGGTACAGGATCTCACTAGACAGCTCGAATTCATGGTGATCCTTAGTCTGCTGAGCTATCTCGCTGGCCCTCTTTTTTCAATGACAATACAGCAGCAGTGTTAACAATCTCTCAACATATACAAGGACATATCGTAAGTTATAATTGGGCATCGCCAGTAGTCAACTTTTTTTTTCAAAGTTTTATTGATAAACAGCAATGAGACAGTTTCAAATCAAATCAGAAGTACAGTTTCAACAAATATTACACTGCATATATTCTTCTTAGTGGTTAATTGCTGTACAGTAGTCAACTTTTTACAAAGACATGCAGCTGTATCTTTGTAAAGCAAACTGTATGTATTCCTGATCTGATTCTATATAGCAAGTCTACAAAAATAAGAATATATTGTCCATAACTCTGAATACAACTTCAGAGGTGTTAGGCAAAAACCAGTGTATCTAATGAACAGTCAATATCTAATGAGCAGCTTTTATTTCTGAATCCTGTTACTGACACCATGGGCTTTAATAACAATAAAATTTAATGTATCTGTCTTCATTTATGAATTTATTTTATATATTTAGAGGCTTATAATAATTAGAATTATAAAGATAAATTACCTTAATGGCCCAGGGGGCATGGAAATACTAAAACATTTATGCAATAGGACCTACTTATTAAAGAGTACTGACGACGACATATACATTATATTTAATTCTACTGTAGTGACGGAGATGAAAGAATCTAATGAATTGTGCAACAGTCACAAATCTCCCTGCTGGCTTTTTACTTGTGTAAACTTGGGCAAGTCATTAATTAGCTATCTATGCCAGCTGCTTTCATTTGTAAAATCTGGGCAGTGCTCTGTCTCATCTGCAGAAAAACGTCCCCAACTCAGCTCTGAGAAGTTCCCTCAGAACATAATCCTTTAAAGTACCAAACTCAGTGGAGATATAAATACACAGGAAATGTTCATTTTTCCTTACACTGGTACACCAGACAGTGTCTTCCCATGGCATGAAAGAGGCTGAACTTTCGCGCAGTTCATGAAAATAGTCATGCTTATTGATTCAGTAGGCTTGTGTGTACATGAGCGAGAACTCTGAGGGTAAACAGGGGATAAGTTCTGGGGCAAAGAATGCAGTGAGTCATTAGGACTTGAAGTGAGATGAAATGCTACACCAAATCTTGGCGAAACTGTAGGACTTAAAATGAGAGACTACTTTTTCCCATGAGAACTCAGCAATTATAATTTTAATGAATGCAAGGAATGATGTTCAAATTCCTAGTTGACATGTTTAAACGCAAGTGTTTTCAATTGAAATTCGCCATTTTATAAAATATGGCCGCAATTAATGCCACAACCAGGAGAATTTTTATGGAATTACATATGGACACAGGAGCAGCCCATCATGATTGATGTTATTTTCTGGATACCACAGTAGTTAGTAATAATGATCTGATGCCTTTTCACGCAGTTTAAGCCCATGTTTCTTGTCTAACTGGTTCATCGTTGTTCACTAACATGGTAATTCTCTCTGCTATTCCTGCCTCTAACCACCTGATATTTCTCTAGAGTCCACACAACCTTCAGGAAATGCTTCAACTACGGGCTGGTATTACATGATACGAGTCTGAAATCAGGCCTAAAAAAATAATGCTATTTAAACATGAAATAAGCATAATTTATTCAGTTTCCATAACTTCTGTTTTAAGAATTTAAAGTAAATTTATTTACTTTTCCCTGTTGCTATTTAGAGCAAATTTATGGTGAATAAATTCCTGAACCTCAATTTTGACATTACCTTATTAAATTACATACTTCTATATTCACCTAAATTCAAACAATAAAAAGTTAATTGCTGATTATCAAAAATAAAATCAGAGATGAATGACATGAATAACAGAAAAATTATGTATAGTTTACCATCTATAACGATCCCATAATTAAGAGGATAAACACATATGTAAGTGGGCTTATGTTTATGTGTATCTTATGGATGCTCCTTTGTGATCTAATATTTAAAGGATTGTAAATACCAGCCGGATGTAAGACACACAATCTATAATTCCAGCACTCTGGGAGGCTGAGGCAGGAGTATTAAAAATTCAATCCCAGCTAGGGCAACTTAGTGATATCTTGCACTTCCCTGGCAAGCGCAAGGGCCTGAGTTCAATCCCTGGTTCTGCAACAACAACAACAACAACAACAACAACAACAACAACAACAAAGAAATAATTGGAAATACGGCTCAGTGTGAGGCCCTTAAGCTTGATCCTTAATACTGCCAAACAACAACAAGAAAAACCCAACGAAACAATTTTCTCCAAATCTGTATGTCATGTTGCCAGTAAAATTAAGAAATGTTTTATTAGATAGACTTAACATCACGCTGGAAGGTTGCCTTTTGAAACTGGCACATTCTATTCTAATAGGCCCAAGTAAAAATGGTGTCCAAATGTGTGGCCATACATCATAGCAGAAGGTCACCACAGTCCTCACTAAGGAAAACGGCCTCCACCCCAGGTTTGCAGTTCGTGCTTGCTTTCTTGTGTCAGTAAGATAGGGAAGCCCTTGTTGCTATGTATGTATTTATTTACTTTTCCCTGTTGCTATTTAGAGATCAAAACTCCTCTACTGACACAGCCCCTGGAATGACGGAAATTGCATTCTACTTTCCTTCACTCTGAAATCTCTTTTTTATTGAGTTTGATACATGGTACAGGGTCTCACTATATAGCTCTGACTCATGGTGATCCTTCTGTTTTCAGCCTCCCTAGTGCTGAGATTACTGGCTTGTGCCACCACGCCTGGACTCGGTGGCTGGCACAGTGTACCTGAGGTTGGGGGCTGGCACGGCATGTGGTGCCAGGGATCAAACCCCAGTTTTGTATTTGCCTAAGCAGGCACTTAGTTCACTGAGCTATCGTTTAAAAATTTATTATTTTTAATGTATTTAGTACAGGGTCTCACTTAGTAGTGATCTTGTAATGGTCCTGTTTTCAGCCTCCCAAACACTGGTATTACAGACATGTGCCACCTCACGCCCAGTCTCAATCCCAGTCTCAGCAGGGCCGGGGGTGGGGGGTGGAGAGCACGCCAGGGACCAAACCCCTGCTGCTGTTCTCTGCCTAAGCAGACACTGTAGTCCACTGAGCTATCTTGCTGGCACCACTCTGAAATCTTGGGAAAACCTCTAACTGTTCAGGCTTCTGTTTTCCAATCTGCGAAATGAGAACCTCAGACTGGATGATGTCATAGGACTGGAATAGGCCTAACATTCATCACCAATAACATCCCTACTTCTCCCAAATAGCACAAGAGTAAATCTAAATATGACACATTGTTCCTGCTACTCAGTTATCTTAAAGAACTCAATAAAATCCAAGTATTATTACTTCCTCCAGGGATTCATCTTTTGATGTGATTCAGACAAACATATTATTACTGACCCTTTTAAGAACTCTTGCAATTTTCATGTTTTGAAGCAAAATGGGATCTTTTCAGTACAGTTATGAACCAATTACCTGTTGGACTTAACTAGGGCAAAAAAACCACCACTCAAAACAACAAGAAAAACCATTCTTATCTTTCTCTTCTAATATTAACGATCAGTTCAAATGAGCAACTTTCAATGACTTCATTCATCTTATGCATCTGTCCTGCCTTGCTGACACTTGGAGAAATTTTTCACTAGACAAATCTACCTCAAAGCATGGTACAGAATGTGTCTACAGAAAGGCTGGTCAAAATTCTCTTTGGATAATAGCAGTTTAACCACTTCAACCTTTAAAAACCAGAATGGCACTCTGTGGAAGCCTCTATATTAAGGTTTGTTCATCTCAGATGGCCCTGTTCCTCTGAAATTGGTTCTCACTCCCCAAAGCTCTCCTTTCTGCTTGGCTCTTGTTGAAGACAACAAAGGCACAAGGTGGAACCCTGTGGAAATGGAAGCCCTCTGGACACTACCAGCTTTAACCATGCCAGTTTGAACTGAAGCATTTACTGCCTCCAAGTCCCCCTCCCTGTGGCAGTAAATTACCAATGATTAAGGAGGCCGTTTCCCTTCACCCTCTGCCCCACCACTTTTCTCTGCTCCCAGCAAAAACGTAAAGGACAAACCTGCCACCAAGGCTGCAGCACTGTGGTAATTTCCCAAGGCATTATGATTGATAATGATCAGCAGAGCGTGGGATAATAGCTCGCCTTAATTTACCGGTCCCTTTGAAGGGTTAAAATATGGCAGATGTTGATAGCTGACACTCCTTGCTAACAGGAAAGACACATTGCTGTGGGGCCCACGTCTAGGCTTTCCTTTCCCTGCAGCTGTCTGTGTAGAGCTAATTGTATCCACTTGTTTAACCTCGGGGAACGTCTGGAGGGGACCCAGTGCCACAAGGGTACCTTTTTTTAACGGTCATTTCCTCTCTGGTGTAACTTGCATGACAGTATGTGACAAGCAAAAATTAATGGGGACACTGCTGTGCCAACTCCTCCTGAATTGCTGACACTGGCTACAGGCTGCCTGTTTGCCACCCAGCCAAGACCTCACATGAAACATGGCGAGAGGCCCACAGCTCTATTCACCAACAAGCCAGCTGGTCAGTGATGAGAGGCGCTGCAACAATGTGCTGCGCACAAACCAGGAAGAAAATGCTTTACAAACCAATTCAGACCAAGGAGGTGGCGTTTGGTAGGAGTTAATACGCTGGTTTATTTTCCTCAGTGACAAATTGGAGGACTCCAATCTCCAAGGAGTTAAGATAGAAGACACATACTTCTTTCAAGATCTCCTAAGGTATATGGATCACATGTCACCCGGGCAAGAGGAAGCTACGTGAGGTTCATCTCCAAGGAGACTTTTCCAACAGGCTGTCTCCTGCCTCTAGTTAGCTACCACAGTGCTGCCCGGTTTAGCGATTCTATGCATGGATTTCTCATTCACCCGTTCTCGCACGTACAAGTGCACATGCAAGCACATACACAAAAGAACCTTTAGCTCAAGCCCATTAATTGCCTGCTACACTTTGCAGGGTTGGGGATATGCCCCAACCTTGGCAAGATCTGCTTTCTCCTCTTAATATAATCAGGAATCTACCTCTGCTGGTGGCCACTTAAAACGGTGGCCCTGTTATAGATTAGATCCTGCTGATTTCAGCACAGATGAACAAAATAAAAGGCATGTTTTTAAAAAAGGCATGGCAGAAAAGTCACCTAACTATAATCTTACACATGACTCAAAAGTCAAGTTTTCAAGGAGAAAAAAATGGAAAATTGAAATGGGAAAGTTATACCGGTGAGTTTTATAACAAGCCTAGGAAACTCTAAGGGCATTTTAAAAAGGCAACAACAAAGAGCCTCCTCAATTTTGTAGCTGAGTGTGGCATGTAGTGAAATTTTGATGCTTTTGAGTAATGGTTATGCTCATAAAAACAACCCACTTAATTCCCTTTTTCTCCTGTTCAAAGTTTTAAAGTATACCCGTTGCTCAAAATGGGACATTGCCAGTTTCCAAGAAAATCAGGCATATTCACTGCAGTCTGGGAACTCGGCAAATGAGCACCGCGCAAGGCTGCATCTCAGGGCCCTCTTGTTACGGGCAGGGAGAGAATGCAGCAACCTAGAGCTGCCAGGTGGACTCGGGGGAGAAAGGAAACACGTGTTTCCACTTCTAAGGGGAATTTTTTTTCACAAGCCAACATTTGATTGGTGGCTTAAGATGAATCATTCTTTGGCCACAAAGTAATAGGCACAGGTAGCCTATCTGTCTACCAACACACAGAATGAATGAAACTGTCCAACTTACTTGGACAAGAAGCGTAAGATCAGGGAAAGACTCAAACAGGCTATGCATGACCAGCTCAACTGGATGAAGGTACCAGGAATATTTCAGTGAGAAGTACAGAAATAAAAATTTGTGTAAATATAACTGTGAGAGATACACTGAATTTCGGAAAGATTTAAAACATTTCTAACTCAGAGCTCAAACACAGGCAAAAAAACAAACAAACAAAAAACACAAAGGGAGAAGTCATGGAAATGGAGACACTGATCTCGTAAGAAAATACATTCCTAAAATACATTAAATAAGGTGACCTGAGCATTTAAAATGTTTCCTGCAATGGGGAGAGAGCTCGGCGGTCTAAGTGTCTGCCTGGCAAGGACAAGCACCCGGTTTTGATCCTTGGCACTGCACTGCCGGCCCCAGAACCCTGGTTGCGCCATGCCAACCACTGGGTGAGGTGGAGCACACCTGTAATCCCAGCGCTGGGGAGGCTGAACACAGGAGGATCACTACGAATCCGAAATGTATGGCGAGACCTTGTACCAAATAAATAAATAAATGATAAAAACAAACAAACAAACAAAAAACCAAGCGGGCAAATGAAATCCTGCATTCTCCTGGCCTTAAGCATGGTGGTTACAGCCCCCATAGTGGTTCTGCAGTCTACTCTGATGGCTCTGCCAGGAGGGGTGGGAGGTACCTCCAGTGAAATCATCTCATGGTGGGGTGTGTGTGCGTGTGCGTGTGTGTTTGTGTGTATGTGTGTGTCTGGAAGATGTGGGCCTGCTGGGGTCCCAAATGGGCGCTTCCAACATTGTTTTTCATTAATTAAAATATTATTTGCATTTATGAATTTAGCAGCAGTTCATGAGTTCTTAAGTTTTTCCAGACTATAATAAATATCCAATTTAAAAATGCCAGAAGGGGTAAATGAATTCTACATATGGAATTTCACTGCATGGATACTTTTAAAAATGCATATTTTTTAAGGTTCCACAGGGAATATCAAGAGTCTTCTCTCCAGTCAAATGCCACATTCCAGGGTTAAGGAGCTACCTAGGCACACCCCTGTAATGCTAGCAGTCTGGGATGCAAAGGCAGAAAGATGGCAAATTTGGGCCCATACTGGGCAAACTTTGTCTCAAAATGAAAATTTAAAAAAAGGACTGGGGGAAACTTAGTTCTTTTTCCATCTTGCAAGATGGCAGGTGGAAAAAACTGAAAAGCCAGACACTAAAGAGAAGAAGCCCAAAGCCAAGAGGGCTTCTGCCAGTGGTACTGGTAAAAAAGGTAAGGTGAATGCAAAAAAGTCCAAGAAGGGGCAGCCCCACCGCAGCTGAAATCCTGTCCTGGTTAGAGAAATGGGTAGATACTCCCGATCTATGTATTCCAGAAAGGCTTTGTACAAGAGAAGGTACACAACTGCTAAATCAAAGGTTGAGAAGAAAAAGAAGGAGCAAGTTCTTGCTACAATCACAAACCAGTCAGTGGGGACAAGAATGAAGGTACCCGGGTGGTTAAGCTGTGAAAAATGCTTAGCTACTACCCTACTGAAGGTGTGCCCCGAAAGCTCTTGAGCCACAGCAAGAAACCCTTCAGTCAGCATGTGAGGAAACTTTGAGTTAGCACCACTCCTGGTACCATCTTGATCATCCTTCACTGGGTGTCACAGAGGCAAGAGAGTGGTCTTCCTGAAGCAGTTGGTCAGTGGCTTGCTACTTGTGACTGGGCCTCTTAGCCTTAATCATGTTCCTCTATGAAGAACACACCAGAAGTCTGTCATTGCCACCTCTACAAAAACTGGTATCAGCAAAGTGAAAATCCCCACACACCTCACTGATGCTTACTTTAAGCAGCAGCTGTGGAAACCCAGACACCAGGAGGGTGAGATCTTCGACACCAAGAAAGAGAGACACCAGATTTCAGAGCAACGCAAGTTGGATCAGAAAGTGGTGGACTCACAGATTTTAGCAAAAAGCAAAGCTGTTCCTCAGCTCCAGGGCTAACTGTGATCCATTTGTGCTCTGACAAATGGAATTTATCCTCATAAATTAGTGTCCTAAATTTCTTACTAAGAACCTAATTAAATAACTGATAGATTAAAAGAAATAAAAAAATCAAAAAAGGACTGGGAATGTAGTTCAGGGCGAAGGCACTCCTCTAATTCCTAGTACTGCCCCACCCCTCCCAAGCAAGCCACACAGGTTGTCAAAAGCTATCTCACCTTGCACACGTTCTACTCGTAAGAAGGGAACAATCTTTGCATTGTACTTTCCAAGGTAATTCAGCAAGTAGCTGGATATAGCACATTTTTAGACTTCATAGTACTTGGTGCTTTGTTAGGCTCTTATCAGAACAAGACTAGTGGAGACCTCTGTCAGGGCTTTCTTGTGGCAAGTTAAAGCACAAGGCGATGATTTTCCAGTCCTTTGCCCTGACAACATGCTCATCGATCACTGGAGGCCAGGACTTTGCTATCTGGCTGAAGGAGAGAAAGCTCCGTGCTGTCTGTCCTAATGGCATCAGTCTCTCCTTGCACCCACAATTCAGGTTATCTGCAGAGCTGCGTGTCCACCCTAAGACCACCTGCACTGAGGGCTGATGAGCTCACAGGGGTAACTTGGAACACAGCAATTTCAGCCAGTATGGAGATGGCTGAGCCTGAAATGAAAGCTAGTTTTAATGTGTGGTGCTGCGATTCCTTACATGCAACGGGGACACCGCACAAGCAGAGAGCACGTATCTTCCTGTAACTGACGTGTCCTCAGCAGTCTTCACTTACTGCCGCCTACACTGGTCAATTTTCTCCTTTGTATGCTAAAAAGGCAGCAACAGGAAAGGAAAAACATACCGTGAAGAAGGCAACAAGGATTAAAAATTATACACACACACTGAACTTTCCTCCTTCTATGTTAAAGAAATGTAGTTTATCTCTGGGTGACAGCGGAATTGTTGTTAAGCAGTGAATATCAAATGTTTTACTTCAAGAAACATAGAAAAAAGTATTTCTGAATTACATCAATCCTGCATTCATACTATCTATTCATGGGAAATCGCCCCACGAAAACCAATATAGGATTTTAAAAGAAAACAAAAATTTAAAGCAAGTACAGAATAATATATACCCCCCTAAACAGCCTTTGCTCAAATATACAACATAATCATTATTGGCTCATATTAACAAAAACACTGAAGTGATTTCAAGTAAAAAATACCGGAAACGTACAGATCGTTAAAGAAACTTGTACCTGTGCCTGCCCTTAAGAGTAAAAACAGGCCTGTAACTTTATTCTATATAGACATTAATTTAAAAGTTTATTACTCACTGGCAACTGCTTTCATTTAAAATCAAGTGAAATTCCACTATCCCCTAATGATACTATTTTAAGGTATAACGCCTATGAGATTAAAGAAAGTAACAATGGTGTCTGTCAATCTTATGAAACAACACATGTTTTCAAATGTTCCAGTGTTTTTTTCTCAAGGTTATTATCATTAAACACTAAATACGTAGTGAGTACTTTGTGTACACAATTGTTATTCTACAAAGATGTGTCCTATGATGCTGGCTGACAACAAAGAAAGTGCTACGTTAATTCTCATGTTGGACTACGAAGAAAAGATTCAGATGTAAAATGTCATACCCATTAAAATGTACGTTAATACATAACTCTTCTGAGTTATAAAAATACGAGGCTGCATTATACAAAACTGCTATTTTTGGAGGGCAAAAACAGCTGGTTATCAGGAATTTTATATGGCTTAATGCAGTAGCAACAGCAGCAGTACTGCTCATTTTAGATCAATATCAACAACTCCAAATACTTTGAAAGATGTGTCTACTACTAGTGTCTTAGTATATTTTGTGCTAGATTGTAAGAATACAGTTATTAGAAACATATCTCCCAATTGAGATTATACTTCTATGCATCATGCGGTTCTTGCCTTTGTCCAGGTAATTATTTTTTAAATTTTTTTTTAAAAATAAATTATTCTCTGGAGATGTGAACATTGTGTCAGATAAGCAGTCCTAATCTAATCATCTCTTATGATACATTCTGATTTTTAATGTGTACCTCTATTATTTGTGAGGCTGAACTTTCCCCCATATTTTCTTCTATATTCAGTGTATATTTTCTTCTATATTCAGTGTATATCTATGACCTTGTGAATGTCTATTTTCCTTATTGATCTCTGAATTTTTTTCTTACTGGTTTGTAAGAGCTTTTTATATATTAATGATAATACAGCTTTGTTATACTTTTTTAATAATCATTTTATCACTTGCCTTTGAGCAAATGATATTTTATTAAAAATACAGAATTATTTATAATACTATAAATTAAGAATTTTAATGATAGAACCTAAGAAATAATTTCCTTTATGGCATTTTCTTCTTACACAGAAAACTCTACTACTAGATCTGATCAATATTTTCTTAATCACCTATCCATTAAAAAACTAATAGTAGTCCTCTCATACACACATATTTTTTCCAATTATTTAGTATTTGGACTGTCTAAACATCATAAAAGGGGCATTTGCTTGGCATCCAATGCTGAAAGTACTGTATTCAGTCTCCTAAACAGCACTAAATGTTGCTCAATCAGGCCTGCTTCGAGCAAAATTTACAAGCAAACTCAGCTGTCTCTTTTCTAAGGAAAATTTCCTGCTGTACAAAGGGCTACCTCGGAACAGAATCTCCATTATTTCACCCGTGACTCCATTCCTAATTTTCTGTTTTCTGGCAGCTGCTTTCCAACTTACAAATAATGTGTGTCTTTGTTTAGAGTTCCTTAAAAAAACTGTATATTCTAAATGTGGAAGAAAGCTCAATTTATTTTACTTTGAAACCTGAGAAATCAATAACATGAACCATATGTTAATTATGGAACTTGGTGATAAATAAAGTAAGAAGTCCTACGAAACTGGGGTGGTGAAAGTGATGGTGGAGTTGAAACAGAAAAGAAGTCCTTTTTCTTGGTGTGTGACGCGGTCATAAATCTCACCATTTGGGAAGACACGAAAATGCAACTCTTTTCTTAATTCATTCTAATGTAATTTGTGTTTTACTTTATTCCAAGTTCCTTTTTTTTTTATCGTCAAGATCTTATAGCAAAGATCAGATGCATATCAAAAGCTGTTAGTATAAGGCAATGTATAGGACAGATGATGCCAAAGATAAAATTTACCCAATATTTATGTCCTTCTATGGTTTATTTGGATTCATACAATTTAGCACAGAAGATGTAAATCAACCCTCCTTTAACATCAAGTCAAAAAATTAAAGAATTTGTGGTGTATAAGATAAATTTATGATCACAGAAATAATCTAATGTTAGAAGAATAGGTGATGTAACGTTTTGGGTTTTTATATTTAGCATATTTATGTGCTACTTAACAACTACTTTCAGGTGGAAACTTATCAACAGTACAAACATTTCTCCCTTCTTCCCAGGAACCTCTTGTGATCACCAACTTATTTCTTCTTTATTCTTGTACCTCATCCTCATCAGGAACATATTTTGGTAGAGGGAGAGGACAGAGAGAAACAGGAGCCTCATCTATGGCTTTAATACAATTTAGTTTCAATGAACACTTCCGGTCTTCAGTTTCACCAAACGCTTAGGTGTATAGCTACGGGTAACCCTGAATTTTCCAGTTCCAGGCTTGAACGGGAACATGTGATATATCAGTGACATTAAAATGTCAACAAGGAGTGTTTCAAGTGTTCTTTATATACTAATTGTATTCACAGGTTGTTTTAAATTGAGCATGGCCTTGCAGGTCAATCTGTATCTGACTACTAAATGTGGATTTAACTTTTAATGTTGCATTTCCTAAACTTAATTTGTTCTGCTTTAGCTTTCTAGTTTAAAAGTGGTCTGACTATACTTCAGCAGAATGATAATTTTTTTTTTTTGTCGAAGAAATGGTATAGTCAGAGATAGCAGTGAACAAAAATCAAAAAGCTTTGTTAAAAGCTTAGAGTAACAAGCGGGAGAAAGTGAGATTCTTATTAGAAGTGCTCATGACTTCCAATACATACGCCTTAAAGAACACACTACATTTGGTGACAATATCAGTCTTAAAACCTTATGACTATAATTCACTTAAATTTCATATGGTTTTGGTTCCTCACCTCTAAAAAGAGCTATGAATTTTGATCAATTAGTATTTGCAAGTCTGGTAATGGTTTACTAATTTAAGTGCATAAGGAATTGTGTAAACGGTGTGTATGACAGAAAAAAGTGTCCTTTAAAGTTCAAATTATGATGTATCATGAATGTTTTTTAAAAAGTACAGATATTTGTGTGCTTTAAGAATTTTTAGTCAGAATTTCTATATTTCTAAACATCTCTTTAATTCGTATCTCCAATCCGTATGTTGAGTCTTTTAATAGCACATCTTAAGGAATACAACATCAGTGCTTTTAAACATTCACATATGAATTACTTTAGGGGGTCTTCTTAGTTACCTACACAGGCAAGCAAATATTACACAGGTTTGAATCATCTGAGAACATAGGAAGGTGATTTGAGTTTCCCAGTTTTGCATATATCAAAAGAGGAGAGTATTTCTCAAAGTGCAGTGTCTATGAGCAACCCCAGAGGGTACTTCATGGAAACGCCCTTCTCAGACTATGGGAGGTCAGCGAGGGCAGGACTGTCATTTGAAAGGCACACCCTAGGGGGCTGGAGGTGCAGCACATTAAACCACACTTTAAGAAAATGAAGAAACAGAGAACCAGAATGGTACTCACCTAAGTCTTGTATCAATCTTGTATCAACCCTGTAATTTGACGGTAAGTCATTTTTTCAAAAGGTTTAGTTATTTCCCAGGTTTCTTCATTAAGCTAGCCACAGTACAGCAGCTTCCAGCGTTCCAAAGATTAGAATTATGCTTGCTCATTTCTAATACTCAAGAAATTCTCTTTGACTGCCTAAGACTTCAAACGTCACAGTACCAGGGTGCTTGGTAAAAGTCCCTGATTTAAATATATAAATCCACATTGAGCCTAAATTTTCATTTGACTGATTTATCATCAGATTCAATCATTTTTGAGAATTCTAATCTTAAAGGGTGGGAGAGACCAGAATGACAGTAATTACAACAATATTTCATACACTCACTAGAGTAACAGGAATCTCCTAACTGGCACCATAGGGTTCTGTTACACAACCTTTTGTGAAAAAACTTATTCAACCAATATTTACTAGGACTATTATTCTCTTCACTGCAATGTAAAAATTGATTAATCTTTTCTACCTTGCTTAGGAATGAGGAGTAAGGTATCATCTCAGATAAGTGATAAATCTGTTCTCTACAAACTGTGCTTGGAACACAGCATAAAACATGTACCCTGGAGCCACTAGAATTCTGACTTACAAACCTAAAAAATAAATATGTTCAGTTAAGTGCTATGAGAAAGATTAAATATGATAATAGTGCTGGGTGTGGTGGTGCTGGCTTGTATCCCAGCCTCAGGAGGCTGAGGCAGAAGGGTTGCATGAGTCTCAGGCCTATCCCTGGGCCACACATATGGAGTTCAAGGCCAGCCTACACTACAAAGCAAGACCCTGTCTCAAGAAACCAACCAACCAACCAAAAACAATCCCTAAATCAATAAATAATGGTGTTTTATACATTGTGACAGATTAGCTTTGGAGCTTATAAAGCCAGAGGGGAAATGGTGAAGATGTGTTATGAGCGGAGAGGCACAACGTATTCTAAAGCAAACGGCAGTAAGAGGCACACTGACACACACAAAAGGACAGAAAGGTCACTGTGGGGCGTGGGAACAGACTCACTGGTGGGAAGTCTGCAGGGAATACTAGGTCACAGAGGCTTTTGGATATGACTCTGCAGGTCACGAGAAACCACTTGATCTAAACTTTAAGTAGGGGAGGAACCCAGGCATGGAGGTGCATTCTTAGAATCTGAGCACTCTGGGAGGCTGAGGCAGAATGAGCCCAAGATCAAGCCCAGCATGGATAATTCAGCACTCCGTGAGATCCTCAGTTCAATCCTCAGCATAAATGAATGAACGAATGAACAAATAAATAAAAGCAAGCAGCGGAGTGACCCAATTTTACTTAACACTTTCACCAGGTCTGTCTAGTTGTTTTACAGACAGTGGTCCAAAAGTGGGCAAGAGAAGATGTAGCACTTCGGAGTCTGGAAGCTTGTTTGGTGAGTTGGGTTAGAACTTTAAATAATTACAATATTGAGAGGTAGTTTGGATTGTGGATTATCTTTTGAGGATAAAATCATAAGAATGAGAAGGAAAGAGAAAACTAACAAAATCACATCTAAGGGAAGGCTTAAAATGGGGAGAGGACTCCTGGCCAATATTTTGGTGAGGCAACGTCCGGATGTTGGTTCTATGTACGGGAGCATGGGGGAGGGTCGGGCTGGAGAGGTATCTCAACACTCCAAGTAACATGAAGGTCTGACCACAAGGAGGACAAAAGGGCTGCTGGTAAGAAGAAGAGGAGGCTGTAAATAGGGAACACGCACACATGCTGAACCTAGGAGATGGATATTCCTCCTCTGTGCAGGGCATCACTCGCTATCCGTCACCATGGCAATACAGACGAGGCATATATAGCTGGCAAGCTTTTAATGGGCTGTACAAACAGACTCGATGCCTAAGGTGAGGAAGTATTTTCTAAAGAGAGCCCAACTTATTTGCTATTAGTTTAATATAAGTGTCATTTGTCTCTTCAATGAGTCAGAATTTGTTTAGTGAGTCAGTCTTATGGTGCCATTAGAAAGATACTGGCTTTTATATTTCAAGCCATATTTCCTGTTGGAGAAAAAAGACAAACCACTAAATAACTCTGTTATACACAGTAATGAGAATAGCATGTATTTGCATAATTCTGCCCTCTTTTCTTCCAGATATTTTCAGCTATTACAAAGTACCTGGGAGTTTGCATACAGGACTGTTTCTGGAGAGTCCACAAAACTTAGATTACCTAAAACTGTTGATCTTAAAGGAGTTTCTTGAGTTAAAGCCTTTCAAATGAAAACAGAGTGTTACGATTCTCATAGGGGAGACACAAATGGCAATTACTACTAGGCCAATGAAGAGTACATGAAAGAGTTCCTTTTGCTCCACACTTTAGATCTGGGCTTGGTGATTAGGAGTGCAGATTGCTGCCATTATTACAGCTCACTCCACATTTCCTCCTACATTTAGCACCAGTGTTGACTCACTAGGCTTCCAATCAGCTCTCCTATTCTAGTCCTAATGGCCAAGGCTGTGCTTCTTTGACTTAACCTTTTGTCTCTTCTGGCTGCTAGACTTGCGCTTAGCAGTAGATGTGCTGTTCCTCTTGTAAGAAACCCTCAAAACTGTTCGTTCATCTCTCTCTCTCTCCTCTCTCTCTCTCTCCCCCTCCCTCCCTCTCTCTCCCTCCCTCCCTCTGTGTGTGTGTGTGTGTGTGTGTGTAGTGACAGAAGGGTGAATGTGTGGTTTACATGGAGAAAACAAACATTCTACTTGAGTCAAAAGCCTATATTCAAAGCTAACTTTCCACAGAACTCAGGTCATGTTCCTGCCAAACGTTTGGATGCCCATGTTTTCAAAAACAGAACTGGGCAGGGGATGTCACTGAATGGCAAGAGTTTATGCCTACCATGCATGAGGCTCTGAGTTCTGTCCTCAGTACCACAAGAAAAATAAATGCATACATAGAAAACAGAATGCTTCTAAATACAGTAGGTAACACTAAAAACGATGCACTTTTTCCAGGCATAGTAAGGCTCTCAAAGAGTGATGGTGAACCTTTCAGCACATTCAAAGATAACACACTGCTGGCTGCAGCACATGTGCCACAGGTTCAACACCACTGATCTAAAATGTGTGCGCACAATGGAGTAAAACATTGTCGCAGCCAATCAATCCTATGAAATGTCCCACTGGTATAAAGAGGGGCACGGGAACTAACAGCAAAGCATCTTGGGACTCGGGTTTAAGAGTTAGCAAGGAAGAGGAGGCTGGGCAGGGCTGCAAAGAGCCAAGGGAGGCCAAGCAAGGGGCAGAGCGCTTCACAGCAGTGGCCGTGGCATAAGGGGAGTGAGAGGAAAGGGAGTTGGACGCAGCAAAGGGAAGGGGTTATAGGGGCTTGAGTAGCAAGAAACTGGGAAAGCACGGCCGGCAGGCTGAAAGCCTGGAGAGATCAACTGTACTGCAGGAGTGAATTCTTTTGAGTGAAATTGATGGAAGTTAAGGCGTATCTTACAGGGAAAGTGGCGTGACTGACCAATGAGGTCCCTTACACCACAGCTAAAGCTATTGCAACATTCCACTTTGCTTATTAAAACACAGTATATTAAACAGTCTATCAAGTGTCCTTCACTTATATACCTTCTTTTAAAATTTTCTGTTACTCCAAAAAAGTCAATGTATTAAAATATCAGGAAAGAGGTGTGTGGGTGTGTGTGCATATATGTGTTTTTAAAAACACGCATGGTCAAGTCAATTAGTCCAGTCATGATATTAGACTGAAAAAAAAATTCCTCCTGAGATCCTTATCGTTATTGTGGTGCATTTGTTCTTGAATTTCTGGTCTTGTTTTTGGGATCACCTTATTATGCAACATCTGCTCTGCATTTCAAATGTGATAAACAGAGTATGAGCGTCTGTGGCAGATGGCTAATGACCAGCAGTGACAGGGCATTCAAGCCTGCCTTGTTTTCTGAGAAGCGATATTTTCATGTTAATTTGCTCTGTGTCCCGCAAAGATGAGACAAATCACCTGCTCGTAATTCAGGCAAAGTGCAGACCACCAGGAGCTGAGGGGCCAGGGCTGGGTTCCTGTAGGAAGAGGACAGGCGACCTTCTTCCTCCTGTCCTCACGCAGCACAGAGGACAGCTAGTCACTCTGCATTATGTCAACTCAAGAAAGAGGAACCAGCCCTGGGCACCCCACACTGACATCAGAGTCACTGTTTTCTGCAGCAGATATTAGTCATGAAAACAGATACTTCCCAGAGGCAGAAAGCAGGTGCTATTAAGAATCTATGTCAGCCTCTGAAGTCTGGGTTTTGTAAAATAAACCTAATAGTACATTTTATCTCTTTCACAAAAATATTACACCAACAGAAATCTCTTAAGAAACATTCAATTGAAGAGAAATGAAATCTAATCCACTGAGAAAATGAGCCGCACAGACACATAAGCCTTGAGCTTTTTTGGCCTTCTCAAGCTTTATAGAATTCATTTATCACAGGGATACATAAACAATTTTTATCTCCAGATTAAATCATCAAACAGGGTCATATGGTTTTGAGCTAAAGGAGCTCTGCTCTATTTTAGAGAGACTGCTGATCTTGTGAACTTTCGGTGCCTCATCCTTGTGACACTATACTGCTAATTACATCAAACATGCTACGTGCACGGAATGTCCAAGGATTTAACAGTAGGCAGGTAGGTCTGAAGACAGTTGAGAAGTCAGGTCATTACCTAGGACAGACAATATATGTATTGTATAGGCAAGCCTTGTTTTAGAACTCAACAATTCAAGTAAAAGAAGGCGTTCCATTTTGAAATCCTGAACTGGAGAAAATTTTCACACACGTGTCCTTCCCCCAGTCTATTTCATCATATTGTTCTTTTTTCTGAGTAGCACATACAGGTAACTAAGGAAAACAGTGGGGATATTTATATTTTGTTTGGTTTTTGACACTGTTTAGCTACACAATTCAGGCTGAACTTGAACTCATTATGTAGCCCAGGCTGGTCTCAAACTCACTACCCTTCTGCCTTGCTGGGATTACAGTCATGAGGCACCATGCTTGGGTTCATTATAGTTCTTTTTAATCTTTTCTCATAGGGTGGCAGATAAAAGCATGAAAAAGAAAAAAAAAGTGAAAGCCTATTTTCATAATGTCCCCATAAACTGAAGGTGCTATATAAGCAGATACTCTAGATTTACCATGAATTCTAAAGGAAAAAATTAATATAATCATTAAGTGTTGACTATTACGCAATAAATGGAAGTCCTATAAGAGTTTTAATCTCAAATGATCTTTAAAATTTAAGTAAAATAGCATTGAACACCCTACCCCAAAAAACCTGATCCAAAGATAGTATAAATTAGAAAGAAGTAAATAAAAAGCCAGACTGGCCAGATAGCTAGCTCAGCAGACTAAAGTTCCTGCTTCAGCAGAGTGCAAAGGCTGGGGTTCGATCCCTGATGTGCTGTGCCAGCCCCGTCCCCAGGGCGCACTGAGATGGCAACTGAGACTGGGCATGGTGGTGCGCGCCTGTAATCCCAGCGCTTGGGAGGCTGCACACAGGTGGACCACTAAGAGTCCAATCTAGTAGTGAGACCCTGGACACCCTGGAGACCCTGTCCTAAATTCATTAAAAAAAATTAAATAAAAAGTCAATGAGAATGTATGCGTAAAGGAACACTTCTGTACTGTTAGCGAGAATTGTAATTTAGTATAGCCATTATGGAAATTGGTATAAAAGTGCCTCACAAAAATAAAATAAGGAGACAATGTGATATTTACACACACAAGTTTGTTTAATTGCACTTATGAGTATGGTCTCCAGTTGCACCCATTTACCTATAAAAGCTTTGAGTTTATCTTTATAGCAAGTAGAAGAAACTGAAAGAGTAAATAAGATACAAAAAGCACAACTGATATTGTGAAAAGGAAAAAATTATTTAAAAAGAAAGAACTGGGATGGAGGGAAGGAGAAAAAAAAAGGGAAAAAATATATATGTACACACAAGATAGCTAAGATAATACTACTAATTTCTGTAAGTTCATTGAAAGGAACTACTGTGAAGTTAACAATATGCAATATCATAAGCATTGTAAATTTCCCATCATCCTGTTTTGAAATTCTGTATCATTTTTATTATTTTCTTCTCTTTAAAATTAAAAAGAGTAAAAATTGAGCTACTGTTAGTTCTACCATTCCTCAGCATATTCCAAAACAATTAAAGGCAGCATACTACACAGGGAGCTGCACAGTCACGCTTACTGCAGCTCAATGCACGACAACAAAGCTCCAGAAACTGCCCCACTATCCACAACGGATGGACGGATGGAAGTACAGTGGACAGACACAACAGAATACTATCCCAGCCATAGAGAGGAACGAAATCATGTCATCTGTGGGACAGTGGACAGAACTGGACATCATCACAGGAAGTGAAATAAGCCAGACTCAATAATAAAGTCAAATCAGCCAGGGATGCTGGCACATGCCTGTTAATACACGGGGAGGTGGAGCAAGACAATTCTAGGGTTGAGCCCAGCCTGGGCGATTTAGTGACCTAGCAAGAACCTGTCTCAAAACAAAATGGAAAAGGAAGCATGGGATATAGGTCAGTGCGAAGGTCCTGAGTTCAGTCCCTGGTATAGTTAGAAAGTCAAACACTGTGTGTGTTTTTTCACACAAGGAATCTAGGGGGTGAGCGGGAGACTCTTAGAGAAGAGGAAGGAATAGGGACAGGGAAGAAAAAAGGAAATCGTTAGTAATAGGGGGATAATCAAAGTATGTTTGATACAAGTAATAAACATGCCAAGAAGAAATCCCAGTTTGTGTAAGTAATATGCACTAAAAAGCAAAGCAAAAAAAAAAAAAAAAAAGCAAGCCAGGTAAGTTCATTACAAGCTTACTGGACATTAGAACATTTGCTGACATCACAGTACAGCACTCAGCAGGCTCCTTTATGTCAGTGTCACTACCAACCAAAATGGACAGGCCCTTTAAGAGCACCACATAAGAGATTCAAGCTGGGTGTTGTGACAGAGGCTGAGGCAGGAAGGCAAGCTGGAAGCCGGCCTTGGAAGCAAGATGCTTCCTCAAAAATAAATAAATAAAAAATAAATAAAAAGGGCTATGGATGTAATTCAGTACTTCGTGAGCTCAATCCCCACCAAAGTGCCCACCCTAGAAAGGACAGTGGGAGGGATGGAGGGAAGGAGGGAAGAAAGGAAGGAAAGAAGGCAAGGAGGGAAGGAAGAATGGAAGAAAAGGATATTTAAGATTAAAAAGAAAAAGGCTGAAGATCTCGGGATGAAATATAAATAAAATGTACATGTACATTTGTTTAATAAACATTTGTTTATTTGTACATTTCAGTCTTAAGAATATGGCATCCTTAAGACTGAAAAGAACCACCTACAATTCTGCTTTACTCCTATGAGGGTCTCGACAAACATCATTCAGTTCAGGCCTACACCCTACCCTTACTTTATCAAAATGTTACATAAAGAAGAATAAACAAAACCTGTTAACAAGCTGCTTTGTTTCAAGTTCTAGTAAGGCTCCTCCCCTGCCCTACAGAGGAGACAGGGCGCTCTGCGGCTTCTCCCCGCTCTCTCTCTACCCCACTTCCAAGACGGGCTCGCCTGTTCCTTGTCCTCTCCTGACCACTCCTCCACACCCACCCTTGGGAAGCCCCCTTCCCACCCAGCTCTACTTCCGCCTGACCAAGCTTTGCGGAACACAGCACTGCAGCTTGTCAGTCACTGTAACTGCACAGATACTCTAAAAACGATGCCCCTTAGCAGCCCAGAGTATCCCAGGAATACGCGACATGAGGCTCAGAAGAGTCTGTGGATGGGGTAATGGAGGACAGAAACATAGAGTTACTTTGTCGCCCCATTCCTCAAAGAGATGACAATCCCAAAAATAACTTTGAAATTAGAAATATATCAGAAAAAGCCAATTATTAGTCTGATAGTTTATATGTAAGCTGCTGGAAGTAATTTTTAATATAATTATCTGATGCAAGCTTGGCGATCCATCTTATTCATGGTGCTTGTATGTATACATCACCGTGTATGGCATGGTGAGGATACAGGGATGCATGCAGATAGGATGTAGGTAAGTAATTAATTTAAGGCAGATACATGATGAAGTCGATTCTATAGGATAAGGGGCATAAGGCCAATGAGACAACATGAACCTGTAAGAACTAATCTAATGGTTTCTGGGTGGGCAGACAGTGACCGATGGGAGGAAGAGCAGAAGAAACAGCATGAGCAAGAGGGCCACTGAGGTGGGAAGACACAGCCCACGCTAAGAGAACGCTGAGTAGTTATCTAATTAAAAAGGGGGGGATCAGGCCCTGCTCTGCATGGGGAGCACTGTTTCTGACAAGCTTATAAAGGGAAAGAAATGAAGCTACAGGGATGAAATAGGATGTCAGAGAAAAGAAGCAGTGCAGATAGAGAAAAGGACCAAGAACAGATGCAGAAATAGCTACATTTAGGAGGTCCCTCTCCTACACCAAGGTAAAATCAGCAATGAATTTTAACATGTGGAGTATGCTGAAGCTACCTAATTCAGAAAAAGAGGTCAGGAAGACTTGCACATCACGCACATACATTGAGAAGATCTAGGAGATTCACTTATGTAGAATAAAAGAAATAAGAAAACTTTATTAGCAGCTTTCCCCATTAGCCTTCAGGAGAAAGAACTTGAGTCACTGGTGGGAAAACAGGTGCACCTTGAGACTATAACGTTAAATGAAATAAATCTGACAAACAAGTTCTTAAGTGAGAAACCCAAAACACACTTAAAAAGCAAAATAAAAGACAGATAATAGGAACAATGAATTTTTTTTTTTTCTCAAATGGGAGGAGGACCTAGAGGTGGAGGGGCAAGTGGGGGTTGATGAGGGGAAGATGAAAGAAAAATTAAGATGTATTCTGTCCATGTCCCAACTCCCCAAGATGAATATGATTATTACAGACTGTGAACATGAACTAACAAAAATTTAAATATTTAAAATATCATGTCTTAGTCATTTGTGAATCCTGAGTTCGGAACTTTTTGGTCAGTTTTCTGTTGCTGGGATGGAAGACCTGACATTAAAATTTAAAAGGAGAAAGGGCTTGGGGCTGGAGAGATAGTTCAGCGGTCTAAAGCACCTGCTTAGGTAAGCACAGGGCCCACAGTTCAAATCCCCGCACCAAATGTGGGCAAGCCCCACCTCCAGGGCAGGCTGAGCCACCACCCCCCCACAAAAAAAGAGGACAAAGGTTTTATTTTGGCTCATGGTTCAAAGGCTTCAGTCCATAGGCAGCAGGTTCCAAGGCAGAAACATGGTAAGTACAGTGGAGGACAGCTGCTGAAGTCAAGTCAAGTGGAAGCAGAGAATGGGGGAAGACTCCAAAAGGAAGGGGTATAGGACTTGATGTGGTCCCTAAGCCGCACCCCTATGGCCTACTTACATACACCCCAAAGTGTGTTTTACTAATCTTCTAGGTGTCTCTTAAGCCGATGTAGTGAAAAAAATCAAGACTGACTATTACAGGCATACAAGCTAGCACTTAGGCTTCCTATAACACTTACCAATGGAAATAAAGGGAGGAAGAAGGGCCCAAAATTAGAAATGCCCCAGAATCCATTTAGAATTAATTACAATGTACAATTTGATCATGAGAGACGTTTCACATTTGTCCCTTAAGACATACCCCAGCAGAAAACGACTGATTCACCTTTAGTACACTATACTTTCTAAAATTAGAACCAGACAATGTATAGTTATTTAAAAATGAGTTTAATAGGCATTGAAATGGGTTATTTCATTTCATTCTAAAATTAATGACCTCAAATGTATCCCATCCTTTGAATACACCAGTTAGTTGATGAGCTAGAGTATGTCTCATGCTTTGAATATACTACTTAGTTGATACTTCATACAGTTAGTTCCCAAAGCTGCAATTCTGGCAATTTTCATAAGGAAAGAATGCAACTGCTTCATAGATGAGGCAAAAACATGATTGTCAGTACCTTTATGGTTTCGGTGGGCACTCCGGGCTCAGGAACCTTGTCCAAGTAAGTGGTCAAGTCTTGATCAACATGTTCGAATACTAGTGTCAGTTTGGTTTCTCTGTCTGTCCGAGACACTGTGCACACATCAAACAACCTAGAAGAAAAAAGGAGATTAAGCAGGTAGAAATAAGTAAAGAAACAGTCTACGTATCTTACCCATATCCCTTGATTTCATCACATACTAGGGCAAAAGAGGGCCAGTGTCTATCATTCCTACTGTAACCTATGTAAAGACATTTAATGAGTTTGGTTCTTTTTATCAACATGGAAATTCAGGAGAGGAACACAAGTGAAACACTTGGTTAACATCGAGACAATCCAAAGCAACCTGACTGGAGTTCCAAACACCTAACTGCAGAGTGTCCTCAGTTAAGACCTTAAGTTGAACTTGTTGATGGAAACAGTTTTAAAAATTTGCAGTCCAGGCAAAATATGCTTCTTCTTGGCTGAAGTTTCAGAATTATTGTAGATAAATTAAGCATTTTTTGGACTCTGCAATGAAGATTTTCCTGGAATTTGAGGTGTCAGAACCACGCCTGAAAAGTTCTATGGCAGCTTTCCCTTCCTAGTAAGTCAAATTACTATTTCTCTGTAAAGGGCATCAACTCTTTATTTTATTTTATTTATTTATTTTTTTAATTTGAGACAGGGTCTCGCTATGTAGTCCAGGCTAGCTTTGAACTCACTATGTAGCCTAAGCTGGCTTTAATCCTACGTGCACCATCATGCCTGGCCTACACATTCTTAAATTGAGTTTAAAATTCTAAAAGTTAGGTTAAAACCAATACTGAAAAATTTTTAAGAATTTTAAAATTGTCTTTGTGACAGATAATAATTATATGTACTTATGGGACATGGTATAATATTTTTCTGCTGTGTTGGTGAACTACTGCCCAGAAGTGCAACTAACAAACAGTGCAGTGTATATCGCAAAATTGCTACAAGAGTTTAAATGTTTCACCACAAAAATGATAAGTATGGAATGTGACAAATCTATTAATTAGCTTTATTAAATAATTTCACAAATAAACAAAAGTTTTAAATTCCTGTCTTTGAGGAAGAAAAAAACTGCACTGGGAAACTGTGCTGCCCTTAAGTGACAAAACAAGTTGACAAATACTATAATTAACTTTGCATTGGAAATCCAGTTTCTTTCTAAGATATTACAATTGATTCAAAATTTAAGTTTTAAAAACAAACAAAAACAGCTTCCAGTAGTCAAAAGAATTTTCACGCCAAAGGACAAAATGTCCTTTAGTTTCAGTCATAGCATGCTATCTGGCAGAAGAGATTCTCACCAAATGTTTGAGGAATTAAACCAGCCATAAACAAGCTGTAAGGAAAGTTCTTTAACAAAATGCAACATAAATACTAAGAAAGAGCTAATAAAATGCTAGTCATACTATTTTTCTCATTAAAATATTAAATAAATACCCTCTTCAAAGAAATCAACTGTATGTGTACATGAAGCCCAGTTACTATAAACTGAGCTCACAGTCTGTCCTGGTCTGGTCTGTATATTCCTTTTGTTACGTTTTCAATGCCCTCCTTGGCGTTGAAACATACCAACCTACGTTTCTGGGGTATGGGTCCTACAACATTTGGTACTATTCTGTGAATCTAAACTCATTTTTAAAAATCTAAAGAACACTTCAATTAGTTTAAATCTGGTGGGGCAAACAACAGTATACCAATGACCATACATACGTCACAGCCAGACCTAAAGTACTGTTCAACTATGGGCAATCTGGGGTGAATTCTATAACTATGTGAAAAGCAACCCAAACCAACTGAATTTTCCCCTCTCACATTTACTACTTTCAGATATTCTGATTTTATGTCTTCATATCTATTTCTAAACAGTAT
The DNA here is from genome assembly GCF_000260255.1 of Octodon degus. NCBI lineage: Eukaryota > Metazoa > Chordata > Mammalia > Rodentia > Octodontidae > Octodon > Octodon degus. Next base: position 1,616,262 of record NW_004524838.1, on the reverse strand, counting down.
TTTCTATTACTTACTGACTTATTCTGGAAAAGTATTCTGACAAGGTGAAAACTCATAGTTAATAAATTTACTAAAGACAGTGTCATAAATCACATAAGTGCTATACACTATTTAAAGTATGATTGCTATCATGCATGAATTTAACAGAAAGATTATCAGAAATGTTCTTGATCTTCTATTTGAGGTAATAACTACCATTTATTAATAGGCTTCTGTGAGCCATATTATTCCTATTAAACATATGTTCTTGAACAACTTCACTTTTTCTTCCTTTTGAAGCAGAAAAAAGAGCTCCAAAATTACCAAGCTTCTTTGTATCTGTGACTAGCATAGTTGCAATGAAAACAATGAACGCAAATGACAGGTACTAAATCAAATACAAACATGGAAATTGTCATACTATACATCCACGACAGCTGTGCTTCTCAAACATTAAAGAACATTTCACCATAATTAACAAAAGAATACACTGCTTGTCAGTCTAATGACTTTATCAACTCCAGTTCTTATTACATTTATAGTCTATGATGAATGTAAGACATTTTGGCAATTTCTAAAATGAAAGAAATGTTGCCGAGTACAAAATGGGAGAATAGAATGATCCTGAAACACGGCTGAACCCAAAGGTCACCTGCTCCCCGAACCGTTGTGTTGGAAGTTACCTAACAGCTCTGGCAGCCTGCTCTTGCTTCATCTCACTGAAACTATTATCAAACACTCTTAGCATGATACAATTCATGAATAACCCTAGCTCACCCAGGCTGTTTTCCTCAGAGTTACATAACACCATTCAGTTTAAAATATTAAGATTCACGGATGCCACCTGCAGTAAACAGACCACACATGTAACTTTCAAAGGCTATTCAAGGGGCTGGAGACATGGCTCGGTGGTACAAGCGCCTGCCTGGCAAGCATGAGGTCTGGAGTTCAATTTCCAGTACCACCAAAACCCAAAAACAAAACAAAATCAAATATCAAAGCTATCCAAGACGTGTGCCACTGCTGATTTAACATGTGATTAAACTGGAAAAAAACACTCTATATTGGTAGATTTTTAAAATGTGGGATGAACTACAGAGATACATGACAGTATATACAACAGAATATTATTGTATGAATTTTAATGTATTTTTAGGCTACAAAAATGGTGAATTTGGTCAAGGCTGAGGTCACTACTGGCCTGTGTGCAAGGAGATACTCTTTTTAATTATGAAGATATTTTTATTACTTTCCTGTGGGAAGTGGCACATATTACTTTCACGAGGGCACCAAGTGACAGTCCTAAGTTGTCTGTACGATGCGCTCCTTGCTTTGGTTCCAGTGCTGCCATTCATACCCTATAGACCCCCACTTCAGAGGAGACATTTGGGAAATATAGTTTTTTAGTAAAATATGAAATTTTGTTTGATGTAATTTTTTAATAAATATTATTGGAGTAACAGTTAACAGTTACATTAGTTTTAATGGGTAGAAAATGCACTTTAAGACAATAGTTGTGAATATTAACTTTGAAAATTTCAGAGTATTTATGATGCTCTTCATCTATGAGTCCCTCTAGAATTACTCCAAATCAAATAATAGTCATTTTGGTGAGAGATAAGACAGACACTTTAATATAACAAACAAGCTTCATAAAAAGCAACTGAGCTGAACAAGAGCTGAAATCCCTGGTATTTGGCTGGAGGTTAACAGTATGTATGTATATAAATCAATGAGGAATGTGGCTAGGCTGCCTATGACCCACACACTTGCAAAACAAAAGAGCCGTGCAGGTCTGAACATTTGAACACAAACACTGGAGTATAACTTTCACTGTATGACTTTTGTGTTGACCAACATTTTTATGCCTTTCTAAAACATTTATTTGTTAGTTTGTTTAGAAAACTGACAGAAATCCTACTTCAATGACTGTATAACTGTACTTCCATAAGAAAAATGCAATCATACTGTTTGGAACATGAATGTAATATCAGGTTACTTTCAGAATTATCATTCAAATCTACCCATGAGAGCTTCATTCAATGTGATGCAAGTGAATATTTTTTCAAAAAATGGGAGTAAAAAGACATCTTTGGCATTTGCTAAGGCTATGCATCTAGCTTAGCTGTGCAAATGCAATCCAAACCAGGAAGGCAGATCACGATCATTTCACAATTAAGTCAGCCAAGCCTCTGAGTGTCCCATAAAATAAGTTCTCTTGCTGTCTCTATTGTCCTGACCCTCCAGCTGCAGGGCAGAGAACAGGCACAGCGGTCCAGCCCGGTGCTCAACTTTCCAGCTGTCCTAGTGATGTAATTATCTCATAACAAAATATCTCCCCAAATTAACTCTGCATCCTACCCACTGTAACTCTTAATGACGGCTTCCTGTTCAGGCTCTCAATTTAACTTGCTATTTGGGATCTACTACATAGGCCCCCATCTAATGGATGGGATTACATCCAATAGGTCTGGGATTTCCAAAGATTACAATTTACAAAGGTCTCCCCAACAACATGCTTTGTAAACACAAGCTTTGCTTTTCCACTGTGGTTACAATAAAAGGGAAATCTGTATTATTTGCTCTGATTACACTTTGAACCATCACAGGAAGTTCTGTGAGGATTTTTTTTTCCTGTGAGGTTTTTTTTTTTTCAAATACCCTTGAATGTTCGGTCATTAAATAATTCTAGAGCTGAGACATATCTGACATGGCTGCCTAAAGGCCACAGCAAAATTTTATTTGAACTAGAGCCAGTACGTGGAGTTGAGAAAAAGTTTTTCCTTCCCTAACCTGCTCTTCAGAAGCTCATGAGGCACCTCCTGTGGGCACTTTTCATGTATCAGGCCGATACGTCTCCCAAGCCCTGAGCTACAGCATAGGGGCCAGGGTGTTGTCTGCTCGTTAAATACTGACTCTGTGTGTACGTACTCAGCACCAGCACTGGATGATACAGCTCGGAGGTATTCGCCACCAACAATAAGGATGATGTTGCTGAAAGGAAGCTGCTATTTCAGAAGCATCCAAAATATTTCCAAGTTCCTATCATGTGCAGGCTCTAAGTTTACAGTTTCACACAAGACAGGTGTTGTCTTTTAAGAGCTTCACTATCTAGTTGTGAGAAAGAAGATTTACCTGTAAAAATACATGTAATCATATACAACTATGTATTAATATCAAATATATTCTAAAAATATTAGGTGCAATTTTATGTATAATGTCTAAGTAATTCGTCCTCCCCCCATCACAATAGGCTACAGGTGCTTTCTCTCTTTCCAGCAGTTGTTTACCTGAAGTCATATCTTTATCTCGTCTAAAGGAATCTGGCTTGCCCCACACTCAGGTAGTAATGGTTTTGAGCCAAGGGGCCTAGGGATGGCCTGTAAGCAATCCTAGACAAAAGACAATGATTGATTTGGGGATGAACAAGGACCATGAGAACCAGTCCCAGGAATTTTGCTAGAACTTCTGAGAGAGCAAAGCTCTCTTTATACCAGGATTATTGAGCTTGCAAGGCAGAAGCCTGCAGCTGCTGGGGGCTCTTCGCCTCTGTGTTAGTGAGCGTACTGCAGAATGAAGCCTAACACCAAGGAGATAGACAGTAGACAAGAAATTCCAGATGATGCTATTCAAGCACCTAAGTGCCTTACCTGATGTAATTCCTAGATTCCAGTTATATGGGCTGGTGGAGTCATATAGCTGCTTACCTAGTGTGAGTTGGGTTTTTATTACTTTGCAATGGTTAAATGACCTCAAAATATTAGTGTCTAATCTCAACTCTGTCCTGCACATTTGATAAAATTTGGAGAGTCGAAGCACATAAGAACAGTGGTGTTTTCCAGGTGACTGACTACCAGTTCTCTGGCTTCCTCGAAGACTATTGCCCTCAGATGGTCCCTCCATTCCATGTGCACAGGACAGGAGGGACCGACGGCAAACCAGACGAATTCTTCTCTTCTACAAAGTTATTTGCCTTCCACTCAGAATTCTTATTTATGATTCCTGGTCTGATCAGATATCTTATGAACGAAAAGCAGAGAAAGAAGACATATAAGCTCTTCAAAACAGGAATACTGAATCTAGAACAGCAAAGCACTCAATGGATAGGAGGAAGCAAAGGAGAAACATTTAAAAATAATATAGAGTTCATTTAATTTAGAGGTTGAGTCTAAAGGCATGTTCTCTCAAAACCCTCAATTAAACACCCCCTTCCCACTAGCTACTGCTGAAAAGTGCAAACTGCATGGGAGTAGCAAAGCAACGATAACTCCACAGTAGGGAAACATCTCTTGTTCACAATTTGACAAGGGACTGCAAAGCTAATATCCTGTATGTATTAATCATTTTATACCCATAGCCTTACGCCCAGTATCCACAAGGCTTTTGCGTAGTTTACCTTCTCTGAGTTCATCTTTAGAGCTGCTATTCATCTAGTTTTAGCTTCTATTTACATGCACCTGGCAACTGTGACTCTGGGAGTTAATATCTTCTGGATCGCTTAACCAAAAAAAAATTTTACAGAAGAAATGGGAATCCCCTAAGCTGGGCAAGTTTACAAGATGTGACTCACACTACAGTAAATATTGAAAGTAAAGCAAACAGTAAAATTTGTGTGTATGGAAACATCCTTCTACTACACAATCAACAACAAAGTGGTATACTCTCCCATAACTAGGCCTCAAATAACCTATGGAGGATGGCTTAATGAATGTATGGGATGCCCACATGCTGCTCCGCTTATGTTCAAGATGCATTCTTGAAATGGAATTCAAGTAAAAGAGTTCAGACTTCTTTCACAGTCCTACAGCAAGCACTAGAGGCAGTCTTTTATTTTTAAGCACAATTCTTCAAACTGCTAATGCATTCTATCTGAATAAAAGGCAGAGAAAGAATGAAACTGTGGCCTCACTCTGTTAATGCTAACTACATGCTACTAGGGGAAAAGAGACAAATACTACTTTAGAGCTGAAACAAAGAAAGTGATTAAAAAAAAAATCCTCAAGAGTCACTATGTGGACCATTATCTTTCCCAGACATGAGAAAGAAAACACAGACAGACAAATAATGATGAGGTGGTACTGTTGTTAAGAATCCAGTTGCAATACAAAAGGTTCAGAAATTCGAAGAGATCATAAAACCACTCTACCAAAGGAAGAAATCTGCCAACTGGGAAAATTAGGGATTTTGGTCTAGATCAGAATAATGTAGAAACAATTTGGCTTAGAAAAGTATAAACACCAATCCACCAACCTCAGCTATGGCTCACCATGAGGACCCACCTCTTTATAGGCTTATGAAACAATTAACTTCAACCAACCACATGACACCAGTATGGGGGTCAAATAAGGACCCAGAAAGATTCAATGGGCTAAGAAACCTGTGCCCCTGCTGAGAATTCCAAACCCTACAGGCAGGTCAGAGATGACACATTAGTCAACTAAAGAAGGATTTAAATTTCCCTCAGGAGGTGCCAGGGAGATGGCTCAGTAGGATAAGCACTTGACTGGCAAACGCAAGGATCTGAGTTCAATCCCCGGTTCCACCCAAAAAAAAGAAAAAAGAAAGATCAAATTTCCCTCAGGAAATTGGAGGGAAAATATAAAAAAGCTAAGGATTTCTCCTACTCCCTTATGTTCCTCTCTTAACTAGTTCAAAATATGACACATTGTAATTCACCCAACAGTGTTTAAAAAAAGATATTCTGATCTTGACAACACATGAGTTCAGTGATATTTTTAAAAGCAAAGTGAACAGCTCAGGCTTGAGTCAGATAGAGTGCAGAACATTCTGGACAACTTTCAACGTTTAGTTCTCTTTCCATTTCTGACCTGTAAAAGCCCTGTTCTCTAGCTTGGGCCTCTCTTGAGGAAAAGTGACACTGCAGCCAAAACTAGGCAGTGTCTGCAGTGAAGACTGTCTGCACGGTCTTTGGAGAAAACCAGCCAAGCTTTTCCTATATCATAAGCCAAAAGTCTTTTAATAATCCCATCCTTAGGTGAGTTAATGTATCCCAGCATTAATTCACTCAACTACTTATGATTAGGTACTTTTAGCCACTTAAAAAAAATCTTTTATTTATTTGGTACAGGGTCTCCAAAAATCTTTTATTTATCTATTTGGAGTCTGCAGACTCAGACTCCTAGTGATCCTCCTGTCTCAGCCTCTTCACTGTTGGGGTTACAGGCATGCACCATCATGTCTGGTTTTGATGGCTGGCATGGCATGCGGTACTGGGGATTGAGCCCGGGTCCTTGCACTTGGCAGGCAGGTGCTTAGACCACTTTTTTTTTTTTTTTTTTTTTCTTTCTTTTTTTTTTTTTTTTTTTTTTTTTAAGGAAAGGCAAATAACCTTTAGCATAAGAAAACATGTTTAACCTTAGCAGTAACTTAAAAGAGAAATGAAAGCTGAGTGATAAAGTATTTAAAAACCCTTCAAATTGGGGCTAAATTGTCACTGAAATTTTTAAGTAATAAAACCACATGGTAATTATGAGGATCTGTGAAAATAGGCTTGTTTTATTCTGGGAATGAAATTTGGAGGAAATCTTTTGGACACACACACAAACATACATTATGTGTCTCTTAACACGTTCAGGACAGGGCCATAATTTGTATGTCTTCCTGACAGGTGGCTTGAACCACCAGTGGCACATGTATGACTGTTGCATCAGGAGGGTTCTTATTAATTTTACTAGAGTGATGACCCATTTTTACCACTAGTGGTATAAGCCGTTATCTGAGTCACGCAGACACCACTGGTGGTACGAGCCAGCAGGAACGTATTAAAGTGATGACACAGGTCCATATTTATTAACACAGGCACTATTATATACTCTAAGAAGAAAATTTAGGTTTCAAAGAGTATGCACCGTGTGTTTCCACATGCAGGGAACATACAGCGGTCACTCATGTTCTCATCACCCATCCATCGTGCTGCTGGCCATCCCATCTCCTGTCCTTTTTCTTGAGGCAAATGTTACAGAGTTGAATCTCTTCTTACTATCCCCACAACAGCCACTCCCTGAAATTGAATACTTCCTTATCAGGTTTATATTCTCACTGCACGTACAGTATGTATATCCATAAACAATTATGGAATATACAATATAGAATATATGGAATATATGATATATACTGGGGATACATCCTATGATATGCATATACAACAATTATTTGTCCATTCTCCTATTAGTGGATTTTATGTTTCAGTAACATTTTTGATGACTTTTTCTTGACCTTGTGTGCTATGTATATTTTTTCCTGTATGCACCCAGAAATGGGATTTCTGAGCTATAGGTGTGGCAGGCAGGTGCTTTCTTTTTTTTGTATTTTAGGGAAGGGTCTATAGGGTGTTCAGGGTCTCACTGCCAGATCAGACTCTTACTGATCCTCCTGTTTACAGTCTCTCAAGAGCTGGGATTATGGGCACACGACACCACACCCAGTCTCAATAGCTGTCTCAGCGCGCCCCTGGGACAGGGCCGGCAAGGCAGGCCGGGGATCAAATCCTCAGCCCCTGAGCCTGCTTGCAAACACTTGACACTGTCAATTGTAGTCAATTTTGTGAACTAGTTGTAGCTCTGTTAATTCCCACCAACAAATTGTTAGTATATTCATTTTTTTTCAGTTGTAACTACCACGTGGTATTGCTGGATTTTAAAATTTTAGTCAATCTGGTGGTGTGCTGTGAGGTATATGGCATTTCATTCTAATTTGCATTTCCCCCCTAAATGTTACTGAAATTAAGCAGCATTTAATACGTGTATGGCCCATTAGGGTTTTAACTTTTGTGAATTTGACCATTAAATGATTTGTTTCTAAATAAATAAAATGAAATACAATAAAAATTAATATCTAGCATCTTATGCTTTTAAAGTACACCCATTCCCACAAAACTTCCAAGAATAATTGTGTTAAGAACTAGGTTAGATTCTATAAATATATTTTAAGGACACTGATGAAATCCTACATTGAAAGTTTAGAATTCAATGCAGTCAGAATTTAAAAGAATTGTTCTCTTTACGAATGGGTAAACACAAGGATATGTGCATGGGTTGTTTTGTTAGGGTGTAAAAACTTGGTAAAATTAAAGTATGATTTGTTATATCTAAGAAAGTCAACTTTATTTTTGAAATTTATTTTTGCAATATTTCAGATAAGGTAAATATTTTATGGTCTTAACAGTAGCCAAAAGCTAAGAGTACAAATTTATAAATGTACTTGCAACTCTTATCTCCTTCACGGCAGACTTCTTTTGCAAAGAGAACAACTCATAACAGGACTCTCTTAGGCAACTGGGTATTCCACACGAGTTAATATTTTGGATAACTGATTCTTACTTATTTTACGATCCCAAGCATTTTTTCAATTGAAATTTTTAATGAAATTTTTATAGCATGCAATGCACATTTTTAAGTTTTTAAGCATTACATACTTATCAGATTGTACTGACAGAAGCTTTATAAATATCATTAAATTATTAAATTCAGCACAATGATTATGATGATTTATTTTGGGGCTTACTAGGTACATATGTTTAAAATAAAAAAGATCACATCCACCCAGGCACATTATAATCAACCTATTCAAAGATAAAAGACAGAGATTCTAGAAAGCAGCATGATTAGAAACCTTTTCTCATCAGAAACCAGGGAGGGCAGAAGGCAGTAGGATTTTCTTAAAGACTCGAAGAAAATTATCGTTGACCAAGAATTCTTCATCTAATAAAACTATGCTACCCCAGTGAAATAGAAATTATGACATCCTTATACAAACAAAAATGCTAACAAGAGTCCTTTGGTCTAAAGTAAAAGGGCAAGAGACAGTATGTCAAAGGTATACGAGGGGCCGAGGAGATGGCTCAGTGGAATAAGTGCTTCCCCAGCAAGTGCAAGGGCCTGAGTTCAATCCCTGGCTCCAAAGGAAAAAAAAAAAAGGCATACGAATAAAAGAACAAAAGAATCTAAGTATGGAAACATACAAAGTTCTTACATTTTGGTTTATAACTATTTTTATATGATTTAAATGACAAGTTCATATGATGATAACTATAAATTTATGTTAAAGCCCATATAATATATAAAGATATGATTTATGACAACAGCATGAAGAGGAAGGGAAAATTTTATATACTACTGTTATGGTTTACATACAGGTGTCCCCCCCAAAGCCTCATGCAGTCATGGGGCAGCTTCCCAAGTCTGTGACTGATTACTGTGGGCGGGGATGCTGCACCTGCCCTGGGGCGGTTAATATGCATTACAATGTAAGGAGGAAGAGGCTGGCTAGCTGCCTGAGCTGCCCTTACTTTTCCCAGTGCTCTCTTGCTCTTTAGCTCCACCACGAAAGGCTGCTCTCTGCCATGTTCTGCTCTGCCTTGGAGCCAGCTGAGTATGGACTGAAATCTCCATTAACTTGTGAGCTAAATAAACCTTTCCTTCCTTCATTTTGAGTGTCAGATATCTGCCCCAGCAACGAACAGAGTAACTGAGACAACTATTAAAGATAAGTTAGATGAATTCAAACCAGATTGTTAAAAGCTTGAGATGTTAACTAATCTCCAGAGTGGCCACTAAGACATTCCTTGTTTTGAAACTGGCTTCATATCCTAAGGAATATTGTTTGAATATTCTACAATATGATGTAAGAGTACCTATCAAGTCTGGCATTGTATTAGGGACTTTTTTTTTTTTTTTTTTGTTCCTCGAATGCCTTCAGGGCACTTTTGGCCAGCTGGAGAGGTGTGAGGTTCGAACTCCAGCAACCTGAGGCTGATAGCTTTGTGGAAGCAGCCGCTTAAAGGCCTGAGCTACGGCCAGGCCCCCTAGGGACTTCATTAATGCAAACTCACTTTATAAGTGCAAATCATTTGAATATATCAATTATATATTACTATTCTCATTTTACAGATAAAGAAGCTAAGAATCAGAGACTAATTTGTGCAGTCACAGAGCAGAGATAAGGCAAAGAAATGGGATTCAAGTTAGAAATTTCTCACTCAAGTTAGAAATTTGCTCCTTGATTTATGATCCTATTATCTCACCCAATGCTGCACCTGTACCAGCAAGCCCCAAGCAAATCATCATCATCATCATCATCATCATCATCATCATCATCAACAACAACAACAACAGTAGGTAATTATCTCCTTTATGGTCCAAATTTCCAAGAATATCTACAGGCTGATGAATTTTCAATCTGTCTCATCAACAGTTCTCTCTCTAAACTCCACATTTAGTTATCTATTGGACAACCGCAACCAGTATTTAGAACACAAGAGTTCCAGCACAGAGTTCATTCATTTCTCCTGTTCAACCACATCACTACCTAACCAACTTTCTAAATCCAGAAACATTCGAGAAATTCTAGATTCTAACATTTCCCCCTGTATCTAATCAACCAATAAATATTTCTCTACCTGCTTTCACTTCATACATTCAGGTGCTCAACCATCTTGGCTGTTCTTACCCAATTCCCTGTGTTGTGAACACTTACGTTGCTCATTTCTCACTGTCATTCACAGACCTTCTACCTGGCCATAACCCTGAACAAACCCATTTAACCAATAAATATTAACTATTTATTTTCTTAGCATTGTATTGAGTGTGAGAGGTAGAAAGAGCAAAGAAAATAAATAAAATTTAAGTTGATCAGAGGTTTAGCGGGGAAGACAGATATTAAAAGAGAAGTACAAGGGGCTGGGGAGATGGCTCAGTAGGATAAGTGCTTGACTGACAAACGCAAGGATCTGAGTTCAATCCCTGGTTCCGCTAAAAAAAAAAAAAAAAAAAAAGACAAGTACAGTATCAGGTATCTTATAAATAGGCTGAGGAAGATACATAGGTTAGAAGACTATACATATGGTACTTTAAGAAAGCTAAAGAGCAGCCCCCAGCCTAGACTTGTAGGGACATGGTAACAAAGGAAATGATAATTAGAGTATCAGGCATTACCCAAGAAAGTGGTAGAGAAAGGAAATTTGTGCCAGGTCAAAGCATGAGTAAGGAGACTACAAGAAGTCTCTGCAGAGAGAAATCCTGTATACCATAAAAACTTGTATCCTTTGGAAAAACCAGCACTTATGTTTTCATTTTCAAACAGCTCAATCTGGTGGCATGGGCAAGAGGAAAATGGCAAGAAGACCAGAAAGGCAACTGTTGCTGTAGTAATACAGGGAAAATAAAGAGGGCCTGTCCTAAGGAATTGGCAGAGAGGATGGAGAGGAGAGTACAGATTCCAGAAATATTTAGGAGGTTGAATTGGCAGGACTTGCTAAGTGTCTGAATGTGGCGGGGGTGGAGGGATGGGAAAGGAGGAAAAGCCAAGGATGACTCACAGGCTTTTGACTTTGGGGACTTGGTGCCGCCACCCCATGAGATACAGCAGTGTTCCCAGACCTTGGGTTTTCAGGGAACGGTAAACTTTCCAACAACTTTAGAGCTCTGAAAGAAAGTTGCCAACTAAAGACACCCTATCATCTACCATCACCACTATTTCGTAAGGGAAAGCACATTAAACACCCCAAATGCGAATACATTTAGCTTCCCCAAAAATTCACCGCAGGGGCTATTTTTCTGACAGCATCAGAGGTGATGGAAAGTCAGTACTAGGCCTCAGACCAACACTGGGAAGCGCTGAGCTAAAGATATATAGAAGTTGGCTCCGCAGTCCAGTGATAGCTGAAGCCAGAAGAATACACTGTCTCTGTCCTCATTAACTCCCCAGACCAAATGGCTATCCAGTCCACACATAGTAAAGCGCTGTAAAAAAGTTCGAGAATTGCTGGAGGGCCTGGAGAAGAGGCATCATACTGCGCCTATGAGGAAGGAGCTGAGCACAGGAGGACAACGTGGAATTTGCCATGTAAACAAAGAAGTTTGGCATGGTCTGGGCAAGAAGGAAAAGTGTGTCAAAGGTATGTAGGTGCGCAGGAAAATTCGTGTATTTGGGAAATTGTGGATATTCGGCATGAGTTGGTGATTATCTTGGAAAATGCCAAGCGAAGAGCTGGAAAAGTACACAGACACAAAATTATCCGTGGTTTGGTGATCTAAGCTAAAGGCTAGAAATGATCTTACAGGCCCTGGGAAGACTCACAGGATTTCACAGTGCACAATGCTATCTACGGGCAGCTTTGCCGCTTGAAAAATATTGCCTGAAAACAACTACCAAATGTTTGCAAAAGCCCAAATAAGTCTGGACTGAGAAAAGCCAACAGAGAGAATCACACAACTAGCACATTTTCTTGGCATCTACACTTTTCGTCAAGGACAGTGAGAGAAGATGTCTACTCTCCTTAGCTTACTTCCACTGTTATCAAGTAAAAATTAAGTCATGTATTATACAACATTTTGCAATTTAACAAGATACTAATGGCTTTCATAAATCTGTCTTCATTTTAAAATTTGATTTAAATTGTATTTTATATGTAACCTAAGTCATTTCTTTCTTCTTTGAACACTGATTCATTATTCCCTTACAATAAATTCCTAGAAGCAATACTACAAAAATAAAAAGGTGTATTTTTTTTAAATGTATTTTAGAAGTTCTTGATCCACACCAATTGACAGAAAGTGGGATCCAGAAAATTTGGTGACAAACCAGGCTATAAGAGTTGTAGGGGGGGAAAAGAGGTGTAGGGGTAAAAAGTTAAGAGTGACTTTCCAACTTCTAGTTTAGGCAACATGTATATGATGGTGTGATTTCCAGGTAAAAAGAAGAGAAAAAGACTTGAGGAGTAACCAGTGAGTTTATTCGGATAGAGAATAATGTGGCAGTTGGGCAGCAATGTCCAGCGATAACTGTAAAGACGCAATGACAGATTTGGGTACAGACCAAGTTTATAAAGTTACCAGCACCCAGGTGAGACAGTCTTGGAGGCCACAGTGACATGAAACAAACTGAAGAGAATCTCTGAATGAAGCAGAGAAGTGGGCAAGAACACAGTGTAGAAAATGATATTGCACACATGAAAAAAAAAATCAAGAGGATGAAAATAATTCGATTTTAAACAGCTCCAAAGCCAAGAAAAGTTAGGTATAAATTTAATGAAAAAGTTCACCACATACTGAAAATTACCAACAATGTTGAAGAAAATGAAGCTGATCCGATCTTGCCCTTACTTATCACTCCATCCTCATCTTTCAACTTTTAAAATCCATCCTTGCAGCTTCTTGTTCTCACTCTGAGCCCTGATACAAGCTGTCATCACTGCCTAGAAAGCTGTTTTTTTCTCTGTCCATCTGGTGACTTTCTACTCTCCAGCAAAGATTCTGCCCAGGGTGGACATTCACCGTGACACCACTTCCTTTTTACTCTCTCACTGCCAGAGCCAGGACTCCTCTCTGTTACCATCACAGGTGCCTTGGAGGCACCTAACCATGCTGAATGGACAAAGAAATGAAAAAAATATTAAACTGTCATATAAGAAAGCGTACTGTATTTTTGGAAACGTCCTGAGCCAACTCTGATAAATCGGGGGCGGGGGTGGGACATGGCTGAGTAATATTCTTTTAGATCCAAGAAGATGTCGATGTTTTGGCTTGGATAGTAAAACAGTTCTGTAGGCAATTCCAGAAAAGTCTGAAAATGTTCTGTTCAATTAGGGTAAAGCTACAAAAACTGGACTGCCTCCCATGGGACAAGCTTTATTTGGTCATATAAGTTCTAAAATGACACGTTTTTGTTTTTTCCTTTGTGTTATTATTTTCGTGTCACATGGGGTAAGGCAACTGTCCTTTTATTAGATATACTGCACTTCCTAAAGAATCTTAAATAAGCTATCCCCGTTTTCCTTCATTTCTTTACTCAGTAACTGTCTTGACATGTTAAAGAAATATTTTATTATCAGAAGGTTGATTCTGCTTATTTCCAAAGAGGGAAGCAATTTGCTACTCTTTAATTTAAACCTATCCTTAAATCCAAGGAATGTCTGGCTCATGAAAGGAAAAACAAGGTCCAGAATCTATTAACTTGTGATCCACAGCCTTCAAAGCAATTTACATTCAGTATACATTTGAGTTCATTTAGCTGTCGGACTAAAGCCTAAATCCCCTGTGGAACTTGCCAGTAAGAAAGTATACTTAGACCTAAACTGGGTCACAAACTGCTTTAGCATGACATGTGTTTTACTCTTCCCGAATTCTGAAAAAGGAAAAAAAAAAAAAAAAAAATCCGAGGAACAACAGAAAGCTTCCTGAAGGAAAGAACTTAATACCCTAAATCACATCTGAGATAGGCCTCACCCAAGTTTGCACTTAGGGCACTGTCAAGACAACAGAAGAGAACTGAGAGGTGCCACAGCATACATTCAACCACACTGCTTCTCCCAAGTCTAAATCTCCCGCACCTGCAAGCCCATCCGTATTTAAAGGTCCTTCAAATACCCTGTCTAAGCCTCCAAGTACACATATCCAGATACTTGAATTTAACTAGCTTTTCCTGTTTGAATTTTATAGATTTTTAACACTAAGCATATAGAAAGAGATTAGATCTAAGTATTAGCCTGTAGGTACATCTCTGTGGCACCTACCAACTGCTGGTGTTTCTCAGCTGTTCAAGGGGTGTCACCTTATTAAAACTACTCCCCTTGTCTTATGTAAAGGGTACAAATGGCTCTAGAACTAAGATGAAAAACTGTAAGCACAGAGCAGGACTCTCTAACAAAAAACAAAGGCAACTCCACCAGCAGCTGAAATTCACTTGAAAAAGAAATTTGACTTCCACCCATCTCAAAAAGAAGAATTTCACTTCAAATATTTCAATTTGGGAAAGGGGGAATAAACAGTAATTTTTGAAAAGTCTAAGCTCACTAATCAATATATGTATATAAAGTTTTTAAAGTTATACACGTTAGATATTTAATCACTACCCTCTTGGTGTGTATTACTTTTTTAGAAGTAAAATTTTTAAAAATGGACACTTTGTTCATATCTTCCTGTGACATAGGGCTAGGGAGATAGCTCAGTGGCATAAGCATCTGCCTGGCAAGAGCAAGGTCCTGAGTTTGATCCCTTGTACCAAAACAAAACAAAATAGGCCTTTAATATAAACATCAGATAACAAGGAGAACACCATCAGATCAGTTTTTACTGACTTGTTTCAAGATACTGAAATGATAATAAACCAGACAGTATATACATCTCTTTTGTGTTCTTAATCACTCTTGCAGGATAATTTGAAGAAATTATATTTCATAACTGCTAAAAGGGTAGTTACTTAAATATATTGTGTCCGACTGCCTTCTTTGTCCAAATGTATAATGCATTTCTCTTTCAGAATCTTAACAGTTTCTTAAAGGAAAACTCAGTAGGTAAGAATAAGGCCTTTCTTCCCTAACTATACACACATTTATTCAAAAGCAACATGTATATTCATAAGACAATTGTCCTATCAAAGTTTAAAACCTCAGGGGCTGGGGAGATAGCTCAGCGGGCTAAGTGCCTGCCTGGCAAGCACAAAGACCTGGGTTTGATCCCTGGTAATGCATGCCGTGCCAGCCTGGAATACTGGGTGCACCGAGCAGGCCACCAAAATTGGACTTGGTGGTGCACGCCTGGAATGCCAGCACTGGGGAGGCTGAGACAGAGGATCACTGAGTCCAAGCTGTGTAGCAAGACCCTACACCAAATCAATCAATCAATCAATCAATCAATCACTCAATCAATCTTTTTAAAAAAGTGTAAAGCCTCAAAGTATAAAATGTTTATTTCAAAATCTGTTCAACCACAGATACACAGGGAACTCTAAAAACTCCACTTATACTAACTAAACTTAAAAAAATATAATATAATGACGTGCCAAGAAGGTATCCTATCTAGAAGATCAGTTTTTTGTTTACTGGCACTTACTTCAATAAGCAGACAGAAATGTGACACCAGAAAGATGGAAATGTTAGCCCCTGAACCAAACAAAAGATAAAGTCTAAGCGCAAACTTGAGGAAATGAATTGCAGGGGATGGGGATAAGTAGGAAAGGCCCAAGAGGTGACAGACACCCCAAATCTAATGGAGGAAGACGCGATGCTATGGCAAGCGACTGCACATTGCAACCCATCAAACTGCACTTTCACGGAAGTCTGCATTTTAGCCACAACAAAGCAAACTGTAGAATGACAATTTGGCGGGGCAGATGGGCTACTCCTACCAGTGAGGAGGGACTTTGTATGACAAATGCAACTTCTTTTTCTGGAGTCAAAACGGATGCATCAGGCACCACACTCGAGGCCGTTGGCTATTAAGATTATTCCAACTCCCCTCATGGGATCTACAATCATAAAGACAACCATCCCACTATAACCTGACTTTCCCATTAGTAATTATGCAAGGAGGACAATGCCTTGATTGGCAGATCCAAGCACTCCTAAGAAGTTCAGCTTTTACTGGAAAAGAGTACAATTAATACTTTGGTTCATTTGTCGGTTTTGTGGAAGGCTGGTGGGAGACTGTCATCCTAGTTTCTCCACCTCTCTAGGTGGACTAATACATTGGGGCTTCCAGTCTTTAATGCCAAGTGGATGCTGGAAGACGGCAATTATACCACAGAACTGATTCTCTATCCACGGATACCCAGCCATCATTCTTTCTCTTGAAAAGGCAACCCCGACCTTCAAACACACCTTTTCTTTGAGTCTTTCTGCATTTTGACTTTGAAATCCTACAATTTTTTTTTATTCTTTTATTTTTATTTTCTTTTATTTTTTGGTCAAACCGGGGATTGAACACAGACTGTTGTACTTGCCTGGGAAATGCTTATTTTACTAAGCCATCTCCCCAGCCCCTGAAATCCTACAATTCTTAAACTATAAGAATAAGGACAGGGGGCTGGAGAGATGGCTCAGTGGTCTAAAGCACCTACTTGGAGCAAGCTTGGCAAAGCACAGGGACCGCGGTTCGATCCCCAGCACCACATGCCAGCCAGCCGCGCCCCCTGGTGGGCTGAGCTGGCCACACACACACACACAAAAAATGTTAAAAAAAAAAAAAAAAAAAAGAAAAGAATAAGGACAATACATCAGGACATATTTTTCCAGGTTTGTTAGAACTTCTAAAGGGCTATGTCCTTGGGCAGCAAAATGAGCACTTTTACAGAAGAGCAATTCTTGGACTATTTTATAATGAACTGTTTTGGTTACGTACTCCATTGTGGGATGGGAAATGCTAGAGGGTAAGAACTGAAAGGACTACCACAATCCTCTGTAGGGGCTTGTCAAACACCAATTCATCCTCTCCTGTGAATCAGCCCGGCCACAGTAGGTCCCTAGACACCTTCTATGTGCCACCTTTGGAGGTAACTCCAGAGAGCAAAACCATCCACTCTGTAAGTACTAGACTCACTATTCTGGGTAAGTCACTACAACTGATGGGTCTATTTCCTTTCTCAAGTGTGCTGGGGTGCAAACAATATTGAAAATGACTTTTGAGTGATGGCTTGACTTTACAAATGAATACTGTCGACACTATTACAGAGAACTTGGCCCTGCTTTAGCTATTCAAAATTCAAATTTGTTCCAATGATCAGACGTAAAACTAAACAAAAAGCATTCATTAATAAAATGCAGAGAAAACACAGTGCCAGAATCTTTGTATATTTTAGTACAAAATACATTTATCTTCTTCCAAGGGAATGGCATGCAACTTGTTTCTAATTCAAAGAAAGCTCATGAAAAAAATCTGTTTACTGTAGAACAATTTTCAATAATTCATAGCTGAATGATCTAATGAAATTACTTTAAAATGTCAAATATCAAAGTGATGTAAGAATTTTTTTTTTTTTGCATTTCAACCCTAAGTTAACATTTTGATGAAAGAGGAATTCAAGAAATATAGCTATGTTTTAGAGACAGATTGCCCAACTTTTACTGAGTTCAGTTAAACACAATGATTTTTACAGCTTGGTTGCACCAAAGCATTGTTGATTTTTATGAAATATACTACCCAAACACTTAAGTGTCTATATATCAAATTGGCTGTATACACCAAAAGTTACGTGCATATACACAGAGCTTCTAAATTCACCCTATTAATAAATGAGTGAATAAGAACTCTTACAACTGGAGAAAAAGAACAAACTGAATATAAAGCTTGAGACTACCCAACATTTAGGATTGAAGGAGGAAAAAAAACAAAGGAAGACATAGACAACAGAGGGAGAGGGAGAAATAGAAGCCAACCCTTGGGAAGCAGTGGAAGGGAGAATTAATTTTCAGGAGGAGGCTAAATTCACCTATATACTGTAGGGTTGCTAAGAATGATTTACCTTAGGACTTGGCAGCACGTTAAGTTCTTAATTAAAGATTAGTTGTGAGCTAAAGATGACACAACTTTAGTTTTTATTTTCTGTATTATAGCTATGTTTTTAAAGAGTTAGGCTTACCATGATACATGCCTTCAGTTCCCTATGAAGTCTTGCTTTCTTGATGAATGAAGGAGGATCTCTCTGGAGCTAAGGGACTCTAAGACTGTAGAACATTTTAGATTCATCTACACCCTCAAGTCTCTTATGAGAGCCACTCCCCGGGCCATTTTCTTGGCTTTAACACCCAGCTTTCTTTCTCCCTACCCTCTCTGCCTAATTCCAGGTACCTTTGTTCTTTTCTTTTCTATTCTTTTTTTAAATTCTTTTGATACAGGGTCTTGCTACACAATTTGGACTTGTAGTGATCCTCCTGTCTCAGCCTCCCAATTCCTCTTCTTGCTGAGAAAAAAAATTAGAAAAGCCATGTGTCCCTTCTATGGCTATTCTGTTCCTTAGGATGCACGGGAAAGTTTTCTCTCCATCCTGAATGTGCCCTCCACCCTATGCTAAATCCTCACTTCCGTTTACTCCTTCCCATTATCTCTCCACCTGGCTCCTTCTTATACTCCTCAGGTATCCTTTGTATAACAAAAACAGCAATAAGTTTGCCTCAGTCTGTCATTCTACCAGCCATATTCCAATCTCCCACTGTACCGTATCACCTACTTTGTGCTACATTTTCTCAGTACTTCAGTTATCTTCTTCTCGCTCTTTTCCAGCACAATCTGTCTCTCAGGAGGACATCAGTAACTCCCCCCTACTAAATGCAGTCTTCAGTCTCCCCATTCTCTTGGCAGTGCCTCAGTGTAAGCCTCCTCCTGAAAATTAATTCTCCTTTCCACTGCTTCCCAAGGGTTGGCTTCTATTTCTCCCTCTCCCTCTGTTGTCTATGTCTTCCGTTGTGTTTTTCCTCCTTCAATCCTAAATGTTGGGTAGTCTCAAGCTCTATATTCAGTTTGTTCTTTTTCTCCAATTGTAAGAGTTCTTGTTCACTTATTTATTAACAGGGTCTACTGTGGCAGTAACTGCAGATAAACAGCAATTGTGTCTAAGAGACAATCTGAACTGTATATACTATGAAAACTGGTGAGTGTGAATGTATTACTTTGCTATGACAGAGCCTAGTTAAGTGCTCAGTATGCACACTGGGCATCTGCGGCTTCCTTCTTATTGTGGGACAAACGATGTACAGAAGTGATATGCCAAATGTGGGACAATCTGTTTGCATTTCCTTCAAGAATGTCACAGATATTCTGGAGACCTCTCTGAAGTTCTTAAATTCCTGTCCATGAGCTCTAAAGCTACCTTGGCTATTTCTTGAAAACATGTATAACTGAACATATTCAAAAATAAATTCATTGTGATCAGGTTTAAGCCTGCTCTTTTTCCTGTAAGCGCAGTGCGCCACCATGCTAGAGCTTCTTGACTCCACGGCTCTGTTCATGCACACACCCAACCGGCTACCAACACTCTCCAATGCTTGCATTCAACTCTTTCTCATATCCAATCATTCTTCTCATTCCAAAGGTTCAAGCCTAATGCAGACCACCATTTTTCCCCCTTTCTCTTTAAGTGAATGGTCCAGCTCCTAGTTTGGCAGGATTTAACACCTCAGCCCCCTGTCATGCACCTGTCACTCATTTATATCTGGGTGACTCTTTTCATATCGTTCACTTCCCCTGTGAAGCCCATCTTCCCTGCTCCAGCAAGCTGCACTTAATACTTTCTTCTGGACTGGCCTAGAGCTGTAGCTGCATCTCTGAACATGCTTTTTACTTCAGTCTTCATATTACAATAGTCGGCAGAGGTCTCTCCGTCTGTTGCTCCGAAAGTCACTGAAAGCAGGAGCTGAACAGTACAAACTTTTGGCTTCCCACAGTAGATTCTGCTTATACTGAGCGCCTTGCACGCAGGAGGTGCTGCTCGGTCAACCTCTGCTCTACAAAAAGTTCCCGGGGCACTGTTCCATTAACCTGACCAACGCCGCATCCTGCTAGTCCACGCAGCAATATTAATTCTGGCAGGGGATCCACACTATAGTTGGACTCCTTTAGCATCGTTATGTCCACCTAAAAAATACCTTCAATTCACATAATCCCATTATCCACACTCAAGAATAGATCCTAAGGAAACCATAATATGCCAGAACCAACGCTGTCCCTTTAGAGTAGAGATATCATAGGAACGAGTGTCATTTATTGGGATATATCTTTGTTTTATTTTTTAGACAAGGTTTGGCTCTGCAGCCCAGGCTGGTCTTGAACTCACTATGTAATCCAGGCTGGTCTCAAACCGAAGGTATTCTCTTGTCTCAGCCTCTTGAGTGCTGGGATTATAGGCATGTGCCACTGTACTTAGCTGGGCACATGTGGGCACATCTTTACCTCCATCATTGTATATACATAAACTGCCATTTGGAGGAATGGAAAGGAAAAAATTATCAAGTTGCCATTTAATTTTCTACCCACTAAATGAAAAAGTTTCATCATTTTGTTCTAAACTCAGTATTTCTTAAGTGGTAACAGAGCTCCCAAATGTGTATCACCTTTACAAACAGAAAATATCTCAGATCCAGAAGCATCTAGGCTAAGATACACTGTGTGGGGGAAAAAACAGTATCATTAATATGACTAAAATACTTTCTTCGTATTCACATATAAATATATAAAGGAAATGGAGAAAATTTTCAAGATTAGCTAATGGCAATATTCTTGAATTGGCTATAAATTTCACTTTTTTGTTGAGGGAATGGGGACAACTTTCACTTATAAAAGAAATTCCCTTTTCTTTAAGCACTGAAACTACATCTAGAAAAGGGTGTTTTTAAAGTTTCTAAGAAAGGGCCAGCCAAATAGCTTAGTGGATTAAAGTGGGGTTCAATCCCAGGCCCCGTCCCTGAGGCATGCTGAGATGGCAATTGAGACCGGGTGTGGTGGCGCGTGCCTGTAATCCCAGGTCTTGGGAGGCTGTAAATAGGCGGATCACTACGAGTCTGATCTAGTAGTGAGACCCTGAACACCCTGTAGACACTTCCCTAAAATACAAAAGCAAATAAATAAATAATGAAGTTTCTAAGAAACAAAATTAAATCACTCTAAGTCAGTCCTTACTTTTGACCACAGGAAAGCTGAGGCACAAAATGGTTAAGGTGACCTGCCCAGGATGGCTTTGTGGACTGTTCTCTCCAAGATACCACTCTGCCACTGAGTGTAGCAAGGGAATCTCCCAAAATTAAGTCCAGGAAGGAAGCGTACTACTGTCACACCTTAAAAATTGTCAAGTATTCTCCAGAGAAGCTTTAAAATAGTTGGAAAAACAGATGTGTGTATGTTTCACTATACTAATACAACTATCATTCCCTCTGGAGCAACACCAGTTTGTTAAAAATTTACCTTCAAATTTCAATATATTCTTCTGCGTTAGCAAATGGCTCTCATTTTCTAAAATCATGGACTGCATACATTCAGTAGTAAGAGAGTTTTCTGCTCATTACTACCAAAGGCCAGTCTAAAGCCATAAAGTGCCAGTTTATTACACAAGCAGCCAACACGTATCTTTTTAACTGTCAAGACTTTCCTGGCTTGTGTACAGAGTTGCAGTTCCCACTGGTTACAAGTTTATAATGTGTGGTCATTTCCTCTATATAAAAATGTG
Organism: Octodon degus; assembly: GCF_000260255.1. Lineage (NCBI taxonomy): Eukaryota > Metazoa > Chordata > Mammalia > Rodentia > Octodontidae > Octodon > Octodon degus. The sequence continues at coordinate 1,594,335 of NW_004524838.1, read as the reverse complement.
CTCTGGTTTTGCATGTTCTCATTCTAGTAGGTGGTAAAATACGTTAATGGTGGTGCCCACAGAGAGCTATACATTAGGATTCCCCTACCTTGGCACTCTCACTCTGAGGCTGAATGACTTTGTTGTGGGAAATGTCCTGGGTAGTACACACAGAGCTTCCCCAGCTGCCCCTCCCTAGATACCAGTTCATCTCTCCATTTCTGGCAACCCAAAACATCAGCAGATGTTGCCAAATGTCCTCTGAGTACAAAATTTCCTCTCAGTTGATTATTACTGCTCCAGAGGGAAAAGACAGTTCATTCTGTGTATTTGCTTATATAATTTTAAAAACCTACATGTCCCATGCAATCCCAGATGACTAGCAGTAATTAAAGTTTTCTTGCAAGGTTACAAGTGTTATTGTATTTGTGGATAGTGTGCCAATGTAACTTTTAATACATAGACTACCTTACATTATCTATGAAACAAGACTTATTAAAAGACCTGCAATGTGGTTACACTGTGCTACACACACAAACACACACACACACACACACACACACATGAATTCTGTTTACAAGGCACTTCAATCACTGTAGTTGAAGAAAGAAGGCACACAAGATCCACTGGCACTGGAGGAGAATATAATACACAGAGCTAAGCTAGGTGACAGAACTGTTCAAGGAGTGAGCACTGTGAGCACTAAAATTTCCACAGATGCTCTTCTGGAGCTGATGAGTGGCAAGCTGAACTTTGAAGATGAGTGCTTATTAAACAGGTAAGAAGAACAGCAGCAAACCACGGAGGGAGGCCACAGGCACAGGCTGCCTGGAGAAAGCAAGCCGGTGCTGCCTGAGAGCCAAGCAGAGGACGTTCTCAGGATGATGAAGTATGAACACTGAAAGGCAGATCCAAACTACAGGATCGTGAGAAAAATCTGGACATTTGTGAACACATATTACATGACATGAGAGGAAGGTGTGATACATACTAGAAGACAGTTATGGGGAAAAAGACGAGTAGAGGTTAGTCATACAACTCTGTATTAATGGAATTTTGGAATGGTACAGTAACAATGACAATGGAAAGAAAAAACTGGGCATCTAAGAGAAAATCATCAGACTTGGTTAATAGCAGGGCATATTAAATAGAAGAGAAAGTAATTTCAGAGGTTCAAGCCTGGATAAGATAAAAATAAGTAAAGCTTTAACCTATAAAAGCATCTACCACATTCACAGATTAATATTACTCACTTTATCATAATAGTTACTTCCTTACTGATTACTTTAATTATCTGATGTGGATTAATGGCATTTTATAAATGGAAGCATTAAAAGGAAAATTATAAAACACAATACACCAGCCACCATGATGCACAGTATGACAGTCAAGCACAGAGAGGCAACAACCGTAATTTGGACCAAGGTCCAGTTTGTGTCCACCAGCTGGAGTCGCCCTGAACTCTCCTCACTTATGGTTCTCTTTGAAGGCCTTGCTGTTGCTGAGCCACTCCACTCCGGGGGCCTCAGGATGACTAACCTTTTTACAAAGCCTGTTTCCCTTAAGGATCCAAAAATCTAGGTACCAGTCTTCATGCTGCATTCTAACTTGCAATAACATGCTAAGGAAATCCCACATTTTCTAACTGCCTTAACTTTATCCACATCAGCCGTCTCACTTTGCCGTCAGCTAAGCAATCAAGGAAAATACATTATCCTTATGCTGAATGTTTCTCTTCTCACTCACTGATGGTCATGCCAAATGCTAACAATGGGAATGCTGATCATATGAATATTAGCTTATTAATAGGCTGGGTGTGTGTATTGCATTTGACCCAACTTATGCCACAAATCTTTATTTTTGACTTCTAGAAATTTGTATTAAGTAATGCCCTTTTATGACACAATTTATGAACCCTGGCATTATCATAATTTTGAACTGTTTGCTGTGGAAAGCTGCCCTGGAAACTGTAGGACATTAAAAAGCATCCCAGCCTCTATTTATTAGGCAGTAATAGTAATATCACACCCTGTCCCCAGGTGTAACAGGAAAATGTTCAAAACTTGTCACATGTCCCCTAGGGGACAAAATCACTCATGGTTCAGGACCACTGCTGTAATCTAGTCCTTTGGCACAAATACTGGTCATATAGTAGAGCTCAGGCTCAGGCTGAACAAATGAATAGAAGGAAAGACCGTTAACTCTAAAAGATCACGATTTAGTCAACATATTGCCCTTTCTTTTGATTCAAAGTGCTTACTGTCCCAATGAAAGAAAACTGGCCATATAACCTAGGCTTCCAGAGCAGGCACACTCAAGAGTGGTATGGTTAGACAGAAAGCTAGTAGGGGACTGAGTCATATAGCGCCACCCAACTACCCCAACCATGTTGCCACTTCCCTTGGCTCAACTCATTTAGGATCAAAGGAACTCTGCTCTGGAGTTTGTTGGTAAAAGGATCGGCTGGCGCATTAATTATATGTAAGCTGTCTTCTAGCCATTAAAAAAGCCAAATAGCATTTCTGCTCAATGGTTTAAAACAAAAATCCATTTTCTATCATGATGTTCCAACTTTTCACTCTAAAAGCACGATTTTCCACCAAAATCAAGGCATCACTGTGGCCAAGAACTGGCAATGCTCATCCATACAACCTACTCTTTATGAACTCCTTCTGTGTTCTAAAGATGTGCTGGAGCTGAAAGTTGGAGAGGGTAACATGTGACCACAGACAAAACAAAATACTACTGTTAAGTGTTGGCAGACAGCTTTAAACCTATCTAATAACACATACATAGCTTTAAAATGCATAATCAAATTTCAAAATAAGTATAATTATTAAAGCTGTAGTTTCACAACAAATGTGGCATTTTGCTTGTTAAGACTCACATCTTAGAACAAAGAACAAATGTTAATGGATTTTCTTAACTATGAATTTTCTCAACCAAGGAGTGAAGGACTCTCATTTTCAGACATGGGCTCTTCTCACCACTGCCTACCTCAAATAGAACAAGAGGGAGCAATTATGATACATCAGCGTGGAGTTTCATGGTGAGGAGACCTTTCTGGGCCCATGAAAGGGAACATTACAAGGAAATACACACTGAAGCAGAGAGAAAGAGGAGGCAGAAGTGATGGTAGGAGAAAATTCCAGGCCAATTCTTGGTGCAAGACAGACAGCAGGCACTGAGAGCCTCCTGGAGTCCAGAAGTCCTGGCCCAGAAGGCCACATATATGTAGTGTCATGAGAGTACTGCTCCCATACCATGAGATCCCTATTTCTTGAGCAAGCTTTAGTGGGTCCCTATTACATCAATCCTTTTTTTTCTGTATCATTCAGAACACTTACAATATTTCTAATCCTAAGAATCAGCCTACTGGCTTTAGTATAGTATACACTACTGGTCCTCTTCTTGTGTTTTCTGGGGTTTTATTATGGGCAAATATGTACAGTACATAATGATTACATGGATCATGAGGAGTTAGTACATATGTATAACACATCTTAGTTCTTTTTTTAAAAATCCCCTTCCCCCATCTCCTAGTTGTCATTTAAATATCAATTTTCCTGCGGGGCGGGGGTCACATATATGGGGAGTCACTGTGTAGTGGGTAGAAATTTCCAGTTTGGGATGATGGAAAAATTCTGGAGACAGATAGAGGTGACCATCGTATAATGATGCACATGTATTAAGAATCTGTGAATTCTGTGAATGTGAACATCTCTTATGTTCCAAAGTTGCCCAGAAGTCAGCAAAGTATTTTTCAAATGTATCTATGACTGTTAAAAATGCCTCAGTTCAAGGGCAGCAATTACAGGCTCTGAAGCAGCCCTTTGGTTTTAGTGGCTGTTCCCACCATTCCCTTACTTCTTTCACTTCTTACCACTTTATTATCATCTTTACAGAAAATATGTAACTAAATGCAAAATGGATATATGCACGGGTCTCTTATGAAGGTAGGACTGTTTCCTAAAGTGGTTACCAATCAGCACAGTCCATGTGTTTAAAGTAGTTAAGTTTATATTTTAATATAACATGACAAAAACATCTGTGTAACCAGATAACAGGTACAACATGCCATGTACACTAACATCAACAATAAAAACCAACAGAAATTTTGAAACACGTGGAACAGACAGAAAAACTCCTACTGATACGTGAAGCTCAAGTCCTCGCCATAGTTTTCTACAGTAAGACCAAAAGCTGGATGAATGCAAGACACATTTACCTTTTGTTTCCCACAGAAGACATAACAGGAAGAGAACACAAATGCATGTTTATTTAGGTTTTTAGCAAAGGTCAAAAATTTAAGACAAATTATACTGAAGTTGTAATTATACCACTTTTGAAGCCCAACTAATTTTATTTCTTGTCACTTTCTTACACTTTCAGGTCTGTACTGGCCCCTTTGAACTTCATTTCTTTGTTAAGCAATATATAGATACTCAGAATCAAAAGATTTTGCCATAGTAACTGTTACCTTTTAATGACATTTTGGCCTTAAGAAATCATTTGTTCTTAACATTTAACTTCAATTGTTCATCTTTTTCTAGTCTTTTTATCTACTTTCTGAATATTCTTTTAAATATTTTAGCTTTCTTTTGACTTTTTATTATTTTACTTTTTAATCTAAATTTTCTGCTTGCCTTTTACTATCTCAATTTTCTAACTTTTCCCTCCATAAATGAATGTAAGAAATAAAATTTTAAAACTAAAATTGATTTGTCCAACAGAAATGACAGAAACAGTTGTGTCTATCGTAATAGTCAAATTGTACAACCATATTTACTCTGATTTTCTAGAAACAGATGCAGCCAGTATTCATAATTATCATTTTATCAGGATTTTAATGAAGGATAAACCTTAAAGTACCTTCTCAATATTCAACACAAATTAGGAGTTGTAATGTTACATTTTATTATATGCTAATTCTTTGATTACTGGGGCTTACCTCAAGTAGTATCTTTTTATCTTAGGGATAGTTACGTAGAACTTTCTCTTTTCTACCTGCAGAACGCCCACCAAATGAGCATGAGACAAGCAAAAAGCAAAACGATGCCGACTACCAGCTTTTATGCTGGGGGGCAGCATCGGTCGCTTGTAGTCTCAAGCCTATGCTACCAATTCTCAGATTTCTAAGGCAGCAACCCAGAAGGTAGCAGCAACTCAGCAACTCACAGAAAAGAAGGGGTTCAACTTATTTTTACCTATCCTGGTCCTTCTCTCCATACTTTTTGACCTGTGATGCTTCAGAAAGTTATAATCCAACAGACAGTTGGCCAGAGTTTAATAGAAATGCTACAGCTACATCTGAAGCGACTGACACTGCTAACTGGACCTTAAAACTGGATTTATAAATTCTGTTTATCTTCAACCACTGCTTTTTCAATAATCAGTTCAGTGACATTTTGTGTTCACTTTTTCAACAGCCCGAACTCTTTTAACATCAGATTAGAGGAATAAAGCTTCAGAATAAAGCTGTTCATATAATTTCTCAAGTATTTTGAGGTTGGGTGGTTAGATCCACAACCAGAACATAATCCATTTTCAGCTGGTAGGATATTCAGATAAACAAAAATATGTTTCTCAATGAAAGACATTCAAAAGAATACGTATTACTGCATATTTTCAGTATGATTATGTAAAAAGACTCCACTTCAAAGTGAATTTCTCATTTGGATTACATGTGTTAAAAGGTCAGGGCTATGTTTTCCGTAGGGATTTTTTACTTTTATTATTTGGAAGTAGTTAAAGGGCCAGAAATTCTTGCTATTTAGAGGTTTCTGTAAAGATGAAAACGTAAGTACATTCAATAATAAATGCTTACACTTTAAATACAGCTTTATTTTGCCACAATATATAGCAGCTATTTCTTTGCTATAAACCAATGGTTCTAGAATTTTCTTAATAAAATATATCTGTAAAGAATGTTACAAGTATGTCAAAATAAGATACAAAATAGCAAGTTGTTCTATAAATTTTTTAGTAAAATGATTATCAACACTGTCCCTTCCTTTTCCTGGTCACTAAGCCTTTCCTAAAACTGAGGCAGCAAACACTGCAATCACAGTTGAACTCCATTTCCTTCCAATTCTGCCTTATGAGTGCAGACAAATAAAGACTAAAAGGATCCCTGCAGGACTGACTGCCTTGATTTGAGAGATACATTTAGTTTTAGTCCAGGGCCAAAGTTACTTCCTCAAGCTGTAAATATTCTAAGAATAAAAAGCATTTAATCCACTGCAAAATATAACGGTTCATCCTCACTATCAATAATAATTAAAAAAAAAAAAAGCCCAAACAAACAGGAAAAAATGGCTACGAACTTCTAATGAGGAAGGCATCAAAGGTTCTGTGAAACCCTTCAGTCTGGATGAAGGTCATTTGATACCACAAGCCAGCGTGGCTGCAAAGAGAAACAAGGAAAAGCTGAGTCATCAGAAGCAGAGGCAACCTTGCTGTCAGCACTTCTGGTGCCAGACTCAAAGGTGAACCTGTTCCTGTGACCCGACGCGCTTCCTTCCTTCTCTCAGTGGCTCAGGTTAGGTCACAGAAACCTGAGTGCCACCAAGTCGAGGAGCAGCACATGGTAACACCGCCACTTAGCCGTCTAAAGTCCAGGTGCGGGTCTTAGCGCAAGCCGTTTGGAGCACTGGCTGGAGTGGAGAAATGCTTAGCATGCTCACGGGCCTGGGTTCTACCCCCAGCACCGAAAGAAAGTCAGGATTAAGCAGTTACAGCTCTAGTTTTTAGTAATGGAAGACAAGATAGTTTCTTCCTCCATGTGCTCTGTCAGTGTACACTTTATTTGGATTCAATCTGCTAAACAGGCCTTGACAAGAGTTAAATCCCAATGACTTTGGCATGACTAAAAAACTTGCAGTATCAGATAAAGTATAAAACAGAGGAATTCACACTTGTGAGTCATCCAGTCTTGCCTCTGCTAGACAGCTGACCTTGAGCAAGTTATTTAAATTGTCTGTTACTTTATCTGCAAAATAGGAAGACCAATCTTGAAGATTCCCTCTCTATCCCTGTGAAAATATTGCTTAAGTAACAACTGTCATGATGAAAAGAAGTGACACTTTCATTATATGTTTTATTTTATTTATTTATTTTGGTTGATACAGGGTCTTGCTATGCAGCTCAGGCTGATTGTCCTGTCTCAGCCTCCCCAGTGCTGGGATTACAGATGTAAGCCACCACGCCCAGGTTCAGGGCCTGCATGTGTGCTTGGGTTTCTGAGGCTGATACAGCATCAGCATGAGGTACCAGGGATTGAGCCCAGCTCTTTGCACTTGACAGGCAGGTGCTTGGACCACCGAGCTATCTCCTCAGCCCTTATATACTTTGAAACACAAAACTCTGTCCTCAGGCTAGCTTCCCCATATTTAACTAGAAAAACCTAAGTTTCAATGGATTCAACTGATCAGTTATCTATATTAGTATCAACGCTAGATAAACCTGGGGATAGTAATAGTACACAGCACAGAACTGAGCAGTATTTCTTAGAAAAGCACATTATACGAGAAATCATGCCAATACTTTACTGAGGAAAAAGAAGCTCTGAGGTGACACAAAGAATCAATACCTAGCATTTTTCTTGAAAAGATCCCCAGATTTCCAGATACCTTACTCAAATTAAATCAACTTATCCTCAATCACTAGGATTTTTTTTTTTTTTTTCCTTTTGTACTACTGGGAATTGAACCCAGTCCCTTTTCACTGAGCTACATTACCAGTAGCCACCAATTTTTTCTTTTTTTTTTTTTAATTTTGAGACAAAATCTCACTAAATTACAGCTTGGGTTTGAACTTGTGCTTTTCCTGCTTAAGCTTTCTGTTTTTTTTTTTTTTTCTTTTGGTAGAACCAGGGATTGAAGTCAGGCCCTTGCGCTTACCAGGCAAGCGCTTATTCTACTGAGCCATCTCCCTGGCCTTTGTTTCAGCTTTCTGAAGTACTAAAATTACAGGTGCACATCACCTTGCCTGGATACATTTAACTTTCTAAATTGTATCTGATATAGTAACTAGATAAAACATTACTGTCAGCAAGCATTACTATCAGCAATATTTTACTCATCTACATTATTGTTATATAACTAAGCCTTGTGGACTAGCATGAGACTCATCTATTGTTACAAAATCTATTTCTACTAGAAATCTTTAGTGTTCACCTCAAACTTCAATGTGGTAGAGGCTTTTACCAGTCTTCTTTTCGGTCTCTCACCATCCTTGCATACTTAGATGACACAGGTGTGACCGAAAAGATTTATACTCTCCCTACTGTGTGTAAACCAAAAAATTTCCTGCTTGGTCCCCGACATCCAGTCATAGACTAGAGAAGCTTCAAGTGCACACATTTTGAGATCAAATATAGAAGTAATTCTAGTACCTGAAGATGACAAAACAGCCCCATCAGCGAACTTTCATTAATAGCTCCCACATGTTTGGTGACCATGCCTGGCACTGCTACATGATACAGTGTCATGCTTAACTAGAGAAAACCTAGGCACGCCACATAGATTCCTGCCTGAGAGAAGGCGGCACACGAGAGTACAATCTGAAGTCTGTGTTGCATTCTAAGAACACAACTACTCCCCTTCAAAACATTGCTATGGGGTGGTGACCCAAGGAGAAGAGAAAGCAGTCAGATCACCCAAACATTTGCTAAGCACAGAGACCTAACTCCAGAGACATCAGTTAAACTATGTCCTATCACAGGTAAAGAAACTGAAAATGAGAGGTAACGAACAGTAGCCAAGTAACAGACATGCAGCAGAATAAGAATGTGAACCCCTTTTTGACCTCCACTCTTAGGCAATCACTAATATTCAATGATCAAGAAATAATAATGTGCTTATTATTTCCAGGGCCCCATGTGTACCCTCCAACCTTTTATTTAAATGTTCACTGCCGGCCAGATAGCTCAGCGGATTAAAGCGCTGGTTTAGGCAGATGCAGGGGCGGGAGTCTGATCTCCAGCCTGCCATGCCAGCCCCGCCCCTGAGGGCATTCTGAGAGGGCGACTGAGACTGGGTATGGAGCCTTGCGCCTGTAATCCCAGCATTTGGGGGGCTGAAAAACAGGAGAATCATTACGAGTCCGATCTGTGTAGTGAGACCCTGTAGACCCTGTATTAAACACACAAAAAATAAAATAAATATTCATACTCAAACATTTGAAAGTGCAATATATATGAATTACTGAACTATGGCTCATGAATTTTTCAGTTTATCCTACAGATATTAATATTAATAAATTATTAATGATTTTTAATAATAATATATATCTATAGTTGATGCTAACCTGCCATCAACAGAATATATTCTGAGTTGTTATACTTACTAGCTGATCTTACAACTAAGATCTTCTACCTCAGAAACTAAGTCCACATCTGCGAGATAACTGCCTCACTCCAGGACTGCAGGCTTCTGACAGGCAGGGGTTATTTTCTGTGCAAGCTACAACTCAATTCCCACCTTGGTCTATGTATCCAGGACCTAACTCCTTTTTATACTTTCCTAACAGTGGCCAAGAAACCATATGTAATGGGAGGGATCTTATTACTACGTAAAAATTTAAGTTTTAAGGACTCAAAGTGCTCCCAAATTATCTCAGGGAAGCAATCTACCTGCCAGGATCCATCCATTGGAATTAGTAAACAAGCATAAAAAGGAGATGGAGATGAAAATTAAGAGTGTAGATAATTTAGCAGGGAAAGGAAAAAGAATTAATTTTATATTGTTTGTCCTCAAAAGAGAAATATGCAAAGTGTTTTTATTCAGGCCATTGGTTTTGTTTCCTAACAACTCCCCCTTACATATCTAAGGGCCATGAGTACATTCCCAACTCCTACTGCCAAGTTAAAATGAAAACGTTCTCAGTCTACAAATGATTGAGGTGGTTTTCTTTAATCAAATTAGAGCAGCCAAATGTTTCTTTCAAAGGTAACTGTCTACTCTGCAGCTGTATGCAAACTACCACATCAAATGTGAGGGGAAAAAAAATAGCGATAGAATTGTATCCTTACAGTACAGTGCTAGCTGCAGAGACGAAGAAAGAAAAGCATCAGCCCAGCTAAGAGCTACATTCACAGTGAGCTTCCAGAAATATGCTGACTTCACAAACTCTGAACAATGTACTGAAACTTCCAGTACACAATTAGCTATTTTGGGAAGGGGAGAACATGGGGGAAATTCCCCCTTAAGAACAGCTTAGCAGCAATAGATACCTGAGTCATTTACCCTAGCGACCAAAGGCTCAGTGAGAAACATTAAGACTGGCTGAGCTTCACTGAAACAAAAAAATCATAGATTGTGCTTTTTCACTTCCTGTCTCCATCAAAAACACACCAGAGTGAGTAAACTTGAGCATCCAACAAGATTCAATTAAGGATGGAATGATGCATTTGCATGTACAATTTGTTCTTTTAGTTTATCACAGAGGGGAAATTCCTGTGAAGAACTTATAGTGTATTTACTTTTTTAATTTGTTGTCCTTAAGAAAAATCAATTGGCTAACATTCCCAACATTATGTCCAATTAGTTTTTCCACGTTTTTGCAGTTTGCATTAAATGTATGAAAATCTAAAATGTGACTGAATTTAGATAGCCAGGTATCACATGCATTGAATGAGTTTTCTTTCTACACTTATGGCCCTTTTCCAGAAGGCTTTCTACACTTATGGCCCTTTTCCATAAGGTCCCCAAATGAAAGAATGTAGAATACTTAGGGCACTATCTCTCCCATGACATCTGCATTTCTCCAGTGTACCTGCTCTTAAATTTTTTGTTCCTGGTGTAATTTCCAGATCATTTCCTTGGTTTACACTTGTTCTGATATGCATACATTTAAGAACTACGGCATAAAGAAAATTTCTTGCAGGTAATAGGTGATTTTCGAGCTGCAGTCCTTCTGCCCTCATCAGAAAAGCGAAGTGAATTGCAAACTGGCAAATTCATAAAAAATATCTGCCTTCAGTCTTTATCAGGTACTACTGAAATAAAAATAAAGCTACAAGGACCAGCCAGGTAACTCAGTGGGCTACCTCACCTGCTTAGGCAGATGCAGGGACCAGGGTTTGATACTGAGTGCTGTGCTGGCCCTGGCCCTGGGGCGCACTAAGACAGCTATTGAGACTGGGCATTGTGGCACGAGCCTGTAATCCCAGGGCCTGGGAGGCTGAAAACAGGAGGACAACTATGAGTCTGATCTGTATAGTGAGACCCTGTACACCCTATACTAAATACATTAAAAAAATAAAGCCATAATTACAGAAGGAATATTTTTTAAAAAACAAGAGTTAAGGGGCCGGGGAGATGGCTCAGTGGAATAAGCGCTTCCCTGGCAAGCACAGGGGCCTGAGTTCAATCCCTGGTTCCGCAAAAAAACAAAAAACAAAAAACAAAAAACAAACAAAAAAAGGAGTTAAGTAAATTTTCTAGATGAATGAAATCTTTGTAAGTTGATGGAGGAAAACACCAGAGACTATAGTCCTCAAGGTGAAGGACATATAATCAGATGTATTCTGAAAATGCCTTCTATTGATTGCTATTTTCAATCTCATTTTGAAATCATTATATAACTATACATCCATGTACTTTTTCTAAGCCAGTAACTATTAGCAGCACACTCAAATACTTTGAATGGAAGGAAAGCTAGTGACCTAGAAGGAGCTGTGAGGAAGCCACGGAGGAGGCAAGAGCTGGACACCAAGAAGGACTCACAGGCCCAACGGGTAAGGAAGAAGTTCATCCAAACAAGGAGGCACCTGAAGGTCTGATACATGATAATCTGGCCATCATCTCTTTGTCATCCTTATACCTAGCAGCCCAGAGTTAAAACCTTTCTCAATATGGCATTTGGAGAGCCTTTCACACCCTAATAAGTCTTCCCTAGTAAAGCCTATAGAGTATATTCCTACTCCAACTGCCTATGGGAAACTAACCTACCAGAAATTTTATGCACAAATGAGAGCTATCAAAGAGAAAAGTTCCCTTTAATAACAACAGTAGTGTTTGTGAAACACATGGACATACAAGGTGAAAAGGGAGGAAAAGGGTTTAGATTTCTCACCTACCATAAACAGCTAGAAACTGGACAAACATGAAACAACTGTTTTCAGGTATTAGACTATGAGCAGAAGACTGTAGTCCCTGAGGGAGAAAAGGCAAGTTGATTGAGCTCTAGATTGCCCCTGCTTTTTGTCTGCAGGCAATTTCCAGACCACAGGTGCAGGGAAGTGGAACTCAAATAAAAGTCTATAGTCTCAAAGAGTTGAGAAGGTGGAGATCAGAACTGAAAGGACAAGAAAGATGAGGTGGATAAAAATCTTGAGATAGAATACTGGAGTGGAAAAACAGCTACCCAGAATAAAAGTTTTAAAAATCTATGTGGAAACTAACGAAATCTTGGCCAAATATCAAACTGCATGTGGAACTACGTGACACCAAGGAAAGAACAGTTTCTGAGAAAAGATCACCAAGAAGCTGTAAGCTAAATGATGCCTAGATTTCACAAGGGGAAGCAAATTTTCAACTTCCTACCAGCCAAAGAGAAGATAACACAAAAGAGTAATGTCTAATTACTAAAGCTAAGCTACTCTTAAAGTAATGCTATACTAGATTTCTGAATGGTAAATAACTTTACTGCCTATTAGAACAAAATCTAACACTCTTTAAAGGAACAAAATGAAGTCCAGCTGTTATCAATGTAATATTCATAATATTTGATACTCAATTTAAAAATTATTAGAAAATGTAGATCTACAGAGAGAAATGTGGCTCATAACCAGGAGAAAAACCAGTCAATAGAAGTAGACTCAGAAATGACAGCCTTATAGAATGGTAAACAAAGACATTGAAGCAATTATTATGAAATAATTATGCTCAAAGACTTAAAGTATATACAAAATGAGGAAAAAGAAATACAAAAAGAAACAGAGTAGTTATCAAGGCAGATTATATGCTGAACAAAATTTAGAAAGGACTAAAATCCTATATAAGTCATCTTCTGACTACAACAGTTTAAATAGAAAGGTATTTGAAAAATCAGTTATAGGTTTAGAAATTTTAAAATCTATAGGTCAAAGAAGTCAGTCTTAGAAGGATTAAAATATTTTGCATCAAAAAAATAGAATCATAACATAACAAAATTTGCAAGAAGTAAATAAAACAACTCAAATGTTTACATTAAAATATATAAAGTTCTATTTTAAGATGCTAAAGATAAAATTATATTAACCAAGTCAGTAGGACAAAGAAATGTCAATCTGAACAAACAAAAGAGGAAATGAATAAAACTGGTTTCACAGTTAAAATTGATAAAATTGTATTTGTATTATCAATAAGAGGAAACATACAATTACCAGTATCAGGAACGAAAGAGGGGACTGCAGATATTTAAAAGATAAAAGCAGGTCTGCCAGATAACTCAGCAGACTAAAGTGCCTGCTTAGAGTTTCATCCCCCCTGGGGCGCGCTGAGATGGTGACTGAGACTAGGCGTGGTGGCGCTCACCTGTAATCCCAGCACTTGGGAGGCTGAAAACAGGTGGATCACGACCAGTCTGTGTAGTGAGACCCTGTACACCCTGTACTAAATACAGAAAAAAAAAGGTAAAAATAAAGAAATTATACTAGTAAACCTACATGAAGCAAGATAAAATACAAAAAACTCTCCAGAAATACAAATTATAAACTATGGGTCTTCTTACAGGGATCTAAATCCATTAATGAAATACAATTAGTAGTTAAAAACCTAATAAAGATAATGGTAAGTTCAGATAATTTATTGGTAAAATTCTATCAAGCACATAAAAAAGAACCTTACGCAAATCTTCCAGCAAATGAAGGTCACAGAACAACTTTCTAATCACTTATGAGTCCAGCATTACCTCAAAACTAAAATCTGATACATTATGAAAAAGGAAAATTGTAGACCACTATCATGCATGAACGTACAAGCAAAAATTCCGAGGAAAATCTTTGACCAAGTGGTGCTTATCTCAGGTTGAACTTCAAAATTCAATCAGTATAACTCATAGCACATTAACTCAGAAATGACAGCCTTATAGACGCAGCTTTATGCTTCAATGTCTTTGTTTACCAAGTAATAAATTCAATAACATGGGAAAAAACTGGCAAAATAGCCACCATCCAATCATGGTAAATGTTCAGCATAAAAGGATATGAGGGAACTTATTGAAATTACTCAAGCACATCTAGGAAAACCTAAAACTAGCATCATATTTATGGGCAAAAGATGGAATGCTTTCTCCTATTATTGGAAATAGACAAAAATATTAGGTCATAGCACTTTAACACTGTACTGCGGTTCTGGCTAATTCCGAAGAGCAAGAAAATTACACAAAAATAAGTATACCGGGGAAAAAGAACAAGTCTCTATTTGTAAATGATGTGACTATATACAATAATACTAAGAAATACAAACTATCGGATTGATAAATTTTCAGATCACAATATACATAAAGTTGGGGTTCCATCCCGTGCCATGCCAGCCCCGCCCCTGGGGTGTCCTGAGACTGTGATTGACACTGGGTGTGGTAGTGTGAGCCTGTAATCCCAGCGCTTGGGAGGCTGAAAACAGGAGGATCACTATGAGTCTGATCTGTGTAGTGCGACCCTGTAGACCTGTACTAAATACATTTAAAAAACCCAAATATATATATAGTCAATATAAAAAGACTGAATGTCTATATACTTATAATGAAGACTTTGAAATTAAAAAGAAAGTGCTATTTACAATAGTAGTGAAAAACTTAACATAGGAAAAACAACAAAATACAAACAATAATTTTACACTAAAAGCTATTAAACAAAGATAAATTTAAGGTCTAACTAAATATAGAGATATAGCATATTCATGGTCAGAATTCTCAATAATGTTAATACCAATGCCTCCTCTTCAATTAATACAGTAAATGTGATCCCAATCAAAAACCATATGAGATTTTGAATTAACAAGTTGGTTCTCAAATCATACAAAAAATGCAAAGCAACAAGGAAATCTGAAACAATTTTGAAAGAATGAAGTTCAAGATCTTACAGTTCACCTGACTTGAAGACCTAGTGTAAAAACTATAACAGTCAAAACATCACCAGGGGGCTGAGGAGATCACCAGAGGGTTGGGGAGGTAATTGGCCATCTAAGTGCTGCCTGGTAAGCAAGTGCAAGGACCCGGGTTTGATCCCCAGTGCTGCATGCCATGCTGCCCAGAGCCCTGGGCATGTTGTGCTGGCCACCGAAACTGAGTGTGGTGCCACACACCTGTAATTCCAGGTGGGGAAGCTGAGACAGGAGGATCACTACACGTCTGAGCTCTACAGCGAGACCCTATACCAAATTAATTAATTAATTTTCAGAATTAGAAACATCACCAGGATTGGGAAAAAGATAAACAAATCCATAGAACACAACAAAAAGTCCAAAAGTAGACCCAAATACAGAAGGCCAATTTTTGACAAAGATGCCAAGGTAATTCAAAATGAGGAAATGACAATCTTTTTAACAAAATGGTTCTAGAATAGCTCAATATCCACACAGGAAAAAAATCAACTTCAACTCTTACCTCAAGCTATGCAAAAAGACTAATCTGAATGCATCATATAATGAAGTTGTATTTGTATAAAATTGTATTTTGCACTTCTAAAAAAGTGCAAAAACTAAAAATATTCTAGAAGAAAACAGGCAAAACTCTGCATGTCCTTCAGGTAAGCAAAGATATTGTGAGAGACAAGACAAATTAAAGTAGACTTTTTTTCTGTAGATTAGACTGACTAAATTAGACTAAATTAAAACCTCTTACATATAAACTATTAAGAAAATGGGAGGGGTGATCAAGATACAAAATGTATATGTACAAATTCCCCAAAATAAGTGCAATTATTATGTATCACAAACATATACACCAATAAAAGCAAACAAGTATGAAAATGAAAAGCCCTGCCAAAGACCTGGAGAAAATATATACAATACATATATAGCTGACACAATACTGCTCCACAATATATAAAGAACACTTACGATACACTAAGAAAACCTAGATATTTCAAAGATTGAAACATCTACATAGATATCTCCCAAAAGTATCAGAATGGTCAATAAATAAAGGAAAACAATCTTAGTCATCAGGTAAATGCAAATTAAAACCACAACATGGTATCAGCTCATAAATGGCCAAAATTTAGACTCATAATACTAACTGTTAAAAAAGGATGCAAATCAAACAAACTCTTCATACACTGCCAGTACAAATGGTACCATCAGCTTGAAAAAGTTTAGTAGTTTACAACTGTCAAAAGAATAAATTTAGTGGACATTTAGAAAACAACAGACATAAGGCAAACAAATCAAATAAAATAGGTAAATTAGAAAATAGAGGAAAAAAAGGAAAGATACAGAGTTTTAATCTATAACATATAACTTCAAGACACAGTGACACCACAGTGACACCATTTTTACCAAATGAAAGATTGAATATCTAACAGGAGAACCTCAGAAAGAGAACAGAACCAATAGAGAAGTTATTGTTTTAGAATAAACTAAAGCAAACCTACATTTAGAAAGATCCTATGGAATGTCTACCAAATGGAATGAAATCAAAACACCACACCTAGACACAATTTCTGAAGGATGCAGATTGTGCAAAGGCAAACAGGACAAGAAAAAATAGACAATTATAAACTATAGGAAAAACAAAATGAGGTCAAAAAGGCATGCCCAAGAAAGTACACAGATATGATAAAAATAAAGTCATACAGAAAAAGAAAAAATCGAGAAGGCTTTACGAAAGGACTTAAAAGGTTATAAATCTCATAGGATTATACTCTACACAGAAGAAAACACAATGACCCAATATTCGGCCTAGCAGTGAACCTTACTTATGATTAGCCTTAAGCTTCCACGGGTCAATCTTTAAACAAAGCAGGGAAGGTTCTGTCGTGGTTGCAGGACAGAAGTATTTAACGGCTTCAGCAAAGCAGGGAATGGACACAGTGATGGTAAAGAAGGACAAAGGTTGGAAAAGGCTGCAGCCATGGCAAACTTTTTAAGAGCTCTCCATGATAACAGGTTAGCCACCTGTTAAGGCGCAGGTACCTTAGGTTTGCCACCACTGACAGGAGATAAAACTACTAAAGGGAGACTCTAGAAATACTGCCCAAAATTAAAGGACATAAAATTGACATTCGAACAATATTTAGAACTAATATATGAAATAAAAATTTTAAAATGGTAAAAGGTGAAGGAAAGAATAGGGAGTGGTAATAATGAGTTCAATCTTCATCTTTCTGAGTATGAATTCAATTACCATGATCTGACATTCAAGTACTGACAAGTAGGAAACAGCATAGTGTAGTATAGTACTGTATCTCTATTTATGGAGGTAACTACCGGCAGCACTGAAAACAATGCCTTAAAAGTTGTGTATCTTCGTACTACTGGGAATAGAAATAGTTGGGGCAGCAAGCATATTTTTTTAAATTTTAATTGTATCTATTTATATTTTTAATGCATTTGATACAGGGTCTCACTGCACAGCTCAGAGCTGTAGCGACCCTCCTGTTTTCAGCCTCTCTAAGGCTGGGATTACAGGAAAGCAACACCACACCCAGACTGGTGGCTGGCTCAGCGTACCTGGGGGGGCACTGGCATAGCCTGTGGTGCTGGGGATCGAACCCCAGTCACTGCTCTTGCCTAAGCAGCTGCTTAGTCCACTGAGCTGTCTCACAGGCCCAGAAAGTGTATTTTTTACGATAGGTCCTTCTGTACTAATCTCCAAATGTTAACGTCATGACTACCAAAAGAGCCGAGGGGAAAAGGACAGATTCTTTAACATTCTTTTCACTAAGATGTCACACCCGTCCCCTCCTCTGATATTCTTGCTTGAATTTCCTTGCAACCAACACAACATGGCAGCAGCGACAGTACTTGCCGCTTGGAAGAGATGCCAGCTGTCCTAGGAAGGGCAGCTATAACCATTTTAAAAGGGCTTCAATAGCTTATCTTGAACTCTTTAGGCAAATATGTATCAATACATTTTTTAAAATTTACAGTCCAAAAATCTGAAATGTCCCCAAATTTCCACCAAAGTATCTAAATCAAATCTACAAAGAATGATATACCCACATAAAATATTAAATATCACTTAATATTACTGATAGAACATTGTTTATAAATTAATGAAAACAGTAACGGAAGGATTATCTTAGAAGATGCATGCCTCTCAAAGTCCCATTAACTTGCTAAGAATCATTAATTGGTAAATAAGTCCTAATTCCTAAATCAGGAACCAATCTAACTACCATAATTATATATCTCCAGAGTTTTCAATGAGTGAATAGAAAAACAAAGCATCTGATAAATACTGACCTTAATTTACATTTTACCGTTAATAAAATTGCTTTAAAAATTAATTTTAACTCACCCATTTATTTACTTAATAGATAGTTCCTGAATATGTTCTAAATGCTGTTAAGTAAAGCCGTGAACAAAACAGACAAAAGTTTCTGCCCTTGGGGGGCCTGGCCTTAGCTCAGTTGTTTAAGTGGCTGCTTCCATAAAGCTGTCAGCCTCAGCATGCTGTAGTTCGATCCCCACAACACTCCAGCCAGCCAAACCACCCCTGAGGGCATTTAGAGCAAAAAAAACAAAAACAAAAACAAAAACAAAAAAAACTTATTCCACAAAAGTTTCTGCCCTTGTGGAACTTTTGTTCTAATGAGAAGTAGACAGTCAGTACTAACTTATGCAAATATTCAGTAAATAAGTGAGTGCTAGGTATAGAGGGCAATGGAAGGGAAAAAAATAAGGTCACCACGAAACAGCTATCGCATAGCCATATTACTTTAACACTGGAGAATTTTAAGAATGACATCCCTGAATTTACTCCTTCACAACGCGGGCTTTCTAAACATGGCAGAACTTTCATTGACCTTCGGGTCACCTTTCTGCAGATATGAAAGTCAACCAAGACAGAGATCTACTTCCTGTCCAAGACGCTCTCACCTCTACTTCAACCCAGTCTCCCACATTCTTCACTTCACAGTGTGTTGTCCTTTCAGATACACAGATAACATCCTAGATCATTCTCTATTTGCTTCATGATGGATTCACCTATCAACTAAAGCCAAACAAAAACCTATACCACCTTTTATAAACAAAGATGCTTCTTTCAGCTTATCTCAAAAGCTTGCATTTCCAACAGTGAAACTGGTTTCATAGATTCAACCACACTATATTGTAGTTCTCCTTGAGATCAACCCTACCCATCACTCTTTGTCAGTCAATATTTGAGAAGTGGAGGATAATGCTTCTGAAAAAGACTTTTTCCCCTTTCAAAACTAGCTGGTATCGCTAGGAACCCAGCCTGCATCAGTTTTAGTCTGATAATCTAGAGGTTAAATACTCGCTGATTAGATCCCATTGTGAAAAATCATTCGCAAGGACTGGCAGGGTGTCGCAGCATTTCTTTTGTGTCTTAATGTGTAAAAAGTGTGTTATTTCAAAGACTCTCCACTCTCTGACTTCTTTAAAACAAGAACTTACATCATAATTCACATGCACCTAATTCCAAGACAGCTCCAGGAGTCCTTTCTAACCCAAGCTTCATTAACCAAAAAATATCCATCCCATTTTAACCCATGGTCTTAGCTTCTCTAAGTGATTTTACATGGATGAAATTTATACTGCATCATTTAAAACTTTTTAAAAAAATTACTTAGTCTCTTGACTTTCACTAAACACGTTTAAATGTATTTCTCAGAGCCAAGAACTATACAAAATAAAGGTCTGCCTTTGACATGCAATCTCTTTTCTTGTTCTGTCACCGAGTAAGTATGTTAATGCTCCCAATTTAATACTTCTAAAACTAAAAGCATTTAGAAAAGTAAATGTTGTATAACCATTAGGAATTCCTAACAGAAATTATGAGATTTAGCAATAAAAGGAAACAGAGGACTCGCTAGAAATTAGTGCTACTGAAAGAAAACAGCTTCCTTGCTGTCTACAGAATTTAAGGTTTTCAACACAGAGTACATAGAAGAAAAATTTAAATATTATAAAGCAATTAAGCCATATAAACATCCTCAGAAAATACACAAGGAGGTTTCAATGTGTCACAAAAAGTGCATAATTGTGTTTGAGGTTTTGAAATCAGAGAGAGGAACAGAAGAGACAAGGAGAGATGAGATGAGATCAGTAAGGAATCTAACTCATCTCTGAGTTATTTTGAATAATGATATGCAAAAGAAATCATGGAACTTCCACACATCCTCAGCAGCTTTTGATCCACTGCCCCTCCCACAGGAAATCCACTAAGGAGTACAGTGCAGCACTGGGTAAACCTGACACCAATTACTAATACCCAGATGAAAGATTATATTCTACTGCAATTACTACAAATCCAGTATACATCTTTTCAGAAATACCATTCATACTTTCACATGGGGTGGGGGAATGAAAGTACATGCTACCAACCAGTTATACAGGTTATCTGTGTACATGCCAGTTTCCTCCATGAAATTATACTACTTGATGAAAGGAATTGCTTTGGTCAGTAATTCTCCGTACTTGCATAACAGATGATCTATGTACCTTCCTGATTTCATTTGGTAATAGCAGCCCAGTCAGGTACAAAGAATAGGAACTATTCCTATTTTAGAGTGGAGAAATGGCACATAAGAGACACTAGGGGTTTAACAAAAATCACATAGCTAGCTAGTAAGTGGAGGAGTCAGGACAGAATCAAAGTCTTCCGCCTCAGCAAGCAGGTATACTTCTTGAGCTTACTCTTGTAACAAATTTCAAACTCATTTAAATGAACAGACACTAGTACAACGAACTTTCAAATCTTAATAATCAACTGTATAAATGCAGCCCTACTGCAAATTAGGAAAATTTTACCTAATTTTGCTTTAACAGTTTTTGCATTATAGAAAGCAAAAGAAATTAAATTAGGAAAAAACAAATGTAAAGGAATTCAAACTGATTCAAATGTATGCATAATACCTTACATTTTTACATGTTAAAATGTGCAAGTCATTTCAGATTTCACTGAATGTGTTCATTTCCTAGTATTAGTATCTTCTTCACAGTATGCAAGTATGACTACAGTTAACTATGCAAATAAAACATTAAAATGTTAAACTTACTTCAATATGTATAAATCACAGAGATTGTAGTAAAAAGCAAAATATTTTTCCTATCTTAAAAATCATTTCTTAAAAAAAAATCTAAAAGCATAATCCAGTATACAAATCTGTTCTCTCTCTCTGACACTCCTCAATAGTACCAACCCACAGGCCAATCCTAGTACCTGGATACCTTTTCTATGTTATTCATTTATTTTATTGCCACTGGACGTAGGGTATAAAGAGAATGATTACAAGGCACTCCCTGCCTCAAGAAATTTACAACTGGGTGTAAAGGATAGCGAGTGAGAAGAAATTAGTCATGGATCAAGGGAGAGGATTAATATTTTATTTTATATAACACAAAACTAATAAGATATATGTCAATTGCCATAAAAGTTATCAGGATTAAAAGGCTGCAGCATGCTATCTAAGTGGAAGTATTAACTTAATTGCTACTGAGGGCACCACAAGAAGACGGAATGATACCTTCGTCATGAAGGACAGCTAGCATTTCAACAGGTGGAAAGAGCAGTACATGGAGGAGTCTCAAGGGAGAACTCTGACATGAGCCCAAATTAAAGTACCAGAGGTGGTGAGAATGAGAGGCATTTGAAGGAAAGGGAAGCGTCTGTTTGTTTATTACACATTTAACAAATTTACACAAAGAACACTAGAAAACATCATCAAAGCCAACACTAGTATCGAAAACAAAGATGGACAGTCATAAAAACTTTGAACTATGAATATGTATTTGCAAGCTCTTATTAAGACTTCACATGTGTATGCATTATAATTAATATCCCTGAATCTCCCCGAATCAGTGTTAACCTGAGATATCCTGCCAATGCTCCACATGTACCTCTAAAAGAATGGAAAGTGCTCATAGGTGAGAACCTTATAATTTATCTTGTTCTACTTAATAGCCACAGATACTGTGTTATTTAAAGATATAAAGGACAATCTTTTGTCTTCAGGTCAGCAAACAAAGTCATTAAACTAGAAATACTTTCATATCTCACAGTAGTTTTCAATATGCATTAGTCATTCTGTTATGTTGGACATAAACTTCCGCCAGAACTTTAGCTGTCCGCAATTTGTATTGACAAAACATACAACTGTAGAGTAAAACAACTGAGTAAAAATAAGACATTTTATTTGCATTTGTGAAAAATTCTTGCATCAATCAAAAATTGAACCTAAGACCCCTCCCAATTAAAAATTCTCATTCTATGATTTGAATTCTCCTAAACTAAATCCTTTCAGAAGGCCAGGTTACAGGAATCAATAATTTAAATGGTTAATCACTTACCAGTCCAATTAAATATGGGATGACCAAAAATTGTAACTTTTTTCATTATTTCTTATGATAATATAACAAAAAAATGACAATTTTATCAAATTTATTCAATACAAGAACTGACAGGTTGAAATGACCCAAGCTATGCTCAATAGTTGGCATACATGAGCATGCTGCCCAAGTGATGCTTGGGGTAAAGTGGTACATGGTTAAATTCCAAAGCCAGTAGCTGTCAAAAAATTTTAGGCAAACTATGTGACAGGATGGGTCAAAAATGTTTAGTATCTTAGTTTAAATGGTCTTCCAGTGTACACCTCACAGTGTTCTCACCTTCTCAGGTGACAGCAGCTACATGTGCGGCTGATAAAACAAAGCCCGGGTCAGGCAGCACACTGAACATACTCAACACTGTTCTCTGCAGCTCCTGTGGCTTTGCTGGCTGCCTGCTCCACCAGATTCAGCGTCTATGATCACCAAATGCTGACTTTTCATTGGAATGTTATCAAACATTGGTGTCCATTTCCAAAGCTGTCTCCTAGATCTTGGACAAAACTCAAGACCACACAAACTACCTTTGCTGTCAATTCGCCTACACCCAGATTTCATCCCTGCCATGATTTAATCTGTTACATAAGGAAATCTGGGATTAATTTATTTCCAATGAAGACAGACAAGTTCATCTGAACCTCATGAGAAATACAATGGAGTCCTATTCTGCCATAAAGAAGGTTAAGCCTGAGACATATCTAGCTAAATGGATGCACTTGGAGACCATGATCTTAAGTGAATTAAATCAGACACACGTTTAACTACCATATTGTTTCTCTGGTGTGAAAAACAGTGCAAATAAGAGTCAGAATTCATAGTATATACTGCGAATGGTAAGGAAGTGTTCGAATGAGGAGAACAAGCGAAGAGGAAGGGAAGGGACAAGAAAAAAGGAGAAAGAATAAAATGGAAACAAAGCTTTTGTAAGTGAAGGGAAGAAGGACTGAAGGGAAAGAAGGAGAAAAAAAAGCAAGAAATAACTGCCTATGATGAATGTTATCACTATGTATATCTAAAATGTACCAATAAGAAATTAAAATTACTGCAAAGAATCTGGAGATAATAAACTCTTGCTGTTTAAAAAAAATAGCAAGAGTACAATTAGTTCATCACAAAGCATAAGTAACACATACTTTATGTGTTATGGGTCAAATTTTCCAACATGATAATGTTTGTCATTAAATGGAATGGATAGATGCCATAGCCATACTGTGATATTTCATTCATTATTTTGATTTTTCCTATTGTTCTTTGTCTAAAATGAGTAATATTACTATTAGTTACAATATTTACCTGTGTTACTACTTAATTACAGCTATGTAAATAAACATACTCAAATTTTCTAAAAGCAGAAATTAATATAAGGATCATACTTTTTCTTTTAACAGATACCTTCAATAGGGCACTGAAGAATTCTCTGCATGAATAATAATGTCATTTATTCCTGGCAAGGGATCACTTTTGTTTACATAGAGTTCACTTTTTCCCAAGCCCATACTGCACTCATTTGTTTTATCCTCTCCCATCCCACAAACAAAATGCTTACTTGCTACCCAGATTTAAGAACAAGTCAACAATTCTGCAATGACACAACAGACCAGCTGCTCGATGTCTGGGTTTAGATTCCTCATCTATAACCCAAAAAGCCTAAAAGATTTACAAAGTGTCTTCTAAATCTGATATGCATTATTTTACAGTGATATAGTGCATGTATGGGCCGTTTTCACTTTTAAAAAAGCATTCCTAAGGAAGCATTAATAATGAAGCAATTTTTTTCAAAAATAGATTGATTTATTAAGGAGTCTATCAGTATTATTTATCCAAACCTTAAAAAAGAAAATATCCCCCGCCTAAAAAAAAATATTCAAGGTTATACAGGTTTCCCTCCAGGCCATCTTTTCCCTTTAACTCATAGAAAACTTGTAACAATTCCATGGTGCTAACAGCTACATAAAAAGAAGGTAACTGCAAAGTTAAAATTTGAGCATTATGAAGTTCTTTTGGAGAATGACCAGAGCACCTTATGTGAAAATGTTTGCATACCAAGCAATCCTAATGAATTGGAACCTTTTCCAGAAACTCTTAAGAGTAACAGAACACACTTTTAACATACTGAAATTTATTTATTTATTTATTTATTTATTTATTTATTTTGGTGGAACCAGGGATTGAACTCAGATCCTTGCGCTTGCCAGTGAAGTGCTTATTCTATTGAACCATCTCCCTGGCCCCCAATATACTGAAATTTAAATGGAAACTTAAAAATCCTAATATTACCAATGTAAGTCCTAGTAAATACAATATTTACTCCCAAAAATAAAACTTGTATTCATAAGGATTCTCAAGAAAAAACCCACCTAAACAACTGGCTTTACACTGAAATCAAATAATACGCCATGTTTTTTCCCACTACCCTGTTACTGAGTATGGTTTTCTGTGTAGAACACTGCGTTTTTATTCTGCTCTTGTATACATACTCAGATTTTTAAAGGGAAAAGTTAGAAAAATTTCTTTGAATTATCATTGTACTACACAAGTTTTTGTTTTTTTCTGAGGTTGTTTGTTTTGAAAGCAATGACTAAATATTCTAATAATAGCAATTTACCATATTTAGACATTCAGCTATCACAAGTTTATCCACTGATATGGAATGGCCTACAGTTGCCAGACTCAGTATTTGCATTTGATTTACTGTGACACAAATAAATTAAACACCTGGAGAAAATATAGATAGCATTTATATGTCACTTATGTGACACAGGTTACTGTCATGTATCAGTTTTATATTGATTAGCTTATTCTTTCAAATTTAGGAGAATGGCTCCATAGGAATAGCTAGGTAGGATTTACCCAGGTATCTCCCAATATCTGACTCCATGGTTTTTTTTTTTAAATTTCAAAGACAATAACAAAATATAACAAAATGATACAGAATTTCAAAACAAGGTGATAGGAAATTAACAATGGTTATTATACTGCTTATTGTCATCTTCAAAGTCGTTGCTCAGATTATCAGATATAAGCATGTAAGATTGATCTAACCATATAAACACTAACTGTTCCTTTCATGTGTCATGGTTTTTAATGAGGGCTTTCCCAAATGCTTGTTGAATAAAAAGATCTCAAATATTCACACATATTAATTACGCATCAATGCCTAACATGGAATTTAATCTTTGAAAAGCATTTGATTCTGATAAGGGGTTTGGTTATCTTGTCTACTTAACAAGCAAATTCCTGGTAACTAAACTCTCATAGGTATTAGTTGCTGTGTAAAACTAGTTAGGTTAAATATAGAAAAACTAAGCAGCTGGAATTTTGAAGGAAAAAAAGAGGTGCTCCCATTATAAGACAGGGTAAAGACTTCTGACTAATTCACATCACTATCCTGGGCTTCTAGGAGAATCTGGCATGTGGCAAGCATTTGGTAAATAAGCAGACTGTTGATAAAACACATATTATTTCATCTCAACGTGTTTTAGTCGAGGATGGAAAACAGAACTCATTTGTGGAGTTCAGAAGCTCCAACATAAGTTCATACTGAAATCTGATTCTGGCAAAGGCTCTAGAATTTGGGATTACCAACTGTAAAATAAGAGTAAATTTACATCCCAGACACTGTTTGGCTGACCAAGCATGGGCCTGGGAGACATCAAGAGCAGGTAAGCAAGAATTTCAAGTCAGTCTCCCTGTGTATGTATGTAGTACCTGTGCCAGCACTAACAAGTTAGCTTTTCTGGCAAACCTGCCAAAATTAAATCTAAAACTTTTGGGAAAAAAAACCCCAAAACAGTAGTATGTTTATTCTTCATCTCTGAGATCTAGCTATCTGTGAGGCTGGCATACAATGATGATCAATTAATTATGACTTGAAGACATTTTAAAAGATACCTACCCTTTTGAGCAACTTTTAAAGAACAATGAAGGAGTAAGACTTGAACCTATCCTAGAGAAAACAACAAATTACAGGCTGGGGATCCAACTTTGACACTCCTGGGGAAGGAAAAGAACTGTCACTTGGACTTGACTTCTTCTCAAATCCGGAATGTCTAGTCTGGCCAAGAAAGTCATGGGGGGCAGTAGTTACCCTGAGGCAGAGGGAAAAGAAACAGGAAAAAAGCAAATGGGGAACAGAGATCTGTAGCTTGTGAGAGTGACCTCATCAATAACTTCCGATTTCAGGACATAAGACTTGATGGCATTTCTTGATGAACTTCAAGCTAATTATACTCAAATAAGTATGATTCCAAAGCCTATGATATCTGGGTCTGAGTATGATTTGTTCTATCATGGTGCTTTTTTTTTTTTTTGCTGTACTGGGGATTGAACTCAGGACCTTGTGCTTACCAGGCAAGCACTTATTGTACTGAGCTATCTTCCCGGCCCCTATGATTCATTCTATAAACTTCAGGCTTTATAAATAATAACATTACACAAGGTGTCCCTCATTGGGAGAGAACTGTATTTATGACCCTTAATTGGACATTTCATAGGTTAAAAAAATTTTTAAGATAAATACAAATTCTAGTTGTGCAATTCATTCTTTGGGAAGAGTTCCAGTGATTTTTCTAGGATCCTTTTTCCTTCCACTATTCCTTCCAAACAGTTTTTGTTATTTTTCCTGAAATGTACTCACACAAAAGGTAATCTATTGTTTTTATATAAAATCCCACCTTCCATTCTCAGTCTCATAATCTTTTGCTTCCCCACCTTAACTATGTAGAGTAGCAGTATAATGGGTCCTGTATTTACAGCCCTTTTCTACCTTATTTATGTATTTATGATTCTTTGCTACCAAATAGTCTAAGTTTAAATGTGTTGGGAACAAAGTGTCACACAAATCACCCAGCCTAGGGTAAGAGGAGACAGGTTAAAACCTCCCAGGAAGAATCTATGGACAGTTAAGTCTCCATCAGCCTAGAGGGTAGTTGGCATTTCAAAGGGTCAGGTTTGGGTCTCTCTATTTTGACGACTACCATTAAACTGATTTTTTACAAAAATATTTAGCTGCTATTTACATAATTTCATCTACAGCACCCACAGGAGACACATGCTTGAACAGAAACCTTAGATGGAGGAGAAGACAGGGACAAGCTCCCAAGATCTCTTTAACACAGTACAGAGTTGAGAAAGGTTAAGCCACAATCCGTTTGATGGAAGTTTCTGTGTATTCCTTTTCAACTTCAAACTCTTTCTGTTTTGAAAAAGAAAAGACAGCACAACCACACAATGAAGAAATTCCAGGATCACTAAAAAAAATATAATTATCCTAAGTTACACTAACATTAACACTGGTTTCTACACGCAGGAGACTGGGGACTGGTACATGCAGGTAAAGCAAGGGCAGAAGGTATAGAATCTAAAGCCACCCCATCTTCCACTCACATCTAACTCTTAGGTGAAGCAGCCTAAGGACAGTGTCAGCCCAACAAGATGAAGTAATTCAAACAGCTACTAGTTTTGGAAAACACTTTTAAAATCACACCGGGCATCAGCACCGAAACTCCTTAACCTTCAAAAGTCATTCTGTTTATGAAACTTTAATAAAAAAGAAACCACGAGTAATACTGGCAAACATGTTTCTGCATTTTCTTAAGCTTTACAACTGGGTTCCACCCTTCAAGTTCCCTTCTTAGTAATTACCACACGGAAACCTGCCACATCTCAGTCGCTCAAAACTCCCCCCAAGACAGGGAAAAAATACGCAGAGGACGGCGGGGCACAAGTCAGATCGGCTGGTTTGACCCAACTTGCCCCGAGCTCCCCGGGGAGGGGAGGGGAGGGGAGGAAGCAAACGCTCCGGGCGTTGTTGGGCAGTGGGAAAGCCTGCATAGGTCTCGTCCCCCCTCGTCTCCCCCCCTCCCGGCTTTCTGGCTGCCTGGTAAGGTCACCGGCTCCGGGTGGTCAACGCGCAGCATCCGGCCTCTCAGGCCGCCTCCTGCCTGGCACTTTCCCCTGCCTGAGGATCTCTGCCGGACCTACCCCGGCGCGCGGCTCCGACGGCGCGGGCGCGGCTCCCACTCACCTGACCACGTTGGGGTGCTCGAAGGTCTCCAGGTGCCTCAGCACCGCCACCTCGCGGATAGTGGAGAGCGGCATGCCCTCCTCACCAGTCTGCACCCGCACGCGCTTCAGAGCCACGAACCGGCCTCCGTTCTTCAGGTCCCGGGCCTTGAACACCTTCCCATAAGCGCCCTCCCCGATCTCCGCCACGCATTCGTACTGCTGGTCGGCGCGGCTCAGGCCATCCTTCTCCATGCCGCCTGGACGCCACCCGGCGCGGCGTCGCGGGAGCGGGCGGGGTGCGCTAGCTAGCTCGCTCGCCTCCCGGAGGAGCTCGGTCTCGCTCTCCTCTCGCCCCGGCCGGCTTGGGCGCTGAGGCTCGCGCGGCCGCGCAGGCTGGTTGGAGAGACCTCCGGGCGGGTTGGCGCAACCTCGGTGCCGCAGCCGCGAAACTCCGCCTGCCGAGTCGCCGCCGTAGAGGAGCGCGCCGATCCCTCCTCTTCCCTCCCCAAAGCGAAGTCCTCTACTCAGACACTGACGCGGTCACATAGTCTGTGCTCCTGCGCGTCTCCATCCACAATCTCCGCACCTAAAAGAGGGAAAGAGGACGAGAAGAAAGTGCAATCAGAAATCCCAGGCGCCCCACGCGGGGTTCCTCCAGACTCCCCTCGGCGCGCTCCAGCCCTCTCCCGAGCCGCGGACGCCCGCCTGGTTTTGCGTTACTTTTCTTTCCCTGTAGGGCTGGAGCGGTCTTCGCGCGGAGAGGCTGCAGGGGCCCCTCGGGGATGAGCGCGCCGCGCGGGACGCAGTGGAACGGGAGGGGGCGTGCCGAGCAGCCCAGAGTGTGCCGGGAGCGCGGGGGAGGGGAGGCGCGGGCACGTCAATGTCACGGATTCATATTTATACCTTGAAGATCGCCGGCTCTGCTGCCCTCCTCCCCTCCTGGGCCGGGACGTGCAAGGATAGGGGTTAGGGGGGGACGACAATCAAGGGTCGCGCACACTCTAGTGCGGTGGGCTGTGGGTTCACTAGTGTGGGGCCGCAGAATGTGGATGGGGGCTCCGGGGACCCTGTAACCCGATGCTGGGAGTATGCGAGAAAGGGTGGTCAGACATCTGCTCGGAAATTGCTTCCTTTCTACTTTCAGTTTTTCTATGAGGAGACATTTAAAAACGTCTCTCACACGAATGGTCTTTTGGGGGGTAAGGGAGTCTTGGTGGGAAAAGGAATGCTCCCTCCGAGGGGAGGACCTCCCTGGCGGAAGCCCGGGGAAAGAAGACAAGCCATCTGGTCCCGAGGGCTGGGGCCACTCGAGGGTGGGCGGGCGAGGGGCCCCGAGGGGGGTCCCCTATGGGATTCCAAGGGTTGGGAAAAGGGGTGTCCGTCACGCTTAGGCTTGTCGTGTCCTTAAAGAATAACGTCTGGAGAAACAGCATAACCGAGACCCTCCTGAAGTTTTCAATTTCAACCCAGGCAAAATCGCGACCTCTCTTTAAAAGGGTGGGGGTTGGGAGAGGAAAAGCTGCGCTTCCCAGGGTGACAAGGAAGGGGCTGTGCCCTGGGGACCGGGACCAAGGAACCTTTCTTGCCCGCCGGTATCGTGCGGAGGTAGCGGAGGTGGGCCGGCTCCATACCTCGTTCGGCCAGAAGCCGGGTCGCGCCAAGTAGCCGGGCACCCCCCACCTCGGCACAACAAAGCGCTCGGAGGGGAGGGCACCCTAAATTTCCCTTCCCATTCAGTTCCTCTCCCGGACCTAGGGAGCCTCCCTCCCCCACCGCCGCAGCCGCTTCACCCGACTTTCGCCCCACCAGCCGAGGGACGGAATCCCCGGGACCCCGTGCAATTACCTGCCCCGCAACGCCGGCCCGTTCGCCGTCTGCCGGGAATTAAAGGAACCAAGAGCGGCGCGACCCCCACCGCGTTTGGGTGGCGCGGAGCGGGCGAGGGCAGAGCCTCACACTCCTTTCACAGCTTTCCTCCACCGCCGAGCGAAGCGCCCCCGGAGTCCGCCTGGGGGTCTGAGCCAGGTCGAGGGCCACACAGGTAGCGGGGGACCAGCCGCCGCGCGCCGCCGCCCCTCCCCCGCCGGCCGCGTCCAGCCCCCGCTCAGCGGTGAAGGAAGCGTCGGGGACGTCCCACCCCCGCGGGGAGCTGCGCCGCCCGCCCGCGCACCCCGCGCCCCCGGCACGGTCGTCTGCGGCCGGGAGAAACGCGAGCAGCACTGCCTTTCCCCCCCCCTCCTCCACTTTTTTTGTTGTTGTTGTTGCTTTCCCACGCTGGCTGAATGTGACTTGACCCCATTTCAAAAAAGTTTGACATAGTGCTTCAACATTTCCGCATTCCTCCGCGACTACAAAGGCTTCAGCCGCCTCCTTCTGCTTTCTGTCTCTGCTCTCCGTCTTCACACTCAATGAAATCCTTCTTGTGCCTCTCCCGAAGCCTGCCAAGCCCCGCAAGGGTCGCCCCAGGCGCGGCGAGAAGAGGCCGCCCCGGGGGTGCGCGGCTCCCGCGTGCGCACACGCGCCCACGTGCACGCGGAGGAGCGCGCGGCGCACCCGGCTCCAGCAGCTGGGCCTGCGTTCTCCATGCCGGGATTTTAAATAATTATAGATATATATATATAAAAACCCTCAGAAAGTTGTGCGAACACGCGTCCTTGCGGGACTCCAAGCTCGTGCAGCCGCCGCTGCGTGCACGCCGGGCATACATTCCACGGCCGCTGGCGCTGCCAGCAGGACGCCTGCGTGAACATTGACTTCGCGGTGGGGAAGATGGAGCCCACACCCACACCTCTGCACGCCGCAGGGAGCTTTTGTGGGGAAGTAAATGCGGGGCGCGGAAACGCTGTCTCGCCTGGGCTCCCCCCGGGCGGTGCATTTCAAACCCTCTGTGTGTATTTTGATGCGAGGGTCCGAGTGGAGTTCAGTTCCGTTCGGAGGAACTGGGTGAGAAGTTTATGTGTGGGCGCTTGTGAGGGCAGCTGTGGGAGCTGGCACAGGACTTGGTGGCGGGGGTGTCCCCTGTATGGGATGTCCCCCGTCTCGCCAGATTAGATGAGCCTCCGCTCCCGCTCTGCAAACTGTCCGTAACCTCCCCGCCACAGTTCCTAAAGGGTTAACCCAAGGCACTCCAGGGACACACAGGCTCCCCCCTACCTCCCCAAGCCACATCCTCACCTCCCACCCTGGCAAGCCCCCAGCTGTCCCCCGGAACCAGCCCCCCACCCTGCAGCCCACCCGCCCGAGCCCACAGCTCCTAACCTGAGGCTCGCAGTCGCGGTGGGCCTCCCGAGTGGGGCGCGCGTGTCGGGAGCCCTCCGCACGTGTCCTCGCGTGAAGCAGGTAACCGGACGGGCGGGCGCGCCCGGCACTCTCCCCCGCGAGGCGAAGGGGTGGGCACGGCGGCGGAGGGCGGAGGGATCGCGGAGGGCGCCGCCCGCGACGCGCTGGGGCCGGCGGGG
>NW_004524838.1:1545863-1562293 GCF_000260255.1 Octodon degus | reverse complement strand
CGGCCGGGCTGGGGGCGCGCGGCGCGGTGGCCCGCGAGGGTGCAAATTAAAGCCTTCCGGAGAGAGGGGAGGCGGCCGAGCCCGGCTGTGCTGCAAGCCTCCCCGCTCCCCAGCAGCCCTCTGGAATGGGGGGCGACGAGGGCATGGGGCGTGGGGGGTGCGAAATGAAAACTTCCAGCTTTCCCTGGTACTCGAGTGGAGGTTCCCGCGATTAAAATAAGCGGCGCGAGGAGGAGAGAGTGGGATGTGTCGTCGGGAGCCCACGGAGTTTCTACTCCGGAGTCGCCCCGAATTGGGGTGGAGTTTTGACAGGGTGAGGCGGGGATATCAGCCGTCCGTGATGTGGATCGATGG
Source organism: Octodon degus (assembly GCF_000260255.1). Taxonomy (NCBI): domain Eukaryota; kingdom Metazoa; phylum Chordata; class Mammalia; order Rodentia; family Octodontidae; genus Octodon; species Octodon degus. The sequence continues at coordinate 1,561,939 of NW_004524838.1, read as the reverse complement.
GAAAAACGCAAAACAAACACTAATGATGAGGGGCCGGTGGGGGTGGTGAATGCCACCATTTTTCAAGAAACTGAAAAAAATCAGACAAAAAACCAAAACAAAACTCTTCTCTAGAAAAGGGGCGGGGGGGGGGGTTTGGCAGGATGCCTTGCAGGAAAGAAAATAGTGTTCTGCCCAAGCACTTTTCGCTTTCCGCAGAAGCTACATTTGTTTTGTTTTCCTTCGCTTCCTTTCGGCCCCAGAAAGCCCTATCTTTTCCTTTTGGATGGAGGATATGGTTTGGTTTCTTGTGGTTAACGATCTACTTGGAGGGGCTCAAGGTGTCACAAATCCGAAGTGGTTAGCAACTGCTGAGGGTTCACCAAGCTATTTTTGAGGAGCTAAAAAGACTAAAATTTAGTGTAAATAATAACTCCAAGAGTCGTGGACTCGCGCACACACACAGAGAGGTGTGCTTAGTTTAAAAGCATTATACAAATTTTGAAATTTGAAACCTTGTGTGTATGTTTTACCTGCTGAGAAAACCTGAACACAGTTATTTTAGGTGAAAATGAAATTTTGGAGGGATAAAAAATTCTTTAAGAATGTAGTAAAGGAAAACTTAAAGTACCTTTTTGGAAAGAATTAAGTGTTCTCCAAAATCTGTATCTATAGAATACTTGAAACTCTTTTAAGTATCTTAAAGCAAAACCAAGAAGAGAAAAAGAAAAAAAATTCAGTACTTCTATGGAATTTAAAACCCAGCAAAATTCTGCTTGATCTGAAAATATTACCTTTCAATCTTTTGTTTCTTTTGAATTAAACTATGCTACTAATTTCATAGTAAATCAAATTTTTCCCTTTATAAAATTAATTCTGTATTACAGTGTAAAGTAAGGTCAGGTAAATATAAATTGATGCATTTCCACTGGTAAGCATTTTGCAATGCACTGTAATAGGTATTTTTCTGAAAAAAATAGAGGTGAATAAATATGTGTTTTAAATAATTATTAAAATTCATTTTGTGTTTTAGGATGTATTTTCTCAAGTGAAATCCTGTTTCTTAACAAAATTTTAATATCTGTTTATTTCATATAATTATGCACTTAAAAGCAAATTATTAGATTACATATAAAATATATGTTTATATTTATATAAACTATTTTTATATTTTTATAAAACATTGTCAATAAATTACTATTTGGACTGTAAACTGGAGACACTAAATGGAAATCCACCATTTTGATATTTGTTCATACTTATCAATGATTTTTTAAAAAGATTCATTAGCTAATAATTAACATGCTTATGTAATCTACAAATAATGGCCAGTAAATGTGATGGTTATAAGAACCATCATATGATTTTGTTCAAAAAATAATAAACTGTAAATATCTTTAAAATAACAAAAATACTGGGTATTATTAATTACTGGATTTGACAATAACCACTCAAGGTTAGAAATTCCAGAATTTAGATGATTTGAGCAATGCAAAAAAACAATGGAACTTTAATCATATATTTTAATACCAAATGCCACCTCTTTGTCCTGTTCTTATGTTGCTTGTGTTTTATGTCAGTTTATGGTTGTTCACTCCCCTGGTTATGTTGCACATTTAATTCCAGTTGGTTAAGACCTCAGATGAAGGAAGTTTTACAATGAAGTGTATGAAATTAGTAAATCTAAAATTGCTTTTGTTTATGGATAACTTTCTATGTCACAAGTTATTGTAACAAATTTGTGCAAAGTTTATTATAAACTGTGAACCAAATTCCAACTCCTTTGTTCGTGAATGAAAAGAAAGCGTTCAACCACAGTGATTGGATTCTGTATTTTCCTACCACATACCAGATACTGCACAAGTGTGAATCAAAATCATCTTACAGGTTTTTAAAAACTAGAATTCAGGGAAATATCTGAAATATGGTGTTGTAACTTACACTAGAAATTTCCTTGGTGTCTCATAAGGGTTGTATTTCACATGTGGACATTTTTATGTCAAAATTTTTGTTTTCCCTTAAATAAAATTAAATTTAAGCTTCTGGTCTATAATTTTAAGCTTTGTTAAAGAAAGGAATAATTTATTTAAAATAGTACTTTAATAATGTTTTCCTGATTCTAAATTACCTCTGATTTATATTGCCTATTCAAATTCATAAAATACTTTTTTCAGAAACTCGAAAATTTAAGTTACTTATAACACTAAAATTATTTTACTTGAAGGTCCATATAAAAGTACAGTTTTCAAAAAAAGTGTAGTTTTTGTTGATGTAATTCTCTATTATTTTGATTAAAGTATTTCTGGTTTAATATCTTGGAAATGAATTGCCCAGCTTTTAAAACTGATTGCACATTATGTAAATGTTTCTTTATTAATAATTACTATCCAAAACTAATTTTAATGCAAGAGTATATATAATAATATTTTAATGAGTTCATCTTCCCACTCCAGGCATCTTTAAGATATTGTCTTGGATTTTCCCCTAAAATATAATGATTAAAGTTGGCTAAATGTGCTAGGAAAAATCAATTCTATTATCAACTATTTCAACAGTAAATTTCCAAACTTTAAATGGTTTTTAAAGTTCATTCTTCTAAATAAATTACTTCCAGTTGATTTGGAAATGATCTGGATTCTTTCTTTTTATTGATGCATGTGGTCTTTGCATTGCATTTAAGCAGTGAAAATTGAAAAGATATTTGATATTTGCCAGAGGGAAAAAAGTGCATTGAGTAGGAGTAACTTGTAAAATTTGAAGAGAAAAAAATTGCATCATTATCTTTTGAATGTTATCTTTCCATTGGTCTTATTACTCTAAAATTATATCCATGCAACATGTCAGTACCTTGTTCATATTTGTGTGTCATTTTTCTATTTTTTTTCTTTTCTGAGACACTCATATCTGCTTTCTCCTTAGTGTTTATGTGCAAATACCTGTATGTTCTTAGCTTATTGTTTTGACATGTTCCAAACACGTTCTTAAATCTTTTCATCATCTATATTAGAATTCTGAGTAATCAGAAAAATATGGAAATATACTTAGAAAAGATGATGATAATTATATCAAAATACCTACATTTCCTTTCCATTTTCATACTATAATTTTCACAATACCATCTGACATTTCTGCTCTGAGATAGTACATCTTGACTTCGCGCATGGCCTAACACGTGCGTTGCCATCGCCATTTCTGGTGGCGCTAAAAGCTTCTTAGTCCATTCGGGTGGGGCTGTGAAGGTACAATACAGAGGGAAAGCGGTGATAAAGGGCATCCTGGGAGATAGGGGGAGAGATGGAGGAACCATGAGGGAGAAATTTCTGTGAATCACCTGGCAGCATGGCAAGTGGAGGGGACACATGCCGAGAGCGTGGGGCCAAGAGATGCAGCCCTGGTGCCCTATATGTCATATCCAGGCACACCGATTCTTCCAGAGTTAATGGCATTCTGTGACCGTCCTATAATGCAATTAATTTTGTCTTATTAAGTAATTTAGGGGGTGTGTTTGTGTGTGTCCATGTTCATTTGACTATCTTCTGTTGTCTGGCTTTTCCAGGTAATATAGAATAAAAATCTGCAGAATTCCTTGAATGCTTAGAAAAAATACATAGTTTTGTGTAGCAAACAGTATACCACAGATTGGCGAGAGAGTCTGATTTTTAAACCCTATTGAAAGTTTGTTCAGAGTTACTTATGTCTTTATATTCCACATACCTAGCACAGTACTTTCTGTCTAGTAAATGTTTTGTCTAGGAAAAGTTGGGTTTAATTTCTTTTCTTTGGGACAACTTCTATTTCCTTCAGAGAAATATGCTAGAATAATTTTATATAACCCAGTGGAAATTTTTAATTAAGTTTAGAGATCAGAATGTTGATTTCAGGACCTCAGAATCCTGCAGTCCAGTCCATCTGCTCTCTAACCCTCTTCTCTAAATCCTGTCATTCTTTCAGGGCTCCATTCCTTACTGTGAAAGAAGGAATTCCCTCAACTTGGAAAACATCCCACTTTTCTCTAAAACTTGAAGCCATTTGCCTTCTACCTTGGTAAAAGCTTGATGCCCTGCTAGTCACCACCCTGCGCCCACCAGGGCATCTGCCTGCCCTGTTTCTTTCTATTGTCAACTCCTGACAGCGCCCACTGACTGAAAAGGTGCTGGAGAAATGCAGCGTTGGTTCTTGTCAGCTTCCTACAGTGGTACTGACCAAGCAGACACAGAACACCCCGGAACATTCATGATATAACTACAGTAGCAATTGAAACATGAGAAATCTGTGTTTCAAATTGTGTAAACAAAAGAGAGCTGGGCTGTCCTGCTATGTAGAGTGAATCCTACATGCCTTTTTTGTGTTGCAGGGCTTAGTCAGTCAAAACATTTTTGTCTGAAAAAACATGTTTATCCCTCAAAATCCCAGTTAAATTATTTTTCTTTAAAAAGTGCAAATAGTAAACTCTAAGGTAAATTAGATATGATATAGCTCAGAACCTAGGGACATTGCTAATTTTATTTGCTGATCCCTTACTATCTATGTGAATCTATCCAAAAAGATATAATCCATGATTTCAAAGTCAAAACTTGTGTTTTTAGTCCTAGTTTTTCCTCCCTTGTTAATAGTCATTGTAGCCTCAAGGATCAGTTATTTAACCTTTCTAACCTTGAATGTGCTTGCTAATTGTTCAAGAAGACAGAATGAAAAGATTTTGAAGAGAGGCAACAATTTCATCTTTGCAAAGGAAGATCGGGTTGCATAATGAAGGTTGCTGATTTACCTGTCAAGAGACCTGAATTTTAATCTGGAGTTGCCCACAAACTACCTGTGTGAGCTTTGGCAACACGTTTAAGCCCCTAGGGTTTTTTAAATTATTTTTATTGGTACATTTTAAATACATATAATGATAACATTCATCATAGAGAATTTGTACCTGTGCACAATATATCATACTTCTTTTTTCCTCATTCTCTTTCCCTCCCTTTAGTCCCTCTTTCCTTCTTGTTTACAAGAGTGTTGTTTCCGGGGCTGGGGAGATGGCTCAGTGGAATAAGCGCTTCCCTGGCAAGCGCAAGGGTCTAAGTTCAATCCCCAGTTCTGCCAAAAAAAAAAAAAAAAAAAGGTGTTGTTTCCTTTTTTCCTTCTATTCTCTTAAGAATTTTGTCAGCTTCTGAAAGATCTGTAGTTGTTGCATCTTGAACAAGTAAGATCCCACCCAACATTCTACACAGGACACCCTCATTGCACTACTTTTTTTTTTACCCTTTGGTTTTGTTTTGTGTCATTGAGATAGGATCTCACTATGAGTTCAGGCTGGCCTTGAACTCAAACTCATAGTAAGCCTCCTACCTCAGCAGCCTCCCAAGTGCTGGGATTACAGGTGTGTACTACCACACCTGGTTTACACATCTGTTTTTATAATGCTCTAAACAACAGTAGTGCTGAGAATGAGCATCTGATATCAGCAACCCCAAAAGGTGCCTAGATTTCAAATGCAAATGATGCTGGGTTCTCTCTAACTCTGTGATGTATAGAAAGATGCTAGGGCACTAGTGTTTTTATTAGAGATATAGAGGAAGGAACCAGACTTTAATTATTTGGCTAAAACTGTGATAAATTAATCAAACAGCATTAATAAAATGTGGTTAGTTACAATAGTATACCTAGAACCAGGATATCCAAGATTAGAGACCTTCGGTGATTCTAGAAATTCCTCAGTGGTATCATGAAGAATAACTATCAGTGTAGTGAGCTTACAGGGAAGCAGTGGGAAGGGGGTGTTGGAAGGCCAAAGAGAGGTCAATGCGAATTTGCGGGGCTTCAGGAATATCAGAACATCAAGTATTTCTACAGTTGCTGATCTAAAGCTACTTTTAAAACATTTATAGAGGAAGAGGCTGCTGCCTCTGCATTCTCATTTTCCACTACATCAGGCCATGTGCATGATTTTCAGGTCCTTCCTAGAAGTGCGGGGAAGGGAACTGAAGGCAGTTAGAATCAGATGATTATGACTTGAAGTCTGGCTCCATTGTGTGACCTTTTGGATCTCCAGTTTCCCTCATCTATGAAGTATGGTTGTTGTCATCATCTGCCACATTAGGTTGGCATGAGAACAACCAAATAAGTGCCTACTATGTGCATTTTCAAATTCCCTTATACAAAATCACATCGCCTGTTCTTTCTCTTTTTACACAAAATCACATCCCCTTTTCTTTCGAGGATATGCAGTTCTTTTTGGTTGGGTTAGAACATCACGTCTGCAGTAAAAGAAGCCCTGAGCCTACACAAAACCACCAGGGTCTCTGAGTGTCTGAAGAATTTCATAGAAGGTGGATTGTCTCATCTAAGACCTTTGTTTGTTGTTCTGATCTTACTCCAATACTAGCCAATCTCTGTAGTCTATTCTTTAGTTTTTGTTACTCTCTTTTTTATGTCAGTCTCTGTCCTTCCCTTTCCCACTGCTTCAGGACTGCCCTCTTCTGTTCCTTATACCTGTATCCCAAATCTTTGCTGGCACTTATGTTTAAAAAACAAGCAAACAAAAAAACCAACTAGCAATTTGCTTCCTCCCTGCAAGGAATCTCCCATAGCCACTTCCCATTTCTCTTGCTTGAAGTGCTGGTCTTCCCTAGCCTTCTGCCTTATCCTCTTGACTTAGCATAACATTACATTTTCTATTTCATACAATTTCCGTACCAACACTCAAGGAGAGCTCTCTCTCTCTCTCTCTCTCTCTCTCTCTCTCTCTCTCTCTCTCTCTCTCCCCCCCCTCACATGGACCCTGGACTTGGTGTAGTGGTTGGTTGTTGCCATCTGCTGTGGCTATAGTGTGTCCCTTCTAAAATTCATGCTAAACCTACCTAATTCCCATTCTAGTGGCATAGGGGGTGGAGGCTTTTGGAAGTGATTAAGTTAGGAGGATCCCACCATCATGAATGAACTAATACACTTGTAAACGAAGCTTCAGAGAGATGTTTTTTGTTTTGTTTTGGGTTTTTTTTTTTTTTTTTGGCATTTTGAGACAAGGTCTCGCTGTGCAGTTCAGGCTGGCCTTGAGCTCATTTTGTAGCCCAGGCTGGCCTTGAAGTTGCAAAAATTCCCCTGTTTCAGCCTCCTGAGAGTGGGATTATAGGCATGCACCACCACACCTGACTTGTCTTTCCTTTCTCTTCTACTATGTGACAACACAATGACTGTCTGGAGGATTCAGCAATAAGAGCATGATTTTGGAAGTGGAGACTGGGTACCTGTGGACATCAAACCTTCAAGAACCTTGATTTTGGACTCTGAGATTCCACAATTACGAGAGATAAATTTCTGTGTTTTGTAAGTCACACAACCTCAGATATTTTGTTACACAATAGTAAAAACAGACTAAGATGCCGTCTTAATAATTTTTGAAACAGATATCCCACATTTTCATGTTGGACTGGGCATGTTATGCAGCCAGATCTGCCTACATGCTGCAAGGTCTGGGGTAGACACGAGAGATGAAAGCATTCATGTCATAATTCAGAGCTCCTTAACTCTCAAGAGACATTTGCTCCCATGGTCATTCCAGTGCTGTCACTGATGATATCAATGCCAATTTTCCAGATTGTTCACTTGTATTCTTCTAATGCTGGTTTTCAATCTTTTTTCAAAGGTCTCCCTCTCTTAGCTGTCATGACACATGACTTCTGACTCTTCCACAGGTTTTTCCTTACTTTTATTAAGGTCCTCTCCCTCACATCTGAAAATTTGCTGTTCCACTTGAAACGGAGCAAGTCTGACATTGAGCTTTGCATTTCAGAGCCACTCCACCCACCTGGCTCCTCATCATGTGTTTACCCAAAGAGCAGTTTCCTCCACCAGCACAATACCTGCAGGCTGTTGCTGTGCTATCTTCTAGTCACTTCTGTAGCCTTTTTTCCAATAGATGTTCCTTTTTTTTTTTTTTTTTTTTGTACCAGGAATTGAACTCAGAACCTCACACTTGCCAGGCAGGTGCTGTACCCCAGCCCTCATTTCTAAAATCTCCAGCTCTTTCATCCTAATTGTCAAGATGCCCTTGCTTTTGATTTCACTGAACAATAGAAGAAACCAGGAGAGAAAGTGCTACAACTCTCAGGGCTTGCCCTTTTGTATTACTTTCTTTACCATCCCCAAGATTCCACTCTCTTGGCTTCTTTTTGTCCCTCATAGCCACTCCCTTTCTCCTTATTGGTTACTCTCGTCTTCCCAGGGTGGTCTGCCCAGGGCTCAGTCCTGAGACCTCATCTTCCTTCCCACTCTTACTTCTCACACTCCCGGTGACTTTCTCTAGTACCCATGGGTCTAAATAGTATCTGCATGCAGATACTCCTGAACTTATGTCTCCATTTAGTTGTCCTCCTTGAATTCCAGACATATATCCAACTGTCTACACGATGTTTTTGCATAAATGTGTAAAAGGCATCACAAACTTAGCACCTCACAAATGATCTCATCATTTTTCTCTCAAGCCTAGCTTTCCCCATCTTACCAAATACAAACTGCACTTTTTAGTCCAAAATCTAGCAGCCACATTTGACTTCAGTATGACTTTTATATTAACACAGTTTAGATAATCCATCAGGCAGATAGATACTGCCCACCATCCAGTCACAGCTTGACCTCTAGTCCTGCCACCTTTAGCAGTCAGCTGCCCTATTCCTGTAGGCCCTCACTCAGTCTCCCCGTTTCTAGCCCTGCCCTCTGATTTGTCCACACAGTAGTTGTCTTAGCCACTTTCCAGCCAGTGGGACAAGGTACCCAACACCTGCAGTGTTAACAAGGAGGAGTAGTCTAGTGTGGTTTGTGTTTTCAGCTCACAGCTGGCTCCTGGCACAAATGGCAAGGTGGATGCGATTACGAGGAGGAAAAGTTACTCAGGTCATGAAAGTCAAGGAGAAAGAAAGGAAAAGCAGGGGAGAGAGGTGTGTCTTCCAGGTCAGGCCCCAACTCCTTATACAAAGTCAGCTGATAGTAACCCAGTCACATCCATAAACCCTGCTTCTGGCACATGAAGCACTGGGGATATTCCAGATGGGAACCCCAGTAACAGTCAAGATGATCCTTTAAAAAAGCAAAGCAACAAAGATAATAATAAAAAAAAACTATATAAGTAAATACATAAATCAAAATAAAAAAGCAAAATCAGATCATCTTTTTCCTTCCCAGTGGCAAGACCCTCCAAAGCCAGCCCGTTCCAGAGTAAAATCTAAGTCCTTCCCTTGGTGTGCAAGGCTTCGCACACTCTGATGCTATTCTACCACCTGTTGGATTGTTTTCAGCATCCTGACCTTCCTGCTTCCCCCACCGCAGGTGCAGGGAACTCCTGTGCTGTCCCTCGGGCCCATCACACCTCCAGGCTTCGCACTTGCTGGTCTCTGGCTGAGACGCTCTTTGCCCACACATCTGCATGACTGTGTTTCTTCTTCAATCTCAATGTCGTCAGAGGGGCTGGGAACATGCCTCAGTGGTAGAGCACTTTTCTAACACATACTGCCTCAGTAACTTTTGCCTCATTACTGGGACAAAATACCCAACACCCAAAATTAAGAAAAGAAAGGTTTATTTAGCTCACAGTTCATGGAGGTTTCAGTCCATACTCGGTTGGCTCCAAGGAAGAGCGGCACATGGCAGGGAGCAGCCTTTCATAGTAGTGGAAAACAGCAAAGAACAAAGGGAGGACCAGCAGCTGCTGCAGCAGCAGAGCAATGAGCCTCTTTCCTTTCCTTATATTGCCTTCCGGCTATCTTCCCCAGGGTGGGCATAACACTCACACCCGTAATCCCAGCAGCATTTACACCCATAATTGCAAGATTGGATCATGAATTAATCACAAACTCTAGAAGTCCACCCCATGACTACATGAGGCTTTGGGAGGCAACTAGACACAAACCATAACAGATACAAATCCCTGGGTTCAGTCGCCAGGACCTCATGTACATGTGCAGACACACACATACACAGTCGTCAGAATTTTCTTTGAGCGTCCTAAATTACACCTGTTCTATCTTGCTTTATTTCTCTTTCTTAGCACTTCTCAACATCTAACACATTGCAGGCATATTTGTTTATTTGTTTAATAATAGCCTCCACCCACCTTCCTAGAATACGATCTATGGGGCAGAAGGAACTTTGTTTTAAACACTCATGTATCATTAATACAAACACATAGTGAGAACACATATGTGTTTGGCACATAGTGGGAACTAAATAAATATTTTTTGAATGAGTGAAAAAGTGAACTCTTTTCCTATTATCAGGGTTCATACACTGAATGCCCTTGGCTAGATGAGAGTGTATTAATTAAAATAATTATCCATACTATATACTTGAGGATAATCTTCCTAAATTTAGGCATTTTATATCCAACTAATTTCCTTCTAGTGCCCTTCAGCTGGGATTGTTAAAGGTACTGCTTAGGGATAGTAATTTCATAATCCATAGGCAAAAACTGATCTATAATTACTAAGAATCCAAAGTATAGTGTTCAATTAATGGAAATTATTCTTGCACTGGTATATGTGTTAAACAAATGTGAGTTTTATTTAAAACATCTGTGTCTCCTCTGGGAAGTGTGGAGACCGGATGGAAGGCAGAAGTGGCCAGGTTCAAGTCTCAGTCCTCATCCCATTGCTCTAGGTGCTTCTGTACCTGGTTAGAGCCAGAGAAGCAGAGCATCATCATACCTAGGAACAGGGACACTAGGGCCAGACTGTGCTGGCTCCAGTCCAGGCTCTGTCAATTGTTAGCTTTATGCTTTTGGGTAGTTTGCTTGATTTCTCTGGGTCTTGGTTTGTTTATCTGAATAGACAATTGTTAAGCTGCTGTGCCTTATGGAATTGTCCTGTGGGCTTAATAGGTCAATTCAAGTAAGGCACTTACAGGATTGACACATAAAAAAGATCCACATTAGCTGTGATTTTTACTAACGTTTCTTGGGACAGGGCAGTTGTTAGTCGCAGTACCTGGCAGAGACTTTACTGACAACACCCTCTGTGCAATTGGTACAGCCACCGTGCCCTTCAAGCGCTTGCTGCCACATTGTATGCTAACCCTTTTCCTCTTGCCTTCCTCGCTCCCTTCCTCCTGCGTTTCTTCTTTTCTCCATTCCCCCCTTCCATAAATTCTGTACCTCCTTATTCTCTCTTTTCTCTTGCAAGTTCTCTCCACCTCTTTCTGTTCTCATAGAGTTACTGTTCTAGAGGGAGAAGACTTGGCATGACACCAGGAAGAGTCTTCAGGAGCAATGCTTTCCAGCTCTTACTTGCTAGGTAACAACTTTCTTTCAAGCAGGCCCTACTTTAGAAATCAGAGGGCCTTTTATCAAAGACTGATTATTGCTCAAGTGCATCGGAATTGCCATCACAACATTTTTAACCCATGTGTGGGTTATAGCAGCAGTGTCTGTTGCTTTAGAAAATCCTGGCTTGTCTTATCAACAATCATGGGCTAACTGTAAGATTGACCATAACCAGTTGTCTTACTTGCTGCGCCTAGGGGGCGGCCATGGAGTAGTGCAGTTGCTTTGGTGCTTACGAAGTTCAACTCTAGTAATGGTGTGAATGCAGTCAAGAATAAAAGACATGTTTAGTAGAAATATGTTGGGGTTTTCCCCTTTCTTCTATGAGATTAGGAATTTCTTGAGTAAAAGAACTGCGCTTGCTGTATTCATCTTTAATATATACAATTAGTGTCCAGCTTTGTATCTTATAGTACATATTTACTGAACAAACTCCCTGACTTTTTGCTTCCAAGAATTAGACAAATATTGTCAGAAATTCTGAAGGCATAAAGCCTTAAACCATGAATAAGGGCAGTGCTTATTTTGCTTATCATGTAGGCATTTTTCTACATATAATTCTGAAGTGCTAAATGCTCATGCTAGTAGAATAGTTATTACTTACCTGTATTGTCTGCATTTTTATGACATCTCTTTTTTGATAATTATTACTATGAATTATAGTGATATGGAAATATATGTTGGTTACATCACTTGCAAAACTCTTTAGGGAACTAGTTTTTACTGCTGTATTGTACATATTCTATAACTTCAATACCAGATTGCTGAATTAATCAGTGAAGGATAAAATGGATGACGTATGTACATTCATTCAGTACGTTTGAAGAGATTTTACATGATTGAATGGGTATTATTAGTAAAAGTTACTCTTTATGTGAGTTGGTGGAACATAAAATCAAGAAAATGCAAAATTAGATTAAAGATAATATTTTTCATTATCAAAACACATTTTAAGATCCCTAAGTCACAAATAATAAATGTCAACTGATCTCCTAAAAGCCAATCTTCAATTTTTATTTTTGTCTACCGGTACTTGACTGTGTCTTTAAAGTAAATCTGCTTTTTAAAGTTGTATAGATTTTAAACAAAAAGCAAATTTGTATTTTGGTTGAAAGCTTTCAGAAGGCTGAAAGAGACTATAATAGTTAAACTGATGAAAAAGTTTGTATTTTAATTTTTCTTTAGTATATTTGTATCTCAACATCTTACTTTTCTAGACCAAACTGGTTTGCACATCTCTGTTCGTTGAGCAGGAGGAAATCATTATATTGAAAAGAGTTATTGAAAATGGTCCATGTTGTGTAATTCCCAGGATAAATGGGCTGAGTAGCAAATATTTCTGTTGTGAACTGTTTTATACTGAAATGTGCATTATTAAACCCATTTGTTGAACACATTGAAAGATCGAATATCTTCCTAAACCGACCCTGGAAAATGTTTATTTGCCAGTCCTCCCCTTCCTCTGCTCAGATCTTGTTAGATATTGTTTCTGAGTTTCCTGGAATTCATCCAAATTAGAAGTGGAAAAAAATCAAGGATGAAGGAACCATAAAAACAGAATTTACAATTGATAGACACATATTTTAAACAAGACCGTAAGAAATTTTAAAATTGTATACGTAATAGAAACAGCATGTGGGGGGAAGCATGTAGAACAATATGGTAGGTGACCATGTTTTATACCAAAGATCCTGTGTTGTTGGAAGAAACAAAAAACACAGTAGTCATCAGGTTATAAGAATTTGGATGTAGTGAAGGAAATATTTGTGAACAGGATGGTTTCGGGGTGACATCTTTACGCTCTTTCTGATTTTACAAGTATGTAACTTTAGGTGTACTGTGTATTTAAGCCATACACCTTTAGCTATTGTCCTCGAAAACATTGTGTGTACAAATATAGAATTGGAAGTCACTAAAATAGTTGTAGGAATGCTTTCTGGCAGGTGAAAATTGAGGAAAGTGAAAACACTGGGTGTATATTGAAAAGAAGTGGAGGAAAGACGAGACCAATTCCATATTTTTAACTTGATCATCCCGGAAGTCCAAAACCACTTAACAATTTACTACATGCCCCGACTCCAACTGGGTCATTTATTCATTTATTCAATAAGTGTTATGGTTAAAGTATTTATTGAATAAATGAATGAATAAATATATCTACATTTTTGTGCTACTTCCACTTCAATTCTAGGTAAGTAGAAGCCAATTGAGAACCTTTCTGGTTTTTCAAAAACTTTTTGCCAGGGATAGTACAGGAAAGATACAAAAGGCTTTGAGGTACGTGGACAAGAATTATGTGCAGCTGTTGGGCAGAATGTCTCCAGAAATGAATCAGAGGGTTGATGCTGGTATTTCCAGCATAGTGGCAGCTAGCGTGAATGTGTTATAGTGAGCCGGAGCTATCCCGGGGACTAGCAGTGCTCTGGGGCAGAAACCTACAATTTGGATAGTGAGCATAGCATGGGGCTTTCCGCTGAGCAGTCACAAGTACAAGGTCACAGGAACATGTCTGGAGCCTCAGAATCAAAATGGGCGATAAAGGGGCTGAGAAGAGAGTTTGTGAAGAGATTCAGTGTTCATTAGCCTTGGGAAGCTGAAAACAGAAAAGGCTCTGAGAAGGTGTAAAGATGCAGAGGTAGATATGAGGGTTGTGAATGGAGAATGAATATTCCTAGTGTTCGTAACAATTAAATTCTGGAGGTCAGGGCTGGGGAAATAGCTCAGCAGTCTGAGCACCTCCCTGTCAAGCCTAGAACCCAGATTTGATCCCCAGTACTGCATGCTGTGCCAGCCCTGGAACATAGGGCACCCCATGCTGGCTACCTAAACAGGATGCGGTAGGGCACCCTTGTAATCCCAGCCCTGGGGAGGCTGAGACAAGGGGCTCACTATGAGTCTGAGCTACGTAGCGAGACCATGTACCAAATAAATAAATAAATAAATAAATAAACAAATAAAATATTTTAAACAAATTTAGAAGTGGCATTGCTTAGTATATAAATGACTGGATTAGGGTAGAATTGGAATATTATAGGTATCAGGGATAAAGGACTATAGCCCTGAAGTATGTGATGGATCCCGAGTATGAACTCTGAAGTTGACAGAGGTGATGATGAAGAATGAGAGTGTAGAGAAACACTGTAATCCAGGTGCTTTATTTGTTTATTTAAATTTCACGACTCAGTTCAGACTCGTAGTGATCCTCCTATCTCAGCCTCCCCAGCTCTGGGATTACAGGCGTGCACCACCACACCTGGTTTGGTGGCCGGCACAGTGTGCTCAGCATGGCATGTGGTACCTGGGATCGAACTTGGGACCTTGTACTTGCCATGCAGGCACTTATGCTGCTGAGATATCTCCTCAGCCCCTGATATAATTATTGGATTACCTTTTGTATGAAAATTGAGAACATAAATTTCCATGATTTTCCTAATATGAATAATGGATTGATAACTTCATAGATACACGAGTATGTTCATAGATATTCTGTTTTATGGCAAGGCTTGTCTCTTGCTTCTATACTACCTAACTGAAAGTGTGACAAATGCTATTCAAGTGACAATATATGAAGTCCCTTTCAAGACAGTTCTTTACTAAGGCAGAATGTGGTAGGAGAAAAGATTGGCATTAGCAGACACCTGTCCTATACAGTTAAATGCTAAAAGACAGGTGTTCTTACATTTATGATGATTCTATTATACTTCCCATACCCAACACAATGCTTATCTGAAAATTGATCATTTGAAAGATTTCATAGCTGCAATATAATTTGTGCCTTATCAAAAATAGCAAACAAACCCTCTCTATTCACTGGGATGAATTTATTATTATCCTTGCTTAAGCAAACTAGCTCATGAAATTCAAAAGTAAGCTATCACCACTGCGTTCCTGTTTTTCTTCCTGCACTGTTAATTCTCATTTCAAAGATGGTCATCTTGTTTGCTGGATCCTTTTCTTAGCCTGACTCTGTTCGATAGGCGATCAAAGAGCTTTCGTTGTCTGTATCAATTAGGCTTGCTGTCTTGTCTCAATGAGATTAAGTTGCTTAGGAGGCAAATGAACTGGTGGTTAGCATACAGTATAGCTGTCTTAATTCTTTAAGGGACAGTGTGTCTATTCTGATATCTTTGTTTTATAATTCTCTATATGACTCATATGTTCAGGACAACCATGCAGCACACACTGGATCTGATAATCAAAGGTTTGGGTTTCTAATAGGGCTGGAGATATATCAGTTCTTCTCAAAGTTTAATGTTTTTCTAAACTGGAGAAAGACCCTAGTAGTTTTGTTTATTTGTTTCTTTAAATTTTTGTTTTTTAGGGTACCACAAAGTACTTGAATATCTTATTCCAAATAAATTTTAATTTCCGTACCCAACATTTATGTCAAAGTTGCCTTAAAAAGTATTATTGAAAGCAATTGTTGAGCCTGCAAAGCTTTGTAAGCTGCTGTCAGTCTTGCTATATGTAGACTCTATATCTAAGAAATTTTTAGCCTGAGTTCTCCACAGTTATATTCAACTGCCTTTCTTGAGATAAGACTTTCATTGTCTCATTACAAAGAGTGAGGCAATGTTTTTAAAGGAACAAACAAGACACTGGTAGTTATTAACAACATTCTTCCTCAGCATATTTTCTCTCTGTCTGCTTCCAGAAAGTTCTTGTGGGAGGCTTCGCCAAGAAAAAGAGGTCATCAGGCATAAATTGTCAATTTTACTTTCATCATTGTTTTCAAATTTCTATGCTTGAACCTGTCCTTATCTACTTCCCTGACTACCCCTTATGAAGTTGCTTTGAT
>NW_004524838.1:1538046-1541963 GCF_000260255.1 Octodon degus | reverse complement strand
CAGTAGGGATAAATAAATGCTGAGTGAATGGCCAGCCCCTTCTAGATCTATTGGTTGTATTTTTTTTTCAATTTTGATTGTTTTTAGATGTTAAGTGGTGTTTTTATTTTGAATAGCTAAGCAGTATATCTTTTATTAAGCACTTATGACTATGAACATTTTCCCTACAGTAACCACTACCTCCATAGATAATTGAAAACTTACTTTCTAGAGAACGATCATATAAAATTGGCAAAAGAAAAAAAAGTCTTGATTGGTGGGAAACTGAAACTGAGAGAGCCATGAATTTAAAGGAAAGGGGTGAGCACATAAAATGATACTCACAGTGCTTACTCATGGCATGAGAATGCCAATAAATGTGTAACGTCCCACACCCTAGAGCTTTTTTTTTTTTTTATAATTATTCAACCTGCTTATTTAAAAAGAGAGTCAAAGAGAAAGTAACTGAAGCTGCTTAACAAATTAATGCTAAAAATCCAGACAGCAGAACTCTAAAAATTCTCTTAGTTCTAAGAATCACAATTTTTTGTAGAGTATCTGCTGTTTGTTTTTTTTTTTTAATCGCCAAGTTATGGGACAGAGGGAAACAAAATCTTGCTTTTGAAGCTGAGGAAGGCTTGAGAGAGTGTTAGAGGACATTTAGGGAGAAAGAGAAGATCAGAAGGGCCAGCTCCTTCTCTCCCCCCGACCCCAGCTTGTTGTCATTGTAGGTTTGCACTGATAATACAAGTTACCAGCAGAAAAATTGGTCAATATGGATAAGGCCTATTGACTGTAAATAGGAATCTCCATCCAAATGAGCCTGGGCTTAGAGTTCCCATATTTTATCTGCTAACAAACTGAATTATTTTGCTAGTTTTCTATCACCTATTTAGCTTGTAAATTAAATCATTAGCAATAATATATTACCTAAATGCATTTTCATTTAAGATGCTAAGTTCTCTTATAATAGATTGCTTTAGCCACCCTAGTACAGCTACTTGTACTGCATTTTTCATTTAAATCTTTTTTCTTCTCCTTTTATTTTTCTTTCCTCTTGAGTCATGCTGGGCTGTGGATATTTCCCACTATTACCAATCCCTGTGCACACATCTCCACTTAGCCCATATCCTGCTTCCTGTACCTTTCTAAGCTTCATTTATGAATCATTCAACATATTACATATTCCAGAAATTTTCTTTTCAGTATATTGCAGCCACTTATTCTTTTATTTGATATACATTTGTCAACCTACTAAATGAACTCACTATTGCTCATACCAATTTACATAATTACAATTGGCTCTTCTGACTTTTTTCTATTTTCTCTTGCTCTTATTTCTTCCAGGGCCTGAGGAGTTGGGAAGAGTTTTCTGTTAGGCAGAAGAAGGCATCTGGCTGTGTGGCCATGTCATGGCTTATCTATTGGCTATTTGCTCATTTTAAAAGAATTAGGTCAGTGAGGGTTCAATATTGGGAGAACAAGAGTGGGAAGGAATTTGTCTACATTTAGGTGGAGAGCCCTGAGATCTGATGATTGGCATGCTAGAGGATTTTGAATTTTAACAGTGTTTGAAACAAAGAGAAGAGAAACTGAGAAGAGGAAAGGAGGGAGGGAGCTGGTAAAGAAGAGAGACAGAAAACAACTCAGTGAGTATCACTAGAATCTAAGCTACCTCCGTACTTAGCAGAATCATACTTACTGGTACTCAGTGAAGTACAGACTGCATTTATTTCAGGGACAAGGACAAGGTAAAGGGGGCAATGATGTGCTAAGTGCTGTACAATTACAGAGATGAATTGTAGTTGCTTATGCATTCTATAACTGTCCTTTATAAACTGTCCTTTTATAGAATGTGATTTTTGGAAAATGCATAGAAATGAGGACAAATTCCTGTGCGCTCCTAGTGTGCTAAAATTAGGAAACAGTGTTTCAAGTAAAAAAGAATTTATTCAGATTCAGCCAGTGACTGAAATTTGGAAGTTTACATTAGGAGGTAGTTTAAGCTGAAATCTTAAGAAGCTTCCTGGAAATGGATGCATAATTGATTATTTAGGGAAAATAGGATGATGTTTGGGAGTTTGGAATTATACAGAACAAAAATAAATAAACATATACAATGAAGCTATATTTTTACAGAAAAATTTGATTAACCACTCCTTTCTGATGGAAATTTAGGTTGTTTGCACCCTTCTACCTTCTGAGTTGTACTGTACGATAGCTGAGAAGAAAGAACAACGTGCCTTCTGATGGAAGCAGGGGTAGGCCAAGTGAAACACTGCTGTCATATAAATGCAACACGTCTAGGTTTCAGTTCTCTCTGGGCCTCATTGCCCAGGATAAATGCAAAGTAAACGTGAGAGGGCCACTTACTGTGGCCTACTTGGGTAGGCATATTTCCATTATATAGCACCATTATCTAAAGTATCTCAAGTCTTCGCTGGGGGAGAGGGATGTGCAAGGAATACACATGCATCAATTAAGAAGATAAATACATATTGTTGGAGGAGAATTGGGTCTGAGGCACAAATAATTGGTTCAAGCCTCCATTCTGCACTTTATCAGTATGATCATCTGAAGCCATCATGGCTTCTCTGGGCCTTGTTTTCTTCTTCTGTGAAATAGGGAGAATAGTGCCAGGCTCATGCTTGGAGGATTTAATGAGGTAATGAAGTGATTGTTTCACTTTTTCATGCATCTCAGTCATCTGAGATCTTGTTAAGCTACAGTCTTCTGGCCCTTGCCCCCAGATTTTTTTCTTGTGAATACTTCAGTGGAATTTGAGAGTTTATATTTTTGATAAGTTCCTGTATAATGTTTGTGCTGCTGCTCTGAGGAGCAGAATTTGAGAAACACTAGAATAAGCCATGAGACACTGGTTGGATTCTTGTTTTGTCATTGTAGTTATTCTCTAAGAAAGAACAGTAACTGTATATATGGAGAAATGGAGAAGTACTGGAAATTACCTTTGAATTAAAGTATAATTCTACCAGCCAACATGATTACAGAAAAACCCACAGACATCACTAAAGAACTTGTTGGGTATTAAACATGTAATTATGTGTACTTTTAGTTTATTTAAATTTTATATACTTCTGAATTAGCTGGTTAACAGCACTTGACAGGAAGTGGAAGTACAAAAATAAACAAGAAAGGCTCATCTCGTGGCGTTGCTGTGTTAACTGAACACAGGAAGTCCTGGAAATCTTGCAAGCCTGTTCCTTTAAGATGTCTAGCCCGATTTTAACACCCCAGAGTATTTTATGTTGATGAATATCTGAAATCAGCTACTTTCAATTTGCTTCTCACTAGCTTTGTAGCCACAATGTTGCTTTAAAACATTTGAAGTTTCAAGGAACATAAATCTCAACTGTGGCTATGTGTATAGTTTGTTCCCTTTTTAGCTGTCGCTTATTGTATGGCAAAACATTTCAGCAGACCACGTATAGTCAAATCTCAACGTGTTTCTTTTAAAAACAGAAAAAAATTGCAGGTGATGATCATAATCATTGATAACATCATTTTTACTCTTTCTGTTACCAGAGAGATGATGCCATCAGTCCTACTTGCCAATATAGATTGCTCAATGTATAAATATATATTAATAATTCAGAACAATTGGCTTGTTGTCACAAGTATGTGGGAATACAGACTTTCAATGTTCCAAACTGAAACATTGTCTTGTGAAAAGTTCCCACTGATACTCACACAACCACTCAGCTATTCCAGCGAAACACATACAGCATGTGGAAGCATATGCACAGCACAGGACATTTAGGGAATTCCAAGAAATACTTTTAAAGACAAATAGTAACAGTAACGAGACAGCCACAAATGTTTGGTGGTAAATTCCTAATAGTCATGAAGGGAAATCTTCAAACCACAGCCCAGCAAGATGTCAAGCTGCCGTGTGCGCCCTGCTTTTGTGACCATGTCAT
>NW_004524838.1:1535852-1537891 GCF_000260255.1 Octodon degus | reverse complement strand
TTTTCCACTTTATTTTTCTTTAACAATAACCGCTGCCCAGTCAAATCATTCGTCTTTTCCTCTGTATAAGTATTTGTGGTATTGAATGAGTGTACATCAAAAACCATTTGGGATTCCCTATTCTGTCTTGCTTGGCATTTTCAGAGACCGTTAGTCTCAATTACACTTGGCAGTTTGAATGACATTTATTCAACTATTCTAAAATTTAGAGTTCAAATTTATTGTGAACTTTTTTCTTGCTCTATAGAGACCTTTGTGTGTAAAATACACTTGATCTTAGCCAAAAGTCTGAGAAGTGATTTGTGTGTGTGTGTGTGTGTGTGTGTGTGTGTGTGTGTGAAATAAAGGATAAACTAAAAACCAAAGACTTCCCTTGTAACTTGTGTAAGAGGTTGTGCATAGTTATAAATGATATTCAGACATGTGGCACAGAAGGGTAAGTATATGCTTTAAAATGTCTACAAATGATAATAACATCTAAGGTTTACTTTCCACTTATTAGGAGGTAGCTGTAGAAGTTCTTTATGTACATTAATTTATTAGTATTTTTTAGGAGATTAATTGTAAGTTCCAGTGAGATTTCAGAATGTGTCTTGGTCAATTAAAAAAATAGTGAATTGGGATTCTCAATTTTCTCTCTTGCATAATACACCATTACGTTTGTTCAAGAATGTCTATATGTTAGAATTTGGTAAAACAAGTACTATCATGCTTTTTTAAAAATTAATTAATTTGGCACAGGGCCTCACTATGCAGCTCAGACTCATAGTACTCTTCCTGTTTCAGCCTCCCCAGTGGAGATTACAGGCATGTGCCACCACAACTGATTTCAGGGTGGCACTGCTCACCTAGGCTTTCCGGGCATGCACAGCATGATGTACTGGGGATTAAACTCAGGTCCTTGTGCTTAGACCACTGAGGTATCTCCCCAGCCCCTCTCATGCTTCTTAATTCTAAGACACCATCAAAGGTATCATTTAGTATAGGAGAAATATCATCTTTTTAGGAGACTATCAATCACACACACACAATTACATTGTATTTAAATGTCTTTCTCTCAGCCAACATTTTGGACCTAGCCTTTGAGGGTCAGTGAGGACTCAGGACATAGGAGAACCTGTACTGTAACATCATGTAACTCAGCTGTGTCCCAAATTTACTGATCAAGGAGATTATAGGGCCACAGAAGAAAGTGATCAATGATGTAGAGTATGCCTAAGGAGAGTCACATGAAGAGAAAACATTCTCTCAGGCTTTCAGAGAGAGCAAACTGGTCAAGCAATGGCCGTGACTCATCCACATGGCTGACACTGACAAAGGACCTACAAACCGCGGTACAGGATTTCAGGATAAATCCTAAGGGGATTTGACTGACCTTGGTAGATACAAAAGTTACATAGGTCTTGTTTTATCTTGCTCTTAACCTTCCAGCGGAAAAGTATAAAAATTAAGTATAAAAAGCAAAGCCATATTAATATGCTGAGCTGTAAAAGGATCAACTCAATAACTTCTGACATTGTCAGTACTAAAGATAACCCAGTACTATTATGTCTAGTGGACTATATTGAAATATTTTGCTGAACTTACACACCTACAATACTTACATGGCAATGGAATGCCCATTTCTGACAAAACTAAACAAAAAAAAGGAATACAAATGAAGGACCATTTTGCATCTGTACATTCAAAATAGTTAGGATATATATACATATACTTTCTCTTAATTCAATGAGAAGAAAGATTTGTACTAATAGTGTTTGGACACGTTATCATGTCTGCATCTTGTACTATGAATAACGACTAAGAAGACAACAAATATGCAATGTATTAACTATTGAAACAGTCCTACTAATTGGATTTGAAACTGTCTCATTGCTATTTGTTTCTCAATAAAATTATTATTATTTATTTATTTTGCCATAATTTTATTGAGAAACAAATAGCAATGAGACAGTTTCAAATCAAATTGGTAGGACAGTTTCAATAATTAACACACTTATTATTCTTAGTGTTTAATTGCTGTACAAGATGCGGACTTG
>NW_004524838.1:1519657-1528883 GCF_000260255.1 Octodon degus | reverse complement strand
GCTGTGCCTGGCTTGGGTCTGGCTGCTGTGCTCAGCTCCTCCTTGCTGCTGCCCTTGAGGGTGAACCTGTTTTGCCTCTGTGGCAAGATGTTCTGCTCCTGGACTGGCTGGGTGGTTCTATCCTCTGCCCTCTCTGCAGGGATTGCAGCTGCAGGGTTACACCCCAGGCATGTATGCCAGGCCTGAGCTGAGCCTGGAGCGGGCAAGGTGGAGCAGAGGGAAGAGGCAGCTCTCTCACACAGTCTCTGGACCTGGGCCAGGACTGGGTCTGGGGGTTGCCGGAATGCGGCAGAAATTCCTACTCAGAGCGTGGGGTTCGCGAGGTGCTACGGAGTGGTGGGGGGCATCCCAAGTGGGTGGAAGAGGGTCTCACCCACACTGCGCCTGGGCTGGGACCAGTAATAGGTCCTGCCGGCGCAGGGTAGCTGGAAGCTGTCCCACACACTCACGGGACCTGGGCTAGGACTGTCTCAATAAAATTATTTTAAAAAATAAATGTCTGTCTCAAATTACATTATTTTGTACTGAGAGCATATTTACTTACTTTTTCCTGTGTATGAATCTTCGCAGTATATTATATAACTAAGTATATACTTCATACATAATATATATTTAACATAAAATTAAATAACATCGTTAAGTATAGTAAGCATATTTATATACATAAATACAAAAATCTATAGCTCTTCCTCCTAACTTTAATTTTATTTCAAGCCTCTGGTCTACATAATGATGGGTAACCTTAACTTTGTTGATTTTATTTTATTTCATTTTAAAAAAATTATTATGATTTTTTATGTATCTAGTACAGAGTCTCACTGCACGGACTGGACTCGTAGTGATCCTCCTGTTTTCAGGCTCCCATGTGCTGGGATTACAGGCACATGCCACCACGCCCAGTCTCAGTGTGCTTTGGGGGGGTGGGTCAGCACAGCATGGGGATACAACTCTAGTCCCAGCGCTTGCCTAAGCAGACACTTTATTCTGCTGAGCTATCTGGCCAGCCCTAACTTTGTTGATTTTAATGGATCTCAGTTATTTAACAATTTAAACTTGATAAGAATTGTTTTGCCTCTTTCTACAAGTCACACTTCAGTTTGTGACTGTATTAAGGAATTAGCAGAAAGGGCATATTTATTCCTTATTTGTTCTTTATGCTCCTCTCTCTGTGGAGAGAAAAATTCTCCATGACTGTTGGTTGCTTCTGTCACTCTGGTCTGTGCTGAGATGACTTAAGCCCACAGAACCCTTGCAAATGAAGATTGTAATGCGGCCTCCTTCCTGTTTCAACAGTGAGGGTTCTGGAATCTTTGGCCGTCTTTCAGTCACGTTCACTCCCTTCCTCTTTGAGGTACAAGGACTGCTAACTCTTCCTGGGCACCACCTTGGAGGTGCTTGAGACTACTAAATTCACCTCACTGTAGCTCTCATTGTTCAGGTTTGAAACCAAGGAAGAGCTCCTTCTTAGTTCTTATCTCACTACCTTCCCACGGCCATCCACATCTTTTTTTTTTTTTTTTTTTTTTTTTTTTTTTTTTTTTTTTTTGCAGAACTGGGGATTGAACTCAGCCCCTTGCGCTTGCCAGGGAAGTGCTTATTCTGTTGAGCCATCTCCCCGGCCCCCATCCACATCTCTTTGCCATGGCAACAAAACTCATCCTACGTTGTTAGGCACTACTACTGTACTCATGTATCTATTGGTGGTATAAACTTCATGGACCAAGTCCTTCAGTGTTCTGTCTTTTTATATTCAATGTCAAACTTTAAACACTTTTATAGAAAAATGTGGACTATATCAAGTCTCATGAGCTTTCAGGATGAATGAGCCCTCTGCTTTCCTTGTTTTTCTTTGGTTAAATTGTGCCCTGCCTTCTCTAAGGCAGGGATTCTGAATTTTTAGAGCTTTCAATAATACAAACAGCCCATGCATCCATTAGTGCTCTAGGCAACTAAATGTGCCACCTATGAGGCCATGCATATTGTTGATCCATAAAGAGGTTAGTTACTAGGGATTGTCCACAATCCTGCCACAGCTTTTTAAATGTGTAATTCATAAGTATAAATATACAACATATAAAAATATAACACCACACATTGTAATTTGTGATTTTAGGTTTTATTTATAGTTTGTGTGTGGCATATAAATATATATGATTTTTTAAAAATAATTATTTATTTATTTTGTGTGTGTGTGTGTGTGTGTGTGTGTGACCAGCTCAGCCCACCAGGGGGCGGGGCTGGCTGGCATGTGGTGCTGGGGGATTAGAACTGCGGTCCCTGTGTTTGGCTTAGCTTAGCTTGTTCTAAGTAGGTGCTTTAGACCACTGAGCCATCTCACCAGCCCAATATATGTGATTTTTATGCCTCCTTGTAGTAGATAAATGTCACCAGGAGAACCTGGGACAAAATAATGGTAATAAGAGTATAGTGGAGCAGAAGGGAGGGATAGTAGAGGTATTTCTGAATTCTTGCATCTTGGCTGCAATATGAAGACAGTCACTGTCTACAGATAGAACTCCATATCTCCAGGTTCTTCATTTATGGATTCAACTAGTAAAGTTCAAAATTACAAAAAAAAAAAAAAAGCACTTGTTCTTCTGAATATGTAGAGTTTATTTCTTAGCATTGTTTTTCCATGAGACAGTATAACAACTCAATATAGCATTTGTACTGTATTAGGTATTATAAATAACCTAGAATATGTAGGAAAGTCCGAATAGGTTATATGCAAATGCTATACTATTTTATGTAACGCACTTGAACATCAGCTGATTTTGGTTGTACCTCTTAGATATCCCCCATCGATACTGAGGGGCAGCCATACATTAACAGGAATACTTTTATTAAGGAGACTAGAGAGAACTTAATGATTCATCTGCTTTCACTTAAATGTTGAAATTCTGTTAAGGCAAACACCATCCTTTGCTATTGGTTGGAGAAATGGTGTTGAGTTCAGTGAGCTTTAAAGAGGTTTCACAAGTTTTCCATGCATGCTAGTCTGCCATGGTTTCAATGGTTGTACCCTCTAAAACTCATGCTGAGATTTCATTGCTGTTGTAACAGTATTAGCAGGTGGGACATTTAAGAGGTGATTAGGCCGTGAGAGCCCTGCTCTCATCAGTGAGGTTAATGCCAGTAAAGAAGGGCATGTCAGTCTCCTTTGACCTCTTTTCCTCTTTCACTCTTCCGCCACGTGAGGAAGCCTTCCTTCAAGGGATGTAGCATTTGAGGTTCTATCACGGAACCAAATGAACACCGAGCCCTCACCAGACATCAAATCTACTGACTTGATCTTGCACTTCTTAGTGTTCAGAACATTGAAAAATAATTTCTATTCTTTATAAATTACACAATCTTGGGCATTTTGTGATAGCAACACAAAGTAGGCTAAGATGTAATTCAGTTAATTTCAATTCAATAAAGAATTTATTGAATGTGTACGTGCAAAATTCTGAATAAAGTGTTCTGGAGAATTCAGAAATGACAAAAATATAAACCCTTATTCTGCTGCAAGTCGTATAGTAGGGACTAAGTTTAAATTACTGTACTTCTTTTCTTTGTGTGTGTGTATTTTAGGGAAGGGTCTACAGGGCGTTCAGGGTCTCACTCCTACATTAGACTTGTAGTGATTCTCCTGTTTACAGCCTCCCATGTGCTGGGATTACAGGTGCGTGCCACCACGCCCAATCTCAATGGCAGGCTCAGCATGCCCCATGGGCGGGGCCGGCAGGGCAAGCTGGGGATCAAACTCCTGGCCCCTGCACCTGCTTGTGGGTGCTTTAATCCACTGAACTATTTGGCTGGCCCAAAATTATTGAACTTCTTATGAAAGAAGTTTTGTAAAACACCAAAGTGCTGTGATCAGAGAAGAGTTTTATAAAGTCGACTTGTTTAACTTAATGATCTTAACTAACGGAAATATAATCATATATGACCTGGACAATATCAGCTAACCAACAAAGTAGAAGGTCCAAAATCATGAAACACTTAAAGTTAGCACTAAACGTGCAGTTAAATTAGAAAAAGAAAATTGTGATGATACATGTGCAGAGGCAGCAGGAATAATGGCATGCTCACATCTTCTGCTGGCAGTATGAACTTAAACTGTCTTCCTGGGAAATCACTTGTCAACCACAGGTCAAAATTCTTAAATGTGTTTGACCCAAGGACGTTATTTGATAGAGATGCAAGAATGCACTCATGAGGCTTTTTGTTTTGTTTTGTTTTCATTTACTTATTTGGTACAGGGTTATCACTATGGAGCTCGGACTCATAGTGATCTTCCTGTAGTCAGCCTCCCCAGCGCTGGGAGTATAGGCATGTGCCACCCTGCCTGGACTTGGTTGCCAGCTCAGTGCATCCTGGGGGTGGGACCAGCACAGCATCCGGGACTGGAGATTGAACCGTGGTCCCTGCACTTGTCAACGCAGGCACTTAGTCCGCTGAGATATCTCGCTAGCCCTCATAAGGCTTTTGTTGCAACAATTTTTTAAAAAAAGTTAACTAAATTGTACAGTATTGAAACAGGCATCTGCCTACTGCTTTTGGCTTCTAAAGAGTTCTTTCTCAGAATCATCCATGTCTTTCTACTTAGTGGAGTTGGGGCTACTATATTACTGTGTAGCAGGTGACAATTGGTATGTCTAATTTCAACATTGCCTGGAAAGTTGAGAAAACAACAAGAACAGAACAGCGTATATACAAGGAGAATGACAACAAGCTGTGTGTGTGGCTTCATCGAGACCCATTGACAGCCTTTTTGCCATCTGGTGGATCAGAGAATTAGGGAGCCATACATACAAGAGAAAAATGTAGCAGGTGTAGACAGTCTTGGTTGTTTAATAACCTATACTTCTAGTTTGTTAAAGAGGTTTAAGTATTTTCTGCTCCTGATGCCTCAGAGAAATCTAACAATAGCCCAGTAGTATTCCTTTATGTAAACATGATGCATAGGATAATGCACACACATATCTTCGTGACAGTATAAAACAGGGTATACCCCTTGCAAAGGGAGATGAGAGATAAACACCTTGTGCTCTGTGTGTTCCATATCATTTACAAAAATTGGTTCTACAAAACCCTGGAGGAATCTCCTGGAGAAGAAATATACCAGACCCGGACTAGGGTCAGGTGTCTGGCTTGTAAGGACTTCAGTTGCACAGCCTCATGAGGAGTCAACTTTAAGAGAAATAAATCTGAAGGTATGAGGGTTTGAATAGTTGAAAGGACAATTTCACTTCAGCCGAAGAAAGGAGCTGTGCAGAATAATTGGGAATAGATTAAGATAATAATGTATTTGCTTAAATGTGAAGGCTCCTGCAAATGGTTACTGGAACCAAGTAATACAGTTATTTAATTTAATTTTAATAGGAGTTCAGAAGCAAAGAAAATAAATATTTTGGTATATTTAGTTTGGGCAACATACAAAGCAAAAATGGCTTTTAAAAATTGGCTGGAAAACCCAAACAAAATTTAGCAGATCAAGAATGTTTATCTGAACGTAAACATATTCTAAAGAATAAAATTTGGAATGAATTTTGGGAAAAGTAAAGTTTAGAATATGGAAAGTTTAAAAAATAAAGTTTTGTTTTGTTAACCAATCCTCTAAATTACGTTTTATTGTTATCATGTCCAGTTCCATTGAAAATAATTGTATTTATTTAACATGGTAAGCTAATATGTCAAGTACCTTAGAAAACCGTGGGAAGCGTAAATGATCTACTGAGCTGAGGGTGTCTGCCTGTAGCAATACCTGACTTGGAGTTCGTAGCCGGATCTGGATATATTCAATGAGACAAAGCAGAGAAACATACATAAGCATTGGTTTTATCAGATTACTATGATCGTTAAATCTCTGGCCCTCATAGAACTTCAAAACTGGCAAAAGAACAAAGTTAGAATTTAACAGTGCTCCTATTTTTAATCAGTCATGTGTTCAAAACACATTAATTGTGTACCAGCTCTTTAAAATAAGTATGCTTGGCTAAGACACAGAACATTATGTTTCTAAAACAAAACATTTCCCCAAATGTCTTCTTTCCTAAAGATAATTCGTTATTATTACAGAGTAATGATAGATGTACTATTGACTACAATATGAAGTTAGGAAATACAAAATGGGATGTTTGACCTCTGCTGCATTTGATTCTTTTTTGTTCTCTGCGTTATTTTCATTGCAAGATTGCTACATGCATATAGGAGGGCCTCACCCCTCCTTCCTAAATCAAGTAACAGATTCAGGTCAAATTTCTAGGTTTGAATAAAAACAGGGAGAGAAAATCTAGGCAAGATGGGGATTAGAAGTCGGGTGTGATATTTAAGTCAGGATTTAGAAAACAAAGCACTACGAAGACAACAATATGCAACGTATTAATTATTTTAGCTGTCCTACTGACTTGTTTTGAAACTGTCTCATTGCTATTTGTTTCTCAATAAGATTAATAAAAAAAATAACTCACACCCTCAGTGATGTAAATAACCTCAATTTCCAAGTGTACCTTGGGGATCAAGCTTTTATACACAATAGATCTGTTGGGTACACCAGCTGTATTCATGCGATAGCAGAGAGTTAAAGACAGAGATATAGTCAACAAAGTTTCTTCTATACCAGCTTTGCCTTTTTGTGTGTGCTTGTCCTTTGGACTATGGGAATAGGTGCATTATTCAGTTTCAAATGTTGCCCCTCAATTCAGAAATCTCATTACTCACACCACGATTTCCTAGTAATTGGGACTCATCCCCAAGCTCAGGTGGTATGCTGTGAAGAATAAATAGCTAAAGCAGCATTCAGGGACATATGTGGCTGTCCGCGTGGGGAAGCTGAAGTGGGAGCAACAGTCCTCACAGGACCATCTCAGTTCCTGGCAGGTTAATCCCCAGCCAGTTTTTTACCAAGCAACACCAGGAAAGGTACACTGTCTCCTGATTGATACCTACTTCTTACAGTGAGGAGTTCTTGAGTTAGGACACATTTCTGCTTCAATGATCACTAGTCATGTGGTGTTACATAAGTTAGTTTAAAAAAGGAGTGGGGTTAGGTGCGTTATTAGACAAATATGAATATTTTAAATAGTACCTGCCATATAATGGATCCAATCGAAGCGAGCTATTCTTATCACCAAAAGTAAATAGGTGTTTTGATTTCCTAAATATAAGAAGTAACAAGAGCTAAATCTAGTCACCTGTTTTGTAAATAAAGTTTTATCAGAACACAGCCATACCCAACTATGTTGTATGTACAGATATAAAATGGTCCTTCATTTGTATTCCCTTTTTTTGTTTGGTTTTGTCAGAGATGGGTATTCCATTGCCATTTAAGTATTGTAGGTGTGTGAGTTCAGAAAAATATTCCAATATAGTCCAGTAGTCCATAATAGTAGTGGGTTATCTGTAGGACTGGCAATGTCAGAAGTTGTTGACTTGAGCCTTATACAGCTCAGCACATTAATATGGCTTTACTTTTTATACCTCATTTTTATACTTTTCTGCTGGAAGGTTAAGAACAAGATAAAACAAGACTTATATAACAGAAATGTAACTTTGTTTCTGCCAAGATCGTCAAATCCCCTCAGGATTTATCCTGAAACCCTGTACCGCAGTTTGTAGATCCTTTGTCAGTGTCAGCCATGTGGATGAGTCACGGCCATTGCTTGACCAGTTTGCTCTCTGTGAAAGCCTGAAAGAATGTTTTCTATCCATGTGACTCTTTAGGCACATAATACATCATCGATCACTTTCTTCTGTGGCCCCATAATCTCCTTGATCAGTAAATTTGGGACACAACTGAGTTACACAATCTTACAATACAAAACTATGTCCTGAGTTGAGGGTGTGAGGTATTTCTTCACTTTACTACCCCTTTGGTTGCTGTGTGTGTGTGTGTGTGTGTGTGTGTACATGTGTGTTCCTGGAGACTGAAACTAGGGCCTTTGCACTAAAATACACACCTAGCTTTTAAATATTTTTTTTAACTTTGAGACAAAGTACCTCATCTTTTTACCTTAGCCTCAGAGTACTGGGAGTGCAGGCATGTGCCACTACACCCAGGTCCTTAGATGGTTCTTAAGTGAGGGTTTCCAAAACAGGAGCAAGTCTGGCCCCACTCTTCTTTCTCTCAGAGACCAAACTCATGTAGACACTTAACCTTGGAATTAAGCCTCCCAAACTGAGCTAGATAACAACTTCTCTAGCTGCTTCAAGTGTTTTGTTGTAATAATGAGAAGCTGACTAAAACACCTTCATTCTTAATTTTGGGGGTCTACCCATTCTTAACAGGAGCTTGTTTCTTCAAAAAAGCATGAGTCATCATCCACCTTTGGAATTCTAAACTCCAACCAATATTTGTCTACTAACTCAACTGACCTCCAACTCACAGGCTATCATCTGGAGTTGGGTCTACCTCCATAACTCATACTCCAGGCCATCTGTGGAATATAGT
The DNA here is from genome assembly GCF_000260255.1 of Octodon degus. Lineage (NCBI taxonomy): Eukaryota > Metazoa > Chordata > Mammalia > Rodentia > Octodontidae > Octodon > Octodon degus. The sequence continues at coordinate 1,520,446 of NW_004524838.1, read as the reverse complement.
GACCCTTAAGGACCTCTCTGAATCTTGACCTTGTGTTCATCCAGTGGAGACCCTTGAAGGAGCATACACTGAAGAGGGAAGAATGAGGCCAGGGTGTGTGTTCTTAGGCTTATTTTGTTTATGGTAATTGAGATGGTCAGTTTTTTTGTTTTTTGTTTTGTTTTGTTTTTGTGCCAGGGATCAAACTCAGGACCTTGCGCTTGTCAGGCAAGCACTTATTCCACTGAACTACCTCCCCGGCCCCCGAGATGGTCAGTTTTATACATCAATATAGGTAGACTATAGTCCCAAGTTATTCATTTAAACACTCCTGTTTCTGTGGAAGTATTTTAAAAATGAGATTAAAGTCCACCATTAACTTACTAAAAATAATGAATTTTTAAATTCCATTTGGGTAAACCTGACTCAATCATTTGAAAAGCCTCAAGAACAGATGGAGAGGGCTGGGGAGATAGCTGAGCAACCTAAGCACCTGCCTGGCAAGTGCGAGGACCCAGGTTCCATCACTGGCCCCACATGTCATGCAGGCCCTGGAAATCTGGGAGTGTGTGACTGTCACTGAAACCGGGGGTGGTGGTGCACAACTATAATTCCAGCCCTGGGCAGGTTGAGACAGGGGGATTGCGATGAGTCTGAGCTGTGTAGTGAGACCCTGTACCAAATAAATAAATAAATGGAACAGATGGAAAGAAGAATAAATTCCACCCGTGGACAGTTTCTTCACACTGTGCCTGAGAGTTGCAATTTGTTTTTCCTGGTGATGGCCTGCCATATAGATTGTGAACTGGT